>NC_045772.1:66060017-66371929 GCF_008692025.1 Phocoena sinus | reverse complement strand
GATATAATTTCTCTTCTCCACACCATGTGTGGATTGAATTTTTCACTTAATGGGTTTTCTGAAAGCAAAACATTTAATCCCAACAACCTGTCTCTTACTCAGAGGCGATCCATGCCCTTAACCCAAAGGACACAGACGTATCCCACAAATATATGAACCAGCTAGAGATAAGGTCTGGGGGAAGTAGGCTCGGGGCCCCAGAACATCCCTCTGTGGGTGGCTCCTCGATACATCCAGCCTCTGGAGAGCAGCCATGCAGGGAACAGGAACTGGAGCTTGCCTGGGCAGGTCTCTAATCTCTGAATAGTAGTTTCAGAGGGCTCCGATAGTTTCTTTGTGAAAGTGAGGATTTTAGTTCCTGAAAATCTGAACTATTATATTACTATTCAAGCTGATCTCTGGCCACTTAGTCATCATTCTGTCTAGCACGATACCGAGGCAGGAAAAAAGTGGGCTTCAGGCTGGACACTTACAACTAGCCTCCTGTTTGCATTTCCTGAGACAGGAGATAGGTGGGCTCCAGGTTAGGCACTTACAGTCAGCCTCCTGTTTGCTCTCTGAAATGGAAGTAACAACAGAAACATGGTAAATAACCAGGCTTTGTCTCCTGTGGACACCTTAAGATAACAGTCATGGCAGGAACAGAGCGGGGCTAACCCTTGTTTGAGTAAAGGATCAAGACGTCATATATTTCCCAACCTTTGGGAAAGGGAGACATTGCACATGTGCAGAAAGTCTTCTTGGGGGTCAAAAAAGAGGGGGCACCACCCCAAAATATATGATGCTAAGGCTGCCCCATAGGCCTCTGGGCTGGAATCCATCTTGGAAAAAAGTTGCACACGCATGTTGGGGAGGGTCCTAGGGCAGGTCAGGTGTGGAAAAAGAAACCAGATAATTGGCCAGAGGTAAACAAAGACCCAGAAGAACTGCCCTGTATAAGTGACTTAACGGCCTCTTTACTGCACTTCTCCTCATTAAGGAGGACGCCCACACCCTTTCATTCCGGGTGGGCGTCTCTGCCTTGTTTCTATCTTAACTAAACAAACTGTTTCTCTGTGTGCTCTCCCACTTGTTGTTGTGCTATGTCTCTAATAATAAACTCTGTGCCTGATTTTATAGTTTTTGCTTCCATGAGAAATGCATTTTTCGCTGGGGGCAAGAGCCAGGGGGTGTGGTGACTGGTTTTCATCCAGGCTATCTAGATTCAATTCCTGGCCAGGGAATTAAGATCTCTCTCCACACCAATGCTCACTGCTGCCTCTCCGAGATCAATACCCTTGGTCCTCTAACCACCAGCAAGAAGTAAGAGGTGACGTCTGCTATTGGCAGGAGGTTCCAGTCGGCAGCTGACAGTCCTCCTTTGGGGGTGGAACTAAGGAGCCTCATGGAGGTGGGGGGTGCCTACAGGTATCATCCAAAGAATAGAAAGTCTGAGGAACAGTTCACACCTGTTCTTTTAAGAAACCTCCGCTTATCTCAATCAGGTAAATGGCAGAGCCATTTCTCATATGGGAAAGGCCCATTGACTTGGTAAAGGCAGATCAAATGTCCTCTGAGTGGCATGCATTTGTAGCATGCCTTCTGGCTATGTCACTTCAGGATGAATATTTCAGCCTGATAATAGGAGCTGGCCAGTTTTTATTGGGCATTTACTATGCGCCAGGCACATTTCCAATTGCTTTACAAATTTTAACCCTTTTAATCCACAGAAAAGGAATACGGCAAAGACATTCATATTAACTTCATTTTACAGATGAAGGAACTGAGACACAGAGTTAGAAGTCTGCTCTGGGTCACACAGTGAATAGGCAGGGCAGAGCCAGGAGTGGGACCTAAACAATCTGGCTCCAAAGCCCAGGCCTGACCACTGCACCACCCTGCCTACCCAGATATTGCTGCCCCTTCAGTTTGGCCCCTACTTACCTTTCCAAGTCCATCTCTTTACTTCCAAGTAGCAAAACTGGAGCATTCGCTCTTTCCTTGACAAAATCCATTCCCCACCTCTGTGTCCTCTCATGATCTTCTTTCTGCCCAAAATGCCTGTCTCCAGGCCCCTTCTCTGCCTGAAAACCTCACACCCATTTTGGGGAGAATCCATCTCAAAGATACCATCAAAGCAAAAGAAACTAACATTTGCTAAGTTCCCACTATCTTTGGGATACTCTACTAAGGAAACTCACATAAAATATTTTGTTTAATTCTCAGTCCAACTCTTTGTGGTAGGAGAGACAAGAAAAGGCTCTGAGATGAGTTTTCTGCTCAGCTAGGAAAGGGCAGAGCTGCATGGACCCTTGTGTAGAGTGTGGTCAAGGGCACTAGGGGTGTCCTTTCTTTTCCTGTTCCTCCCACAGAACACTCTGTCCATCTCAGGATGCGTTATTATACCTTATAGTACAGGGGGTTGTGTAACGCCCCTATCATAAGACTTCTGATAGCAGAAGTTGTGTCTATGCTCCCTTTCCTCCCTGAGGCATCCCGCCTGGTTCTTTGAACCTAAGTCAATTAATAAATATTTATGTAATTGAGTAAAACTGAATTGAGGATCAGGGAGGCAGCCTTGGTGGGGAAGACAGGCTCACACTTGCCAATTCCAGTGCTTCTTCCAAGTTCTGAAATAATGAGCTGTCAGTTTCTTTGAGATGATAAGCCTTTGGGGAAGGAAGCAGTGAACTGAAACAAGCAAGTATATGCCTCAGTCCACCAAAAGAGGAAGCTCCTGTTCTCAGACATGACAAGTTCCCAAAATATGTGGTGTCAATTCTAATAGCGTGCATTTAGCACAACTTGTGACTGCACGAACATGTGGGAATGAGCTCGGAAACAAAGAGATATCCTCACCCAAAGGTGCCAGAATACATGAAAGCACCACAAAAGCCATTTCACTTGAATATTACATGGCTCCTGCAAAGGAAAACATTTGTTTGGTAACTTTCTTTTATCATATGCCGTGTTTTCACTTAAATGTGTCTAATGAGCCTGTGTTTGTTGTGTGCCAGCTGTGTAGATAATTATATAAAGAGCCCAACTCACTTGCCTATTCCACCATCGCTGGATCCTAAGTTCCGGAAAATAGAAAACAACAACAACAAAAATATATGTTCCTCTTCAATTCCTGCTGCCTTTTCCTCTCTCATTCTGAAGCAGAGGGCTGAGAGACATAAAGATAATCCAGCCATTCAGGGCTGGCAAAAAAAGTTTCAAGATGCCAAGACTCTTTATCTTGTCCTGATGCCATAGAGCTGAAAAACACAAGTGGCTTTGAAATACATAAACCTGATGAAATCATCACGCATAAAATACTGAAGGACAACCAAAAAGGGAACTTAGCTTACATTTTATCCTGCACATCAGAACACAGGGAACTCAAGGGAGCATGGTGTGGTGGAAATTGGATTTGAACTTGATCAAAAGGGCTGTACATGTGAGTGATATATTTCAAGGGGGAAAAAAACAGATGCAGGGAAACCAAAAGAAAACAATGGCAACTACTTTCTAAAAGATGATAAGGACATCCTAGGTCAGTGTTAGAAGGAATGATGAGGCAATAACAAATCTGGAAAGGATTTGGTAGGTATTGGGAAAGGGCTGGTAATTGATTGAGGATTGGTGAGGGGTGAAGGATGACTCCCTTTCTGCAGACTTGAGTGAGAGGGTAGGAAGTGCTGTTACCACATGAAACATATCAACAGAATATAGGAGAGCGGAAGGGCTGAGGAGAAGACCATGTGGAAGTTGTAGCAGCTTAAAGTTGCTTGCTCCAGTGAGAAGCAACGCCATCAGATAATAATGAGAAGACTGGCGTGTGTTAGGGACTTGAGGATGGTCAAGGTTTACAGCGGTAACTGAATATAGAGAAGACGGTAAACAAAGGGAGCACAAAGATTGAAGGGCAGAACTGAGGACTCAACAGAGCATGGAGAACACAGATTGGCGGAGTAGTATGGTTTTCTCCACCTGTGTCAACTGTCCAGCTGTTGGAGGAAGGAGAGCAGAGAGTGGCACCAATTGACCAGAAATGAGCTTCAAAAAGGAGCCATTCTGGAAGGCATGATGATGACTTGGTTGAGCGTACTCTGATTACCGAAGTCTTCACTGAGATAGTCAGGTAGTTTCTACCCAGGCCAGACACGTAACCCACGTGATTTGTGCTTTAAGTTAATCACTGTAGGGCTTCCCTGGTGGCGCAGTGGTTGAGAGTCCTCCTGCCGATGCAGGGGACACGGGTTCGTGCCCTGGTCTGGAAGGATCCTACATGCTGCGGAGCGGCTGGGCCCGTGAGCCATGGCCGCTGAGCCTGCGCCTCAGGAGCCTGTGCTCCGCAACGGGAGAGGCCACAACAGTGAGAGGCCCGCATACTGCAAAAAAGAAAAAAAAAAAATCACTGTATAAACTAATGCACTTAGAGAAAGAGTTGAGGGAGCTAGGCCTAGAGGAAGGGAGACTAACCTGGAAGGCGGTCTGTGTGAAAGAGAAATGGTTCTGGTCTGAGGCAATATTAGCTGAGCTATCAATTTGGGCTCATGAAGTCAATAGAAAGGTGGATTTTGTTTGTTTGTTTCAGTTTTTTTTTTGTTTATCTGATTGTCTGCACTAATGGATGACTGAATCCTTAAAAGAAAAATAAATGCAGATGTATTTTTAATTTTTATTTTTAAGGGACAGTATGATTTGGCAGGTAAGAACAGATGCTCTGGTACACAAGCTCCCTGGGTTCAAATCCCAGCTCTACCATGTAAGAGTCGTGTGGTCTTCGACAAGTTATCTCAACTTCATCTGTAAAGTGGAAATAATGAGTTTACTTAATTATATGGTTGTTGTAAAACTTAAAGATGTTAATACGTTGAAAGAGCTTGGAAAAGTGGTGCATATGAAGAACTCAATAAATATTGGTATTATTCTTGTATATATTTAATTCAAGAGTCATCATCTCAAAGAGTCATTTTGTTCTTGATATTAAAATTAAAATGGCTACAGGGCCTGTCTATGGTGCCCTCCCCCGGATCTGTGTGCTTTCCTGCATATTACAGCAGCTCTTGCTTACGAAACCCCCACTTACTTCTCACGTCCTGTGGCTGTTCTTTGTTCTACAAAGAGACACTGTTTCTTGTCCTAGATTTCCCTGAAGTACCTCCGTCATAAGGCCAGTTAGAATAATTTCATCCAGGGCTTAGAGGGTAATAGCGGCAGTATACCACAGTGGCTGCAATTTACCATGGACTCTCAGACATCCCTGTTTTGGAAAGTCCATGGGACATTCCCATTTCCAGGAAGGTGTGTTTGGCCACTACTTTTTCTCACAGGACAAGTTCCTAAGCCTCTTCCTCTCTCGTTCAGTTTCAATTTCTCATCTCTCTTATTTTTTTAGCCCAGTCTCCTCAGATCCTCTTTCCTGGGCAACCAGAGGAACTCCATCTTTTTTCCTTTATTATTCACAGCAGTTAGTGTTCTCTTTGTTTCGCACCCCCATCTTCCAGAAACAAGGCCTATCTGAGTGTTTTGTCAGGTAAAAAATGAAGTCACGTTTTTAAAATAATATATTAGCAGAATATGACTCCATTCATCAAAGTGATCCTGGTTAATCATTTGTAAACGATGATTGACAGCCAAGTGCAATTAATATTAACTGAAATGGTTAAAAATTAGAATTATTTAAATGTTTTTCACCAGTGAGGACACCACCATTAGCCTTTGTTCACGCCACTGCAAAACTGAGTTAAAATTTGTAGCTGTAAGTAAGGGCAAATATAACCACATTGATAGAATGTAAACAATATAAGAATTATTAGCCTTGATTTCAAGGCTTTACACAAATACTGCCTTACTTTGCAATTTAATCTAACTGTGACACTTTCTCCATATATATAATGGGAAAAATACCATATTATTCCTACTGCTTTCTCTTTGGGATATTGTAATGTCCAAATAATTTTAGTAAAAGGTCTTTATTTTGACATTATATAAGAAAAAGAAGAAATGCATATCCACTTAAGAACAATATTTTTAAAAACCCATATATTAATACTAATAAAATATGTTAATATTGCATATCCTATACTAACTAAAGAACCATTTTTTTTTCTTAAACAAGGTGAGAAAAACAATTAAAGGACTAATAAACCAAAAAAAAAAAAAAAAGATTGTCTCACTAGGAAAATGCTGCTGTTGACTTTTCAAATAAATGTTTCCTCATTAAATGTACTTATGTAAACAACAAGTAGGTGCTACAGTGTTGTTCTAATATAAATGTCTAACTCCTTTGTATATCAGCGAGTCACAAACTCTAGTGAAAAGTCTACTTTTATTCAATTTGTGGAGCATTTTTGCATCTTTGTTCATGAGATTGATTTGCAATTTTTTTTTATTGCAATATTCTTCACAGTTGTTGGGGTCAAGGTTACACTGGCCTCAGAAAATGAGCTGGGAACACTTATACATTTTTCTTCTCTGGAAGAATTTGTATAAAAGTATTGTTATTTCTTCTTTAATGTTTGGAAAAGTTCACAGAAACACTAGACCTGGATTGTGTGTGCGTGAGTGTGTGTGTATGTGTGTGCGTGAGTGTGTGTGTATGTGTGAAGGTTTATTGATGAGAACTCAAACTCTTTTTATTTTTCTTCTATGTAAAAAAAGAAAAATTAGTTATAAACTCAGTATGGCCCATCATTCCTATACAGATGCAAGAACAAAACCAAATTATATGCTAAAAATGAACAAAGCTGTAAAACAAAGCTGTAAAACCTGCAGTATTCAAAATTAACAATATTATTTCAGTGTGATGGGTAATTGTTTTCCTTGGCTAAGTTGCAATTTGAAACCTAAATGCGTGTTGTTTGGGGCTTCCAAGTTTGCCCTCCCTAAGCCTTCTTGTGCCAAGCGATGACTCAAGTCTCCCACCCCTTTCTTCATTCAAATATAAGAAATTTCTCTCATAAGACACAATGACATCATCTGGTCTTCATTTAGCAGAAATTAAAACCCGGATTAAAACCCTCAGCTGCTCTTTTTTTACACTAGCCTGGAATCGTGAGACTAGTTCATTATACTACGTGGTGGCAGGAGGTTGTTTCATATTGTCAAATCAATCTCATTTATTAACTAATATTAAAAAATTGAAATAGCACACTATGGAAAAATTTTTAATTGAAAACAATCATTCAAAAGAGAACCTGCATGTTCATAACTGGCAAAATAATTCAATTTCAGTGTAACTGAGAATAAGGGACAGGCATTTCTGTTTTGATATTAGGACACCTAAGGTCTGGCTGCTGATCTAGTACCGGGCAAACATGCTTCCAATGCGTTGTAACTTAAGTGCGGTCACTTAAAATGACTCCTTGTGGCTACTGTAAACACAAATGGAGTAGGAACTAAAACTGCACGATGGTATTTGAGGATAAAGTGGTTGTCTAGATGATTACTAATATGTTTGTAGTAATTTTTAAGATTATCATCAAACAGAAAAAATAGACTTAAAGAATTTCTGTAGGGAACATGTGGATCATTGAAAATACATTTAAAGTATAAACAGTAGATCACAGTAACAAATGCTAATATGTATAACTCAGTTCTATTGTTCTATAATAGCCAACATCAGGAGCTTGTTTCTGTAACCAGAAATTGTGGGAGAAAGCATATATACTATACAGTGACTATATTTTTGACAATAAACGATTAAATGAAAAAAAGAAGAAAGTGCACTTAAAGAACGCCGTGAGTCTAAGACCCCCAGCTGAGAAACACTATTCCATATAAAGGAATCAAGTTTTACAAATTCTGGTAATGTCTGGTGACCTATTCATTCATCATCCAGTTCTGTCGTCCTTTCCTCTGTGTGCTCTGCTGTCTTGTCCCAGAGCCAATGTTTACTTTTAACAGGGCCCTTGTTATTGGGCACAGAGATTTTAGGCTTTGCATCTGCACATGCAAAGTCTACTCCAAGTGTTGAGCTAAGACAAAGTGAGAGAGTGGCATGGACATACAGACACTACCAAACATAAAATAGATAGCTAGTGGGAAGCAGCCGCATAGCACAGGGAGATCAGCTCAGTGCTTTGTGACCACCTAGAGGGGTGGGAGAGGGAGGGTGGGAGGGAGGGAGATGCAGGGGGAAGAGATATGGGAACATATGTATATGTATAACTAATTCACTTTTTATAAAGCAGAAACTAACACCATTGTAAAGCAATTATACTCCAATAAAGATGTTAAAAAAAAAAAAAAAAGATGCCTTGGCTGCCCTGTAACAAGTGCTGTAAAGGAATAGCTACCAACTATAGGGCAAGATCACATTCGTCCATGTGGCTTTTGTTGTTTATGTTATTTGTTTACCCTGTAACCTTCTCCTCTTGGGGATAGAGGATTTTATTGTCCCCCAAAGAAATAAGCACAGGAGAGCAGAGAATAAATGCATTAAATGCTTGCTTTTTAAGTGTTAAAAAGCCTATCCTATTGAAACTACTGAGTGGTTCACCAGCCCTTCTGCTCCCGACAGGGGAGGGGTCTTAGAGAGTAAATTTAGAGGACAAGCAGAGAGCAAGCTGATGATGATACTCCCTGAACAGGTGTGCTGTGCCCTGCTTCCCTACTGTGTGGTTAACATGGTGGGTGGATGGCAAATAGAATAATTCTCCCAACAGTGGGAAACCCTGAGCAAAGGGGCCAGGTGCTCTTTTTTCTCTCCAGAACCTTGAGAAGTGCTCACTCAGCAGCAGCATCCTATGAAAATCTGAGATGGCTGACAGACTTGTGGTTGCCAAGAGGGAAGGAGGTGGGGAGGGATGGAGTGGGACTTTGGGATTAGCAGATGCAAACTATTATATATAGGATGGATACACAACAAGGTCCTGCTGGGTAGCACAGGGAACTATATTCAATGTCCTGTGATATACCATAATGGAAAAGAATATAAAAAATAATGTATATATGCATAACTGAATCAGTTTGCTCTATAGCAGAAAGTAACACAACATTGTAAATCAACTCTACTTCAATAAAATAAATTAAAAATAAAAAGAGTTAGCTGTATGGGGAGTAGGGCTGGAGGGTCTGAGGTAGCCCCAGAAGCCTTCCCACAATGCATTTTAAAATAAGAAGGAGTCAGAAGGAGTTGCAAGGAAAGCAGGATTTTTCCACACCCCAAGAAAAGCACAAAAACTAGATACGAGCAAACTGACAGACATGAAGTTGTTATATCAGTTGTAAGCGGATGTCTTCAAAGGACCTCAAAGGACAATATGTCTAAAAATCAGGGAGAATGTGACCTCTTAGAAGATGCTGGCATAAAGGGGTGATGCCATAACCAGGTGGAACAATGGCCATGGTAATGAATGTCAATGTGGACAGATGACTAACATCTAGATGCCTCCCCTGATGCCATGATGGTACCTGAGCCTCAACATAGATGCCACCTCAGGAGAAGGAGGGTGGGGAAAATCCCCAATGACTGACACTAAGACTAAATTTATCTGGAGTTGACAAATCACTTTTTTTTTTTTTTTTTTTTTTACTATTTTTCAGTCTCTAAATATAGCAAAAATTCAAAAGAATCATAAATTGAATTGGTAAGTTTACTTCCGTAAAAATATTTATCAAAGAAATATATCCTGAATGCAGGCAAAAAGACACTATCTGAGAAAATATCTGGGCTTCAAAAATTTTCACACTTCAATATAAAAATATTGAATCAAGAATAGCTTCAGGATCAAATGACTCCTGTGATCTCAGAGACTTAAACTGAATCATTACAGCCACCAGCCGTGTGGATGAAAGGCTCTTGGTGCTGCAGCCAGGAGTCAGTGCTGTGCCTCAGAGGTGGGAGAGCCAACATCAGGACACTGGTCCACAAGAGACCTCCCAGCTCCACATAATATCAAATGGTGAAAATCTCCCAGACATCACCATCTCAACACCAGCACCCAGCTTCACTCAACGACCAGCAAGCTACAGTGCTGGACATCCTATGCCAAACAACTAGCAAGGCAGGAACACAACACCACCCATTAGCAGAGAGGTTGCCTAAAATCATAATAAGTCCACAGACAACCCACAACACACCACCAGACATGGACCTGCCCACCAGAAAGACAAGATCCAGCCTCATCCACCAGAACACAGGTACTAGTCCCCTCCACCAGGAAGCCTACACAACCCACTGAACCAACTTTAGCCACTGGGGACAGACATCAAAAACAACAGGAACTACGAACCAGCAGCCTGCAAAAAGGAGACCCCAAACACAGTAAGATAAGCAAAATGAGAAGACAGAAAAACACACAGCAGATGAAGGAGCAAGATAAAAACCCATCAGACCTAAAAAATGAAGAGGAAATAGGCAGTCTACCTGAAAAAGAATTCAGAATAATGATAGTAAAGATGATCCAAAATCTTGGAAATAGAAGGGACAAAATGCAAGAAACATTTAACAAGGACCTAGAAGAACTAAAGAGGAAACAAGCAACGATGAACAACACAATAAATGAAATTACAAATACTCTAGATGGGATCAATAGCAGAATAACTGAGGCAGAAGAACAGTGAAGTGACCTGGAAGATAAAATAGTGGAAATAACTACTGCAGAGCAGAATAAAGAAAAAAGAATGAAAAGAACTGAGGACAGTCTCAGAGACCTCTCGGACAACATTAAACACACCAACATTCGAATTATAGGGGTTCCAGAAGAAGAAGAGAAAAAGAAAGGGACTGAGAAAATATTTGAAGAGATTATAGTTGAAAATTTCCCTAATATGGGAAAGGATATAGTTAATCAAGTCCAGGAAGCACAGAGAGTCCCATACAGGATAAATCCAAGGAGAAATATGCCAAGACACATATTAATCAAACTATCAAAAATTAAATACAAAGGAAACATATTAAAAGCAGCAAGGGAAAAACAACAAATGACACACAAGGGAATCTTCATAAGATTAACAGCTGATCTTTCAGCAGAAACTCTGCAAGTCAGAAGGGACTGGCAGAACATATTTAAAGTGATGAAGGAGAAAAACCTGCAACCAAGACTGCTCTACCCAGCAAGGATCTCATTCAGATTTGAAGGAGAAATTAAAACCTTTACAGACAAGCAAAAGCTGAGAGAGTTCAGCACCACCAAACCAGCTTTACAACAACTGCTAAAGGAACTTCTCTAGGCAACAAATACAAGAGAAGGAAAAGACCTACAATAACGAACCCAAAACAATTAAGAAAACGGGAATAGGGCCATACATATCAATAATTACCTTAAATATAAATCGACTAAATGCTCCCACCAAAAGACACAGATTGGCTGAATGGATACAAAAACAAGACCCATATATATGCTGTCTACAAGAGACCCACTTCAGACCTAGAGACACATAGAGACTGAAAGCAAGGGGATGGAAAAAGATATTCCATGCAAATGGAAACCAAAAGAAAGCTGGAGTAGCAATTCTCATATCACACAAAACAGACTTTAAACTAAAGACTATTACAAGAGACAAAGAAGGACACTACATAATGATCAAGGGATCGATCCAAGAAGAAGATATAACAATTGTAAATATTTATGCACCCAACATAGGAGCACCTAAATACATAAGGCAAATACTAACAGCCATAAAAGGGGAAACTGAAAGTAACACATTCATAGTAGGGGACTTTAACACCCAACTTTCACCCATGGACAGATCATCCAAAATGAAAATAAATAAGGAAACACAAGCTTTAAATGATACATTAAACAAGATGGACTTAATTGATATTTATAGGACATTCCATCCAAAAACAACAGAATACACATTTTTCTCAAGTGCTCATGGAACATCCTCCAGAATAGATCATATCTTGGGTCACAAATCAAGCCTTGGTAAATTTAAGAAAATTGAAATTGTATCAAGTATCTTTTCTGACCACAATGCTATGAGACTAGATATCAATTACAGGAAAATATCTGTAAAAAATACAAACACATGAAGGCTAAATAATACACTACTTAATAATGAAGTGATCACTGAAGAAATCAGAGAGGAAATTAAAAAATACCTAGAAACACATGACAGTGGAGACAAGACGACCCAAAACCTTTGAGATGCAGCAAAAGCAGTTCTAAGAGGGAAGTTTAAAGCAATACAATCCTACCTTAAGAAACAGGAAACATCTTGAATAAACAACCTAACCTTTCACCTAAAGCAATTAGAGAAAGAAGAAGAAAAAAACCCCAAAGTTAGCAGAAGGAAAGAAATCATAAAAATCAGATCAGAAATAAATGAAAAAGAAATGAAGGAAATGATAGCAAAGATCAATAAAACTAAAAGCTGGTTCTTTGAGAAGATAAACAAAATTGATAAACCATGATCCAGACTCATCAAGAAAAAAAGGGAGAAGATTCCAATCAATAGAATTAGAAATGAAAAAGGAGAAATAACAACCGACAGTGCAGAAATACAAAAGATCATGAGAGGTTACTACAATAATGGACAACATGGAAGAAATGGACAAATTCTTAGAAATGCACAACCTGCCAAGACTGAATCAGGAAGAAATAGAAAATATTAACAGACGAATCACAAGCACTGAAATTGAAACTATGATTAAAAATCTTCCAACAAACAAAAGCCCAGGACCAGATGGCTTCACAAGCGAATTCTATCAAACATTTAGAGAAGAGCTAACACCTTTCCTTCTCAAACTCTTCCAAAAGATAGCAGAGGGAGGAACACTCCCAAACTGATTCTATGAGGCCACCACCACCTTGATACCAAAACCAGACAAGGTTGTCAAAAAGAAAGAAAACTACAGGCCAATATCATTGATGAACATAGATGCAAAAATCCTCAACAAAATACTAGCAAACAGAATTCAACAGCACATTAAAAGGATCATACACCATGATCAAGTGGGGTTTATTCCAGGAATGCAAGGATTCTTCAATATATGCAAAGCAATCAACGTGATACACCATATTAACAAATTGAAGGAGAAAAACCATATGATCATCTCAATAGATGCAGAGAAAGCTTTAGACAAAATTCAACACCCATTTATGATAAAACCCCTCCAGAAAGTAGGCATAGAGGGAAGTTTCCTCAACATAATAAAGGCCATATACAACAAACCCACAGCCAACATCATCCTCAATGGTGAAAAACTGAAAGCATTTCCACTAAGATCAGGAACAAGACAAGGTTGCCCACTTTCACCACTCTTATTCAACATAGTTTTGGAAGTTTTAGCCACAGCAATCAGAGAAGAAAAGGAAATAAAAGGAATCCAAATCAGAAAAGAAGAAGTAAAGCTGTCACTGTTTGCAGATGACATGATACTATACATAGAGAATCCTAAAGATGCTACCAGAAAACTACTAGAGCTAATCAATGAATTTGGTAAAGTAGCAGGGTCCAAAATAATGCACAGTAATCTCTGGCATTCCTGTACACTAATGATGAAAATTCTGAAGTGAAATCAAGAAAACACTCCCATTTACCATTGCAACGAAAATAATAAAGTATCTAGGAGTAAACCTACCTAAGGAGACAAAAGACCTGTATGCAGAAAATTATAAGACACTGATGAAAGATGATACAAATAGATGGAGAGATATACCATGCCATGTTCTTGGATTGGAAGAATCAGCATTGTGAAAATGACTCTACTACCCAAAGCAATCTACAGATTCAATGCAATCCCTATCAAACTACCATTGGCATTTTTCACAGAACTAGAACAAAAAATTTCACAATTCGTATGGAAACACAAAGGACCCCGAATAGCCAAAGCAATCTTGAGAACGAAAAACGGAGCTGGAGGAATCAGGCTCCCTAACTTCAAACTGTACTACAAAGCTATAGTAATCAAGACAGTATGGTACTGGCACAAAAACAAAAAGATAGATCAATGGAACAGAATAGAAAGCCCAGAGATAAACCCACACACATATGGTCACCTTATCTTTGATAAAGGAGGCAGGAATGTACAGTGGAGAAAGGAAAACCTCTTCAATAAGTGGTGCTGGGAAAACTGGACAGGTACAGGTAAAAGTGTGAGATTAGATCACTCCCTAACACCATACACAAAAATAAGCTCAAAATTGATTAAAGACCTAAATGTAAGGCCAGAAACTATCAAACTGTTAGAGGAAAACATAGGCAGAACACTCTATGACATAAAACACAGAAAGATCCTTTTTGACCCGCCTCCTAGAGAAATGGAAATAAAAACAAAAATAAACAAATGGGACCTAATGAAACTGCAAAGCTTTTGCCCAGCAAAGGAAACCATAAACAAGACCAAAAGACAACCCTCAGAATGGGAGAAAATATTTGCAAATGAAGCAACTGACAAAGGGTTAATCTCAAAAATTTATAAGCAGCTCATGCAGCTCAATAACCAAAAAACAAACAACCCAATCCTAAAATGGGCAGAAGACTTAAATAGATATTTCTCAAAAGAATATATACAGACTGCCAACAAACACATGAAAGTATGCCCAACATCATTAATCATTAGAGAAATGCAAATCAAAACTACAATGAGGTATCATCTCACACCAGTCAGAATGGCCATCATCAAAAAATCTAAAAACAATAAATGCTGGAGAGGATGTGGAGAAAAGGGAAGCCTCTTGCACTGCTGGTGGGAATGTGAATTGGTACAGCCACTATGGAGAACAGTATGGAGGTTCCTTAAAAAACTACAAATAGAACTACCATATGACCCAGCAATCCCACTACTTGGCATATACCCTGAGAAAACCATAATTCAAAAAGAGTCATGTACCAAACTGTTCATTGCAGCTCTATTTACTATAGCCCGGAGATGGAAACAACCTAAGTGACCATTATTAGATGAATGGATAAAGAAGATGTGGCACATATATACAATGGAATATTACTCAGCCATAAAAAGAAATGAAACTGAGCTATTTGTAATGAGGTGGATGGACCTAGAGTCTGTCATACAGAGTGAAGTAAGTCAGAAAGAGAAAGACAAATACCGTATCCTAACACATATATATGGAATTTAAGAAAAAAATTGTCATGAAGAACCTGGGGTAAGACAGGAATAAAGACACAGACCTACTAGAGAATTGGCTTGAGTATATGGGGAAGGGGAAGGGTAAGCTGTGAGAAAGCAAGAGAGAGGCATGGACATATATACACTACCAAACGTAAAATAGATAGCTAGTGGGAAGCAGCCGCATAGCACAGGGAGATCAGCTCGTTGCTTTGTGACCACATAGAGGGGTGGGATAGGTAGGGTAGGAGGGAGGGAGACGCAAGAGGGAAGAGACATGGGAACATATGTATATGTATAACTGATTCACTTTGTTATAAAGCAGAAACTAACACACCATTGTAAAGCAATTATACTCCAATAAAGATGTAAAAAAAAAAAAAAAAAAGAATAGCTTCAATTCAGCAACATTTTCTTGGACCTTACCAGGTACCTCAATGCCTGTAGAGAGAGATTTTCTCAGGTAGACAAAGTTTACAGAACCAAGTCATTTAAAAGTATTAATCATTTCAAACCTATAAACCGTAAAATGCAAATTTGAGGAAAATTTTAGGCATAAAATTTTGTAAGCACCTTATTCAAAAAGATAAATTCTTCAAATGATAGCAAGACAGGATACTAAAGATACTAATGCTAAGAAAGGGATTAAAGTTCGTGAATAAATAGAAAATGAATACTTTTTACATATTTTTGCAAGGAAGAGATTTAATTTAAAAGTTTACTTGTGGATAACATAAATATAGACATGAGCAAAATCGTAAGTGTAAAGTTTATTGAATTTTCATAAACTGAAACCAGCAGCCAGCTGGTAAAAACAGGACACACCCAGGACTGTTCCCCTCCACGGAACCCCAGAAGCCCTCCTGCAGTTCCCACCTACCCCTCTCAAAGTAGCCAGTCTCCTGGCTTCTATCGCCATAGATTAGTTTTTCCTGTTCTTGAATTCTATTTATGCTTTCTTTTGTGTCTGTCTTCTTATGCTCAGCGTTACATTTATGAGATTCATCCGTGATTTTGTGTGTAGTTGTATTTTGTGTATTCTCGTTGCTTTGTTCCTCTATTGTATAAATACACTACGATTTCTTTTTATTCTACTGTTGATGGACACTGTGGTGTTTTCAGTGGGAAGTTTTTATGAGGAGTGCTGTAAATGAGTGTATTCTTGTATATCTTTTGATATACACTTTTCTGTTGGGTTTATTCCTATGAGTGGAATTACTGGATCATATAGTATACGTATATTCAGCTTTAGAAGATGTTGCCAAACAACTTGCCAAAGCAGTAGTATGAATTTACATGCCCATGTGCTGTATTGGTAAAGCCTCAGTGTATCCTTATTAACATTGGCTTTTCTTCTCCCATTTCTTCCTTTTCTCAGTCTTCTCTGTCTTCTCCCCCTCCTCCTCCTCCTTCTATTCCCTCTTCCTTCTTGTTTCTCTTCCTTTCCCCCTTCCCCTTCTCTTCTCTTTCTCTTCCTCCTTCTCCTCTCCCTCTCCCTCCTCCTATCACTCCCCATCCTCTTCTTCCTTCTTCTTTAGACCTTCTTTCTGGTGGATGTCTACTGGTAACATAGCATGGATTTAATTTGGATTTTCTTGATGTCTAATGAAGTTGAGCATCTTTTCACTGTATTGGCCATTTGGAGATGCCCTTTTGTGAAATACCATTTAGAAAAACTGGGTTACCAACCTTTTTCTTATAGTTGTGAAGTTCTTTATAGAGTCTGGATGTGAGTTCTTTGTCAGATACATGTATTTCAAATATATTCTCCCACTTGAAAATTATTAAACAATTAAAAGTCTGACATATATTGTAAGTTTTAATAAATACTCTATGAGAACACAAATGTCCTTTTTTAGTTCTAATTTGCTTTTCGGTTCTAATTTGCTAAAAATTTATCGTAAAAGAGTGTTGCATTTTATTTTATTTATTTATTTTTTGCAGTACGCAGGCGTCTCACTGTCGTGGCCTCTCCCATTGCGGAGCACAGGTTCCTGACGCGCAGGCTCAGCGGCCATGGCTCACGGGCCCAGCCACTCCGCGGCATGTGGGATCTTCCCGCACCAGGGCACAAACCCGTGTCCCCTGCATTGGCAGGCGGACTCTCAACCACCGTGCCACCAGGGAAGCCCTCATTGTGATTTTAATGTCAGTAGGATCCATAATAGTAGTCTTTTTTTCATCCCTGATACTGTAATTTGTAATTTTTTCTTCTTTTTCTCGATCAGTCTTCTGAGGAGTTTATTCTTTTCATTAGTCTTCAAAGAGCCACCTTTGGATTTATTGACTATTTCTATAGTATACCAGTTTTCTATTTCAATAATTTTGGTTATTTATTGTTTCTTTTTATCTACTTCCTTTAGGTATAATTTTCTGTATTTTTAAACTTCTCTTTACGGATACTTATGCCTTTATAAATATGTGCATTTAACACAATAAGTTTTCTTATAAGCACAGCATTAATATCATCCCACATGTTTTGATCTGTAATATCTTTCCTAACCTTTAGTTAAAAATATTTTCCAATATCTACTGTGATACCTTCTTGATCCTTATTTAATTTCTAAGCATTGGGAGATTTTAACTTATCGTTTGTGATTAATTTTGAGCTTAATTTCATTGTGTTAAGAACATACTTTGTATGATTTTGATATTTGAAAAGTCTTTGAGGCCTATGAGTAATTGGGGTAACTATTCCATAAACAATTATAAAGGAAGTATATTCTGCAATTGTTGGTTCAGAGCTCTGCATATGTATTTTAGGAAAAGTTTGTTAATTGTGTTGTTCAAATTGTCTAGGTCCTTTCTGATTGTTAATCTGATTATATCAGTTACTAAGAGATAGCAGCTAAAATCTTCCATTGTGTTTGTGGATTTATCTATTTCTCCTTTCCATTCTGTAAGTTTTTTTCCACTACCACATGAACAAACCCAGGCTATGCTATTGGAGGATGAGAGACCATATGAATATTCCACTGCCACCCCAGCCATTCCGGCTAAGATCTCAGACATGTGAGTGAACCCAGGCATAAATAGTTGATCCTGGTCCAGATTAGAATGATTACCCAGCTGTTCTTAGCCCAAACTGATAAAGACAGACTCATAAGCTAGGTAAAGCTTTTGTTGCTTTAAGCCTCTAAGGTTTTGGTTGATATGTTATGTAGCAATAGGTAAATTAATTAGCAAAGTTTTGTAATTTGGGGGCCATGTAAGCATTTCCTTCCTGGATTTGATTTTCTAATTGGTCTCCTGGGGCATGTTGGGATGCAGTTAAGCATCTGAAAGAAATGAGAGGTGGTATAGATGGAACGTGAGGAGACTTCAAGCAAGAACTATTTCAGATAGAGAATGAGAGGGTGATTTTCTTGTCAAAGAATGATCAGTAGAGTTGGAGGGATTCAGAACCATCTTATTCTCCCAAATGTCACCATTCTAATTTTCATGGTTCCACTCTTTCTCAGTCAATGCTCTGCTTTCATATAAAATTGTAAGACTTAATTTCCCAAACCACACGATGACACTCTGCATCAGATTTTTCATATATTTTTCTTGAGATAAGAGATTATATAAGGGTAATCTGAGAAATTCCCTGGTTCTCTAATCATGCTTTGACCTAAAAACTTACAACACTGAGCCTTGAATTTCCTTTCTTTAAGCTCCAAAGTGCATTAGAAGCATCTAGCCCTCAGTACTGTCTTGTATTTCTTGTGCCTCTCATACTGTGCTATGGAAGCAGTCCCCATCTGCCAACAGGCACTTGCTCCATATGGCTTTAAAGATGGTTTAAGCAGCTATTTTGCCATTGCATGTTGTGAATAATAAGTATTCTATTCTTTAACGGCAACTGGGTCGTCACTACCTTCCAATCTACCAAGTCAGATAACCAGTCCCAGTCAATCGAGGTACCCCAGTGAGAGGTCAGCATAGTTAGCTGAATCCATTCAAGCCAGTTTAAGCAGAAAGAGATTTAGGGTAGAGAATTAGATGCTTTTAAAACTGGAGGCTGGAGTAACAGGCTCTAGGCTCAGCTTCTAAGAATGACTCCTAAAATGGTCCTGAAGAACTGGCCCACTAAGGGAGCTTGTGCCTCGACCACAACCAGGAATCTGGGAAGATAGGAAACAGCCACCA
This sequence comes from Phocoena sinus, assembly GCF_008692025.1. NCBI lineage: Eukaryota > Metazoa > Chordata > Mammalia > Artiodactyla > Phocoenidae > Phocoena > Phocoena sinus. The sequence continues at coordinate 66,352,809 of NC_045772.1, read as the reverse complement.
CAGCTACTGGTTCTAGAATGTCTCCTACCCCTGACCTCTGCCATGATGTGGGCAAGTAAATGTATCCCCTTTATCCCAATATTCATAAAGCTAGGAGTGGGCCTAAAAGACCAGCCTCTTCTTTATCTAACACAGAAATACCCCCATGGTACCATTTTCCAGAAGAACTAATAGAGCACAACTTCTCCCTTTCTAGATACCCTAGAATTTTTTTTTTAATGGAAATGCATTTCTTTTATTTATTTATTTATTTATTTTATTTTACTTTTGGCTGTGTTGGGTCTTCGTTTCTGTGCGAGGGCTTTCTCTAGTTGTGGCAAGCGGAGGCCGCTCTTCATCGCAGTGCGCGGCCCTCTCACTATCGCGGCATCTCTTGTTGCGGAGCACAGGCTCCAGACGCGCAGGCTCAGTAGTTGTGGCTCACGGGCCTAGTTGCTCCGCGGCCTGTGGGATCTTCCCAGACCAGGGCTCGAACCCGTGTCCCCTGCACTGGCAGGCAGATTCTCAACCACTGCACCACCAGGGAAGCCCATACCCTAGAATTTGATCTTCCAAATCTCATACCGGTATATCTGTTGGCCTAAGCTGTATGACTAACTGAACTCTTAAGGAATCACGGAAATGTGGTCTTTCACTTTTCATCTCCTATTTTCTGACTGCACAAAGTATATCCGTAGCTCAATGGCATCAGCAACATTAGTAAGGGAATAGAGGTGAGCAAGCCCATTGCAGAACCTGACCCAAGGGCTAGAATAGTTAATACCAGTGTCAGTGATACGGGTGATGCTCAATTCATATTATCTGTTTTTATTTTTCTTGGTCTGGCATTGCTCATCAATGGGAAAAGGCAGACTCCAGGGTAGGGGAGCCTGAAGCTTCTTCAGGCCAGAGTAGAAACAAACCTTTATGTTGTTTTCTTTTTGCTATGAGTGTCATGCTCTTACAAAAGGTTTTCCCAAAATACTAATGCTAGAAGGGGGCTAGTTTTTGATGAGTAACTTTTCATACTGCTTCTCTCTCATCATTAACTTTCTTCATCAATTAACTCCCCTCTTGAAAAAAATTCCACTTTCTATCTCTCCTTACCTGGTCTTTCTGTTTCTGTTTCTTGGTTCCCTGCTCTCCCTCCCCTCTTTCCTGCCCTTCTGCTCCCTCCTTCTCTCCTTTTCCTGACTTAAAAGTAGGGTTTTTACATTATTGGAAACATTTTATATTATTGTTTTTCTAACGTAAAGCCCTTTTCACTTCACTATAATGAATTAATATTTGTAAAGCATTTAAAATAGTTTCAGGCACATAGTAAGCAGTGTTTGTGCCATTTGTTCACTTTTATTTATTTACTGGTTTAAAAAAAAGACAATTTAGGAATACTCTGGGGCCCACCTTGCATCATAGGGATTTTTCTTTTAAATCTTTAGGAATTAAACCACTTTGGATAGGATCCTATTTTTTTAGTTATAAATAATAACTGTAGATATAATTGAAACATAACATTATATTAGTTTAAGGTATACAACATAATGATTTGAACATGTATATTTTGCAAAATGGTTACCGTAATAAAGTTAGTTATCCATCACCTCACATAGTTACACTTTTTTTCTTGTGATGAGAACTTTTAAGATTCACTGTCTTAGCAACTTTCAAATATACAACACTGTATTGTTAACTGTAATCACCATGCTGTACACATCCCCAGGACTTATGTATCTTGTAAATGGAAGTTTGTACCCTTGGACCACATTTCCCCACTTTGCCCCCTGCCCCGGCATTCACTGGTCTCTCCTCCATATCTTTGACTTCAGCTTTTTTAGATTCCACATATAAGTGAGATTATACAGTATTTGTCTTTCTCTGTCTAACTTATTTCACTTAGCATAATGCCCTCAAGCTACAATCATGTTGCTCTAATTATTTTATACTAAGTCCTGCCCTTGAGTGAAAAACATAAGAGGGTGATTTCAGAAAAGGACCCTGATGAAAGCAAGAAAGTAGAAGTACATTGATAGAGAATAAACACTTTCAAGTCTGAGAGGATGTAGCAGAACCTGCATTCAGGGTCCATGTCCTGGGAAGTTCATGTCAGGGAAGGCCTTGCCTGTAAAGATGTCCTTTAGATTTGCAGGAGGCAGAGACAGGGGTTGTGAGTGGGAAACCCTGAGTCTGGCTCACCTGGAGCCCTTACAGCTATTAGCTGCTTTGTTTTCCTGCACTTCAAGCACAGTTGAGTTTAATAAGGCTGTTGGATGGTCTTTTCGTCTATACATCCTTCCTTATGTTTTCCTCAGCTGTGACCAAGCCAAGTGGACACTGGGTGCCAAGCTTTCAGCCTGTGAGATAGAAATTTTATCTTTTAAGTTCCTTCAAAGGAGCATTTTACAGCCCCTGTCTCAGCTTTTTAAGGTGAGGAAATGATCATTTTAAACAAGGGCTGCAATAGACCTCACATTTGGCACCTTCTTGGTTAGATTTAGCCATCTCAGGAGTAAACAAGATGGCAGAGGAGGAGGTTCTTGACAAGAATAGTCATTAGCGGAGGCTGATTCAAGAACTAACAGATCCTACACCTGAAACTGAAACAACATTGTAAATCAACTATACTCCAATAAAAAAAACCCAAAAAAACAACTAACAGAACCTGATGTTTGCAAACCGTTCCTTACGTGGAATTACATACATTCATCAGAACGTAAGTTCTTCAGTAATGCTGAGGAAAACCCATCAATGATTTGTGGCCAAGCAAAGATCCAGCTGTCTTCTCCAACATGACAGGGCTCTATCCAGTGTAGTCAATGTGACTGACAGATGGCTACCTTATAGGCAAGATGACCATTTACCCTCATTTTCCAGGAAAGTCCTGGTTTATGCGTGTAGTCCTTGCATCCATCCAGTTAGTAGCCCTATTCACTCTCATGCATATACAGATTTGGATGATAATTCTTTAATAAACAAACAAGTGGTCAGGAACAAGTTGCACCGGGATATGCAACATCTGCTCTTGCCCTACAGGGTTCCTTCATAAATTGTGATTTCTGCTAATTGAATTGGGAGCTTAATGGAATCTTCAGTGACAGATTGGGGGAGGGGTGCTTCCCACTAACCTGTACCCTCCAGAGCACTGTACCCTCCCTCCAGCCTGCCCTTAAAATTATACAAGACAGGACCATTGACATCATGTTGCTCATTTCCCACCTCCCCACTCCTCTCCTTCCTCCTTTGCTGCTGCTGCTTCCCCCTGCTTTCTCCTTCTCCCTCTCTTCTTCCCCCTCCTCCCTCCTCCCCCTCCCCCTCCTCCTTCTTCTACTACTACTACTACAACTATCATTACAAATTATTTTTAAATTACATTTTCTATTTTAGGAAACTTTGCTCAACAGTTGGAAAACATATTACAGCTGCACTATAAGAAATTATTTGTCTTAATTAGATGCTTTCCTGGTTACTTGTTCTATTTCTCCTATTCTTGTATTTCTTGTATCCCTTGTCATTCCCCTTCTTGGATCACACTTTTATTTTGAGTAATATTTTTCAGAGGGGTCTGTGGGTGGCAAAATTTCTAAATTGCTTGCGTGTTCAAAATTATCTTCATTTTGCCTTCATACTTGAATGGCAGTTCAGCTGGGAAAAGTTTCCAAATCCTTTTCCCTCAGAATATTTTGGGTATTTCTCCATGGTTTTCTAACTTCTTCGATTGCCAATCAGAAGTCTGGTGCCAGATTCATTCTAACTCCTTTGCAACGTTCCTTTCCTTCCACCCTCTCTCTCTCTCTTTAAATGTTTGTAGAATTTTCCTTTTATCCTTGGAGTTCATGAAAATCACCAAAATGTGTTGTTTGTTAATATTTGCATAAAGCCCACAGTGAGCCCTTTTGATTTGAACACACTTGTCTTTCTTTAGCATAGGGAAATTTCTTCTACTATTTCTTTGATTTTATTTTTCCCTCCATGCTCTCTGTTCTCATTTTCTTGGGTAAAATATCTGGATGTATATTTATCTGGATACAGCTCCAAGTTTATTAACTTTTCATGGTTTTCATCTTTGAGCTGTGTTCTTGGAAAAGTCCTTAGCCCAAGCTTCCAGGATGCTAAGTGTGTCTCTAGTCCTCCCCGTTCCTATATTCAGTCCTTCTAATGAGTTTTCATTTTAGCTACCAGATTTTTAACTTCCAAGAATTATTTAGTGTTCTCATGCTTAAGTTTCATACTAAAAACTTCTCATTTAGTGGATATAACTTTCTTGAATTCTCAGAAAACATTTCTGTAAAGATTTTTTTAGGATTCATTTACTATCTTGCATTAATTTTGCTTCTCTCGATGATAATTCTTCTGCCTCTTCCATTTATTGGCTTTGTTTCTGTTTTATCAAATGCTGGGATCTGGCTCTATAGTGAGTTGTCCGATGTGATAAGTGGGCTTCTTTTGAAGTCCAGAGAGGGTTATCTTTTGAGTGTGAGGCTGTATGTCCACAGAGAAGCCAGAAGTGACCTGGGACATTACACTACCTCTCTCTCCAGCCCCTGGGCTCATGTTGGGCATTCTCTACGAGTAAACCTATTGTCTAGAGAGGTGTTCTTAGGACTTTAACTGGGGCAAATGCTATAGGCAATGGCCTGGAAAGCAGATTCCCAAACTCTGTTATGTTTTGCCAACATCAAAGTCCAGTCCATCTGCTTTATATCATACTATATCATAATATTCCTTAATATTCTGGTCTGCTAGTCAGCTTTCTGGTTTACTAGTGTTTCTAAAGATTTGGTTTTTATCCCTTCTATGATATTTAGGAGCGAACAATAAGTAGTTCATCCATTTTGAACTTTAAGGCACACCAATTCTCCAACTATTCTCATCCCAAGGAAGCTTTGCCCAATCTGAACAGTATGGATTTTATGGTTGATAAAGTTGCCCATACAACACCTCTTACTATGTACTTCTATTTACTGCTTTCTAATTATGTCTCTAATTCTATGGTTTTTTAAATTTCTAACTCATTAATGTTGAAGGAAATCCTATCATATGCTACAATAATACTACGACGACATTATGCTAAGTTAAATAAGCCAGTAACAAAAAGACAAATACTGCATGCTTCCACTTATATGAGGTATCTAAAGTAGACATACTCTTAAAAACAGAGACTAGAACGGTTGTTGCCAGGGGCTGGGTGTGTCCAGGGTGGGGGGATTGTTCAATGGGTACTGAGTTTTAATTTTGCAAGATGAAAAATGGTTAAGGTGTGTTTTTAACCGCAACAAAAAATATCAGAGCTTTAAATCTCAGTTTGAGAGAAGCTTTATAGGTAAATACTCCAGGAAGAGGGAAACAACTGGCTTAAATTTAGCCATAGCTGTAACTGACCAGTATCAGACCCTATTCTAACAGCAGGTTTGCAGAACAGGAAGGGTGGCTGAGAGTTTGACTCTGTGGGGCTTCTGAAGGGGCAGGGTGGGCACAGCATGATACCAAAGGGTTAAACAAATGCTGACTGTTACACAGGAAAGTCAATAGTATTCTGATGCTGACATTTACGAATTGAGCAATACAGGTTTGATTGGTAGTTCAGTTTCCTACAAAATTCCTTCAAGGAGTCAAAGGATGTTTGGAAAACGAATCCTATGAATCCTCTATGTAGTTCACGAGATTATGAGCTTCTTTTGAAGATTATCTTGTGTATGTGAGTGTGTTCTGAAAAGCTAAAAATATACAAGGTGGGTATTCATGGTGACAAAATCAGCAACAAGAAATTGTTTTGACCTGCTTTTCCATTTTAAATCCTTAGTCATTTAACTTGCTAAAAGCTAAATTTAAAAAGCCTCTGTGTTACAGGATAACTCTTCACCCTGCTGTTCTAAGTGCATGCTTCCAATTTCATGGCAGTGACACCACACTGAGCATTAAGGAGAAGTTACAAAATATCAAAATTCCAAATGAACTAATATATGAAAATTAAGAAATACTAATGTTATCTTTTGATGCAAGATCATGAAAACAAAAATGGAACACTCAAATTTCTAAGCTGTAACCTTATTTGGAGCAGGAGAATTTTCGTTACATAAAGTTAATGGTTTTAAACACCTCAGGACAAACTAATCCAAAAGCAACTTTTTATTTCAGAAGGGTCTTGCTTAAGTGGTTTTCTATCCTCTTATCTTCTCATTATTGTGAATATTTGCTTTATAAATAGAGTCTCCCATGCAATCAAGATCAAGGTATCTGCAGATTTGGTATCTGGTGAGAGCCCTCTTCCTAGTTTGCAGATGGCTCTGCTTCTTCATGGCAGAGAGAGAGAGATAGAGAGAGAGATAGAGAGAGAGAGAGAGGGAGAACATTCTGGTCTCTTCTTCTTAAAAAACACCAGTCCCATTATGGGGGCCCAACCCTCAGGACCTCATCTAAACCTACTTACCTCCCAACAGTTTTACCTCCAAATACCATCAAATTGGGAGTTAGAGGTTCAACATATGACACTGGCAGGGGTACAAACATTCAGTCCACTGCAGTGTGTGTGTGTTACTGATGAGTGATACATGGGACTGGGATGTGAAGAGTTGCATAAACCAGGAAGCTATGTCCTGGCCCTCTACTTTAATGCGAGATTCTGCCCAAACTGTTGGGCAATCTGTCTTTCAAGGAGATTTTGAAAGTATCACAGGAATACAACAATTTTGCAACTTTCACTTGGTAAGTTTTCCTCTAAATTTTCCTCTAGCTGAAGGCGCCTTCGTAGACTCAGCGGGTGCCCAGGGAGGATCTGCTTCAGGTCATTTGTGTTTCTGATGGTAGGGCTTTGATGCAGGGGGCTTTCCCAGGATCCCCTGGCAGGGGGTGGTAACTACCACTCAAGCCTCCAAAGCCTCACTTCTCAATTTTTCTACTTTCCCATCAGCAGAATTGGAGTTGGAAGTAAAATAATTTAATTTAGTTAACTCTTATTCTAAACAAGTAGTGAAAATAATTACATAAAGTTCTACTAAATAGCACTTCATTTCATAACATTATCAAATAGAAAATTATCTACATGATGAGCATCCTTCATAGATAAATAAGTATTTTATGAAATAGTCCATCTTCTTTTCCTTTTCCTGCACAGCAAGATGAAGACTACTGTCATTTCAGCAGCAGCAATACTCATCCAGGAACCCATCAGCAGCTGGCTAAGATTTGTACCTTTAGGAAGAGATAAACGCAAAATGGTAACTGTTTTTGGTTCTCTTTAAGTTGCTGAGTTAGCATAGGCTAAAAGAAATGCTGATTACCCATCTAGGAACAGAAGTTTGGGCTGCAGACCAGGTTTAGACAATGTTTTACTCACCGAGTAAAACTTGTTGATTCCAAAATTTTAAGTTAAAAACCTGTCAATGACAGAAAAAATAAGCCCATCACTTTATGGAGAACAGTCAAGTTTTCCTTTGAGATAACAATACCAGGAACCTGACCATAAAATAGTCAATATCATGTAGCTTATTCGCAAACAACCCTGATAAAATGCTCCATGACCCTGTGCCAGGGAGGCTGAGCTATGAACAGGGGAGAACTGGGGTTCTGGTTTTCTCCCTGGACCCACAGGGCTGGTGGAAATACTCCAGCTTAGTGACAGTTACACTTAATGTCAAACTAAGAGTAAAGATTCTTGTCTAAGAGGCTTATTGCTGGAACTACACACTGCATGAGCCAGGCTTGGGACTTACAGAGACCAAGAAGGCCAAGTGCAGTGTGGAGACCATTTCACTATTATTCCTTCATTCCTGGAACTTCAATTTCCTTTTAATAAAATGAATATAATATTTTCTTCCTAGGAGTCTACTAAGTTAACCAGTTAGACCAAAATTAGGCTGATTCGGAAAAAATTCAGATTGCAGTGAGCTCGTCACCTTCTGTAACCCTCCTCTGGTTGGCCTGGCCCCCTCCATCCTGCCTCCAAAGCACACACACACACACACACACACATATACAATACCATTCTAGAATTAAAGTAGCCCATGGTGATAGTAACCATACCATTTTGTACTACCATGCACAGGAACTCTAGAAAAAATAGACTCCATATACTTTTGACCAAAGAATGTTAATAAGGTGGGTTTTTTTTTTTGTTTTACAAAAGTATATTTTGTTAAATGTAAGATGTTTTTAAATTTTAAGATGCACCATTATTTTATGAACCACTAGAAAAGGAAAATTGCTGTCAATTAAACTAAAACACAATGCTTTCTTTTCTCTTTTTATTTTGTCAGTCTTGCTAGAAGTTTATCAATTTTGAATTTTCCAAAGAATCAGCTTTTGTTTTGTTGATTTTCTCTATTCTTATTTTCAGTTTCATTGATATATGCTCTTACCTTTGTTGCTTTTCTTCCTTCTGCTTTCTTTTGACTTATTTTGTTCTTTTTTTCCTAGTTTCTTAACATAGGAACTTAAATTATTGATTTGAGACCGTTCCTCGTTTCTAATGTAAGCATTTTAGTGCTATAAATTTTCCTCTCAACACTGCATTATATGCATCCCACATATTTTGATATGTTTTTTTTAATTTTTAGTCAGTTCTATGTATTTAAAATTTCCTTTGATACTTTTTCTGTGACCCATGGATTATATAGAAGTGTGTTGTTTAATTTCCATGACTTTGTGTTATTGATTTTTAGTTGATTCCATAATGGTCAGAAAACACACTTTGTATGATTTTAATTCTCTTAAATTTGTTGAGGTTTGTTTTATGGTCCATGATATGGTCTATCTTGGTCAATGTTCCATGGGTGCTTGAAAAAATTCTGTGTATTCTGCTGCTGGAGATGTAATGTTCCATGTGTATCATTTAGAACATTTTGGTTGATTGTGTTGTTCAGATCTCTATCTTTGCAGATTTTCTGTCTGGTAGTTCTATCAGTTTCTGAGAGATTAATGTGGAGATCTGAAACAAATTGTGGATTCATCTTTCTAGTTCAGCTCTGTCAGTTTTTGCTTCATGTATTTTGAGGCTCTGCTGTTTGGTGTGTGCACACTTCTGCTGGTTTGATCCTTTTATCTTTATTTACATGATAGGGACAAAGGCTCACCTTTTTGTCCCTAATACTTTTCTTTCCTCTGAAGTCTACTTTATCAGATATTAATATAACCACTCCTGCTTTTCTATTATTATTACTTTTTGGCCTGTATATATTTTCTCACCCTTTTACTTTCAACCTATCTATGTCATTGAATGTAAAGCAAGTTTCTTGTTATCAGCATAGAGTTGGGTCATAATTTTTATTCATTCTTCTAATCTTTTTTTTTTGATTGGTATACTTAACCATTTACATTTAAAGTAATTACTGGTATGTAATTGCTTACGTCTGTCACTTTATTATTTCTTTTCTTTTTGTTTCTTCTCATTCTCATTATTCTGTTTCTCTTTCCTTGGTTTCCAGTGGGTTAACCATTTTTGAGGAATTCATCTTGGTTTATTGATAGTGTTTTTGAACATATTTCTCTGGATAGTTTTGTAGTGGTTGCTCTGGGTATTGCAGTATACATATGTTACTTATCACAGTCAACTGGTATCAACATTTAATCACCTTGAGCAAATTGTGAAGACCTCACTTCTATTTAGGTCTCTGTTACCTGCACCATTTAAAAAATTATTTCCTTGAGTATGAGATGGTATTATGATTTTTGTTTCAATCACAAAATGTATTTATAAAACTCATGAAGAGAAGAATAGTCTATTGTATATATCCATATTTCTGGTCTTTCCTTTGTTTCTTCTTTACTGTTGCTCTAACATCTGTTCTTTTATCATTTACTTTCTTTTTGAAGGATGTTCTTTAGTCAATCATTAAGAGTAGGTCTGCAACAATTCTTTCAGTTTTCCTTTTTCTGGGAGTGTAGTTATTTCCCTTCATTCCTGAAGGACAGTTCTGCTGGATATAGAATTTGCAGTTGACAGTTCTTTTCCTCTCAGCGCTTGAAAAATGCTGTGCTGTTTCTTTCTGATCTCCACATGTTTTGATAAGAAATCCTCAAACATTTGAATTAGTGTTCTTCTATAGATAACATTTTATTTCTCTTGAGATGCTTTCAAGACTTTTTCCTTACCTTTAGTTTTTAGAAGTTTGACTATTATTTGGTGTGGACATTTTTTTATTTATCCTTTGGGTATCACTGAGATTTTAAAAATATGTAGCTCTGTATCTTTCACCAAATTTGGGAAATATTTAGTCATTATTTCTTCAAATAGTCTTTTAGCACCAATTTCTTTCTCATTTCCTTCTAGGATTCTGATAATACAAATGTTGACTTTTTTGTTTGTTTTTGCCACATATGTTCACAGCTCAGTTCTCTTATTTCCTTCTCTCTTTCTCTCTCCCTCCCTCCCTTCTTTCCTTCCTTCTTTCCTTCCTTCCCTCCCCTCGTCCCTCCCTCCTTCTCTCTCTCCTCCTTCCTTCCTTCCTTCTTCCTTCATTCCTTCCTCCCTCCCCCTCCTCCCTCTCTCCCTCTCTCTCTCTCTCTCTCTCTCACCCTTTCTTTCTTTCTTTCTTTCCCCAGTCTCTTTCCTTCCTTTCTGTTGTTCAGATTAGGTGAATTCTATCGATATTTACTCAAGTTCACTGATTCTATCCTCCATCATCTCCATTCTACTACTGAGAACAACCAATGTATTTTTCTTTAAATTTCTATTATTGCATTTTTCAGTTTATAATTTCCATTTGGTTCTTTTTTGAATTTCAGTTTCTTTGTTGAGATGTTCTATTTTTTTCACTCATTTCATGGAAATTGATAACTGATCACTGAAGCATTTTTATGATTACTGCTTTAAAAGCTTTTCAGATAATTCCAATATCTGATTCATCTCAGTGTTAGCATCAGTTGATTATCTTTTTCAGTCAAATTTTAATTTTCTTCATTCTTGGTATGACAGATGATTTTTAATTGTGTATCAGACGTTCTATTTAAATTTTTTACTGTAGCAGGCAGTCACTCTGTTTAGATTTGACACAAAGGTCCTGGCCTACTTTATGGCTGTAGTACTAAGTACAGTTTAATGTTAAGAATCTTTGTTGTTTTATTTGCTCTGCTTGGTTTATGTGACTCTGCTGGGGCTTCTACTGATCCCTGATATTTCTGTGGTAAGAAAATAAAATATATTCTTTTAATTCACTAAGTATGTGATAATTTTTTTTTTTTTTTTGCAGTACGCAGGTCTCTCACTGTTGTGGCCTCTCCCGTTTTGGAGCACAGGCTCTGGATGCGCAGGCTCAGCAGCCATAGCCCATGGGCCCAGCCTCTCCATGGCATATGGGATCTTCCCGGACCAGGACACGAGCCCGTGTCCCCTGCATCAGCAGGCAGACTCTCAACCACTGCGCCACCAGGGAAGCCCGTGGTAATTTTTTATAGCAGCAAAAGAAATCTACTACAGAGTATGTGGAAAGCGTGTGCATATATGTGTGTGTGGAGGTGAGTGGTCAAAGATAGGAATCATGTTCTTGTGCATAATGCTTGCTCTTGTACTCCATCTCTTTACCTGATAACTCCAATGTGTACTTTAGGACTTAGCTTATGGAGTATCTGTTGCCAGCAATCCCTGACTACTTCTCTTTCCCAAGGCTGATGTGGTCATTCCCCTTAGTAGTTCCAGGGAATCCTGGGTATATACTAAAGAATTTTCCATTTTATATTGTAACTATCTGTATACATGTGCTCCCTCCTCTAGACTATAAGCTCCTTAAAGATGAGGACTACTCTATTCTTGTACCTAGTGTGGAATCTGGCACATGTTCCTCACTGAGTAGATGTTTACCTGTTAAATTATTCAGCCTGAGTGGCAAGGCAGAGTGTTCTTCAGAAGCACTTGACTTATCTACTCATTTCCAGGACCAAGCTGCAGAAATCATTGCTGCATGGTATACTTTGGAATTCTCCCATTGGAGAGAGTTCTTCCATCCCTTATTCGTGACTATTGCCAAACATTTGAACTAGAGTTGTAACTATGTTCAAGAAAGAATCTTCTGACATTTCCAACAATTCCAAGCTAAATGATCTTGGGAATTGCATTACACAGAAATTATTCCAGCAAAAATGAAGAAACTAAAGCTCAATAAAATTAAATGACTTGACCAAAACATGTATATGGGACTCAAATCCTGGTCTACTGACTATGCTACACCATTTTCTTCATGTCATCCCTATCTTGTCCCAGCCCCACCTCTGGCCATGGTCTGCCCCATCCTTTTAGGTTCTGCTTCAGTCACCAATGACTATTCCCTAATTGTGAATTGCAATTTCATTTAATTCTGCCTTTAGACTCAGCTGAAAATATAGAAATTGGCAGTATGCATTCATTCTTTTTCCAGAAAATATAAATAGAAAATTTTTTTCTTCTGAAAAGTTTTTCCTAACAATAAAAGGAATATATAGTCTTTGTAGAAAATTTAGAAAATAACAGAAACATATGAAGATGAAAACCAACATTGCTAATTATTTTACTACTTACAAATATCTACTTTTAACATTTTAGGTCTCTTTCATTTTTTTCTATGCCTATTTTTTCTATTCCATGTAGTTTTAATATGTAAACTTGGGATAAGAAAGCATTTATTCTTGGTTTTTTTTTCACTTAATATTATACCATAGTTTTTCATTTCATTGGTGATTATTCAAAAACATTTTTAATGACTGTGTCATATTCTAGCCTATGAAGGTCCTAGAATTTATTAAATCATTCCACAATTTTGGATATTTGGAGTATTTCAAAATTGTAACCCATTATATGTTGAAAGAATACATGAGTACATATTAGTCAATTCACTTCTCTGATTATTTCCTGAGAATAGATTCTTATAAAAGAAATTGGTGGATCAAAAGACAAGAACATTGAATTTTGTAGTTTCATATTGCTGCCATAACAAATTATCACAAATTTAGCAGATTAAAATGACACATTTATTATCTCACAGATTTGTAGGGTCACAAGCCTGGCTGGCTCAACAGAGTACTCTGCTTAGGGTCTCTCAAGCCTCAAATCAAGGTGTTGGTGCCCTAGGCTCCTATTTGGAGGCTCAGAGAAGAATCATCTTATTGGCCCATTTAAGTTGTTGGAAGAATTCATTTCTTTTTCACAGTTTCCATGTGGTCTCCTCCATCTTCAAGCCATCAATGGCAAGTTGAGTCCCTCTTACACTTTGAATATTTTTGACTTTAGCTGAAGAAAGTTCTTTGATTTTAAGGGCTTATGTTACTAGATTATTCAGGATAATCTCCCTGTTTTAAGATCTGTATTTCAGTTATATCTACCAAGTCCCATTTCCCTACATATTTTCAGGTGCCAGGGATTAGAGTGTGAATACCTTTGGGGGACCATTCTGACTACTACAAACATTTGTGAGGATCTTTATAAGTATGGTCAGAATGCTTTCCAGATAAGATTAACAAAACAAAGATTTCTGTCACCAGAATGAGAGTGATCCACTCCCCACACTCACCAGGACAGAATATTACTTTTTCTTTATCTTAGTACTCTGACGGGTAAAGCATTTTTATTTAATTATGTCTTTACTTGCCTGTCTTTGATTCATAGCAAGGTCATACTATTTGTAAATACTCATTCACCATCCATTTCTTGTCAGTGATTTCATGACCGTTACCCATTCTTCTATTAGATTCTTGGTATTTCCCTTATTAATTTGTATTATCTTCATACATTAAGAATATATTGGTCTGTATTTTGTAGTAGCTATTATTTTTAATTGTTTATTCTTTAAAGTACAGAATTATTTTTTACTGTTGTGTAGTTATGTGTATTCATCATTGCCTTTGTGATTTCTTCCATTGTGTTTTACTTTCACATGCAGCTATCAAATAGTTTTTCCTAAAATGTCTCCTGGTTATGTTTTGGATTTCATATTGAATTTTTTCATTTTGGTGTGTGGTGTAAAGTTATTTTTTAACTTTTTAAAAAAATCAGTTTCTTCAACAGTAATAATTAGTACAAATTTTTTTATTGGGAAAAGACAGTCATGAAGATGCATGCTACAGAAGCAAAGTTTATGCAAACTGCTTCTGCACATGAAGGAAAATGCAGAGAAAATGGCAGAACTTCCAAGCTGGTAAATAAGAACCAAATGAAATAATTTCTCGTTTCCTCTATATGTGCCTGTAACAAGGGATGAGAGAACTAATGAAGTTGATTACAAGTAGCCAGAAAAGATTTTTGATGTTCTGGGCTTATCTAGGTAGTTCTGGGTCTCCTAATGAAGATTTAAAGTGACTTAGAAAAAGTTATTTTTAATCAAAGAGCTGTATAAAACAAGAACTAAATTAGCATACATTAAATAAAGCTAACTACAAGGCAAAAATACACTAACATAAAAAAAAAGAGAGAGAGAAAGAAGACTCTTACCCTCCAAATTTGAAAATCTAAAAATTAATTATGATAATACCATTCCAATTAATCTTATCCCAGTAAGAGAGGAATTGCAGAACACCTTTAGGAAAATGAGTAAACATGCCATAGACTGGGAAAATATATTTGCAATTTGACAGAGGACATGTATTCAGAATACATAAAGAAGTCTGACAAATACACAATAAAAAGACAAACAACTTAATTTTAAAAATAAGCAAGAGATTTGAACAGACCCTTTACAAAAGGATAGATGAATGGCTATTAAATACATGAAAAGTGTCCAACACTAGTCATCAGGGAAATGGAAATGAAAATCACGATGAGATAACATTTCACACCTACTTGAAAGGCTCTGAAGTACAAAAGACAATGTCAAATGTCAGCAGGGATGTGGAGCAACTGGAACTTGTATGTATTACTGGTGAAAATGAAAATGGTGGAACCACCTTGGAGACCTACTTGGAAGTTTCTTAGAAAGTTAAGCATAAACTTAGCACATGACCTGTCAATCCCACTACTAGTCCATTTCTACCCAACCCTCATCACTCCCATGTTGCTTTCCCTTGTCCCAAATCTTCCATGTCTTTATTTTATTATTTTCATCTTTCTTCTAGTCCCTCTTTTTCCATCCCAAATGAATTCTCCCTAATTCACCATAAAGAGTCATTTCTGCCACACCCATTCTAGGATGATATAAAATAAGAATGATTTAGAATTAGCTGTGTATTTTGCCAAAATAAGATGGCAACTATATTTTTGAAAGCTATAAATGTTAGTTATATGTCAAGAGTAACAATAAAAATGGAACATATACCAAAATAAAAGAGACAATATTTAGATTAAAAATGTTTTTTCATGTATAAATAATTCACAGCCTTCAGCAATAGAAAGAAAATTACATCATAGTCATTTGAAAAGTTCATTTATTATATACCAATATACACTTTCTGTAATAAAAAAGCCTCCCAATACATTGAACCATCTTATAAATGAAATAAGAAAATAAAGTTTTCATCTGTTTTTAAATGGGGCTAAATTAACCAGTACAAGATGCCATATGTATGTCTGCCCTGCAGTCTATGAGATCTATGATCCTGAAAAAGGCCATGAGAAAAAAATGGTGCTTTATTATTTGGCACTGTAGTATTGCTCTTGAATATTTATATAATTAAACATGTTGATATTTTCAAGTCAGTCATTTCAAATGTAAAGCATTCAAAATATATACAGATCTTACAGTTTTTCAATTTTTTGGATCAATCTTTGTTATTTACATTTAAATACATTCAGACCAAACATTTTTTTTAACACTCAGAAGGTACCTTTTTTCACTTTCTATTTTGATACACTCTTTAGATGAATGAAAATAGAAATATATCTTAAAAATGCTATTTGGCAAATTTTTTCCAATAATAGTATGTCAGAAGTTATGATAGTTTCTAGTAATGCTCAATTTCCTTAACAAAGTACACCATTTTACAGTATTATGACTCTAGAAAATAATACAGAAAACAAATATATATTTACTTAAGGCACATTCCAGCAAAAACTATTGAAATATGATTTAATTTTATCATACTTATATATACCTATATTTCATACTTGGCTGTACTAAAATATACAATAAATGTGCTTGATACTGATTGAGAAAAAAAAAGGAGCAAACTCCAGAAATTCTAGGCAATGAATATTTAATTTTAAATCCATTTCATGAAACTATGTTGTAGAAGTGAGCAAGCGTAATCATTTGCATCTCTTTGTAGTGTTAGCATTTTTATTTTTATAGAAAATGGGTCAATATTGTATTAAATAGCAAATGAATGTCAGCAAATACCTGTGCAAGCTAAACTGAATGAAATCCTATCTTAGACCTGCTAAATTAAAAGAACAACCTTAGAGCTTCCCTGGTGGCGCAGTGGTTGAGAGTCCGCCTGCCGATGCAGGGGACACGGGTTCGTGCCCCGGTCTGGGGAGATCCCACATGCCGCGGAGCGGCTGGGCCCGTGAGCCATGGCCGCTGAGCCTGCGCGTCCGGAGCCTGTGCTCCGCAACGGGAGAGGCCACACAGTGAGAGGCCCGTGTACCAAACAAACAAAAAAAAAAAAAATAGAACAACCTTAGTATTGATAATTATTTGCAAATAGGGAACTTACTTTCTTCTAGGTGATTACGATAATATTGTAAACATTGAAGAAGAGCATTACTGAACTATATAACTCAGATTTCAAATTTAAAATATCCCCAATAAACAGATACGTACACATGGATTTTTGGGCCCATCAAATTAATTCCCTACTCTCATCCCCAATAATATAAATGTTTGACTGTGAAGAGAGAAAACTACACATGTAAAAAATAAAAATCAAATGTACCGTACATTAAAATTCTGATGACTACAGAATAAGATTATATACATAAACATATAGCAATCACAGTTTCCTGCACTGAATGTTTATCAAATAAAAATGTATCAAACAATACTGGGTAGTGTAGCTCCACGTGAATCGTGGTCTTCTAAAAATTCTGAATGAGAATGGAAGACGAGAGGGAGGGCATTGTTCAGTGACAAAACTATGACAAGAGGATTGGGAATACCATTGATAAATGCTTCCAGAACACGCAATTTAGCTATAAGCATTGTTTTGCTGTTGTTCTATAATTTAAATAAAGCCCCTCTCTATGTTTTGTAAGATGTTTTAACATTTACAAAAGATCTACTGAATGAAGAAGTCACTAATTCAATGTCACAAACAGGATGGGCAAAATATTCCTTTAGTGTTGACCATAAGATGTTCTAGCCTGGTGTCTCATGTACTGTACAGAGACAGTTCATAAAACATGACTTTTGCCTCTGTTATTAAATACACCCAGGGTATTTGGTGTAATATTGAGGGAAGGCGTTAAATAGTAATAGCTTTGCCACCAGGGCATTTTTGTTTGATGTTCTGAGAATACAGGAATTTGGTAATTTTGTGGGGGGAGAAGGTGGGAGGAGAGGGAAGAGGGTATTATCATGCAGCTACCCTTATTCTGCTTGTGCAGAAGCAAAAATACATCATCTCACACTGCTCTAGTAAAACCTGGGTAGAAGTGTGCACCACAGATTTTAAACACATAAACAGCCATTTGTGATGAAAATGATGATTTCCTCTTCTGCAGGTGCCTGGTGATATTGCTGGTAAACATCTTTGGAATCTTCCTGTTATTTCCTGTGAATAACATTCCAATCGAGATAACTCAAAAGTCTTTGGGTTTGCAACTATCTCCAACAGGAAAATACAGTATTTTTCCTTGGGTTAGTGATGCTTGGAATTTGGGGGATTGTAAATCCAGTCAATTATAATGAGTGCCATGCTTCCAATCATAAAGATGATTCCAACCACAAGGAAAATTAAAGCCTGTAAGTCAGAGAGAACTTGTCAGGGAACACAGAAACTATACTTCCTTAGTACAGTTTGCTTTTATAAGTTGCTTACTTAAGGCAGTCATCTGATTTGCATATTGAATTATATTATCCTTATAGCTTAGATGTCCATGCCTAGCAGTTCAATCAATTTAGAACCCTAGCTGGGGAAAGAGGATGAATACAGTAGTAGTGAGATTTAACCCAAATGTTCAAAATAGAAAAATGGTTAATTTATTTGGTACATCAAAATGATGGAATACCCTGTAATCATTACGAATCAAGCAATAGAAAAAGATTTAATGACCTAGGGAGTGCTCACAATCTTTTAGGTGAAAAGGGTCAGGTTATAAAAGAGTGGTATGTATGATACGATTAAATTTTTTAAAGCAAACAAAAACAAAAGCCTACTATAATGCATGTTTCATATTCCTTGAAAAAAACTTCAAAGTGTATGCGTGTGTATGTAATTACATATATTCACATATATATACATGTACATATAATTATATACAAATATTTCATAATTTTAACACTAGAAGGAGCCTTATATATTACCACACAGATCAATCTCCTAATTCTACATGTGAGGAAAGAGCAGCTAAAGATTTTATTTCACTAGAAAGGATCTAGTAGAAATTTTACTCGCTTTTATATCTGGTCAAACTGAAAATAAAAAGACAAGTAATTTGCCAAGGTCACACTGCTGTAAAAGTCCAAGCAGAATGGACTACATAGAGTGGAAATTATGGGGCAAGATGATGGGGGGAGCTTTTGATACCAAAGTCCCTGAACCATCCAGAGAGGAGAATGATTCCCAGGCAAAATTCAGGGTCAGTCAGTCAGACTCAAGCCTTAATATAAGACTTTATCAAGCAGTCATTGATAATATTTAATATTGGAAAAACAATTATTTCTAGTATATATTTTTGCAGTACTATCATGGGAAAGAAATATATACTCCCTAGGTTAATAAGGCTGTAAATTATACTATAAGAGATTAACTGGAAAACGAATGGTTCTGTTTCTTAGTCCACATCAGGGAACAACAAGATACTGAGGAGGGGAAAACAGAAGCAACATTTTTTTTTTTTTTGGCCTTACAAACCTAACAAATATGACCAAAATGTTTAAATTTTTTCATCACACTGCTAGGGAACCTAATTCCTTTCTGCATAATTTCCGGTGGATAATGCAGCAATAGCTTGGTGGTGGAAACTGGAATATATGGAAACCTGTGGGCAAACTCCATTAGCATTTGACAGGTAGGAAGGACTCAGCACAAGACATTTAATATTTGAAGAGAAGAAGTCCTGGAATCATCTGAGTGACAGAAATCCATGTCCCCTTTCTCTCCACCAGAGAGTTCCAGCCCATCTTTGATTTTTGATTCTTGTTCCTCAATTCATTTTTTGGAACTGTGTGCATGCATTTCCTGGTTTACTCGATGTAGTCAAAGAGCAAGTTATAATGGGAGAGATTGCGAATCTTACTTACCCCGACCTTTTGGGGTGACCTAAGAGGTTCTTTCTTGACAAGTTTAAGATAAAAAACTGCTGGAAGAATGAAAATCAGCATAGTGGCAGAAGAAGCCCCTGAGGAGAGACACCGGACAGGTCAAATTCTTACTCAGCAGGGCAGAGACCCAAGGGCATACACTTGAAAGAAACCAAATCTAAAGCGACCCTAATCAAAGCACGAAAAGCTCTATAGGCTCATGGATGCTTATTCAAAAAGGTATGTTTATAAATAAAATTTAAATGCACCTAACATCATAGCTGGCTAGTAAGTATACATCACATATAATAACAAAAAGGCTGAATGTTACAAATTTATAGGAAATTAGTAATATAAACACATACTAAGAAGGCTGAACTCATCACACACCCTTCTGATCCACTTCTAACTTTTCAAGTTGCTTACACCTGAGTTTTTAAAGTTTTATATTGTATTTAAAATGTGAGTAAACCCTCAAATCAGCAGAATGGAAAATCAAATATATTACAAGGCCACCCAGTTAAGGGAAATAATATGCTTTACAAAGTCAACCTCCTCTTCCTCCAAAGACATCCTTTAAGGCTCAGCTGATACTCACAGACCTAAGAGGGCATCCTGTAGGTAAAATCTATCTTCCTTCCTCTTTGATGCAGAGTTAAGACCTAGGTCCAAATCCTGGGTTCACTTCAAGGTATATGACTTGACTTCTATGAGGCTCAGTTGCCTTGTCTGTCAGAAAAGGCAGCTAGACTAGATGACCTGTAAAGTAGGTTTTAGCACTAACATTTTCTGATCCCATGAATAACGTCCAATGTCGCCTGGGAGGGAGGGACGGTGACCAGCTGGACTAGTAGGAATTCTGTGAGCCTGAGATGGACTGGGATGCTTGACCTCCCATCACTGGCTCCCTCCATTTATGGACAGCTTGAGTTGATTAGATAAAAACCTTTCTGAAGCTTACCTATGAATCCAAAGATGTATTTTATCGTTGGCACCAGGATGACCAAAACATTATTAAGTGCAATAAGTATGGCTGCAATCAGGAAATGTCTTATCCAGCTGAAGGGTCTTTTGGGAAATAACAGTGTGGTCACTGATGTACGAATCTACAGCAAGGAAGTGCAAAGGCAAGGTCACTGCTTTGTTTTTGTTTTTAATTGAAGTATAGTTAATTTATAATGTGTTAGTTTCAAGAGCATAGCAAAGTGATTCAGTTATACATATATATATATATTTTTTTCTCTTTCAGATTCTTTTCCATTATAGGTTATTACAAGATACTGAGTATGGTTCCATGTGCTATATAATAGGTCCTTGTTGGTTACTTATTTTATATACAGTAATGTGTATGTTTTAATCCCAAACTCCTAATTTATTTCTATCCCCTGTCACTGCTTTGTTTTTAACTTTATCTACTGTTTCAAATATTCTCACCCCTCTAAAGCATTTTCTTTGTTTTTCCTTTTTCTCCCAGAAAAGATCTTGATGTTGATTTTTTTTTAAATTTAAAAAATTTCAGTAAAGTAAAAATAACATAAAATGTACCATCTTAGTCACTTTTAAATGTACAGTCCAGTGGTATTAAGTACATTCATATTGTTGTGTAAGTTTGATGCTGATTTTTGATGTTTGGGAACGTGTCATTTTCCTTGGTGATCTATCTTGTGCTCCCCTTCTCTGCTTTCAGAATTATTTTCTTGAAAATAATCTCAGTCAGAAAGAGATAAAAGAACAGATAAGATATATAATTCAGAGACACAATAAAACCCTTGTTGATTTCTAATCATGTCTCATCAGCCTGGATTAAGTATGAAGGGCAAGCACTGAATTTATTTGCATGTGATTGTGAACAGAATTTTTACAAACCTGGTGTTTCTTAATTTTACATTTGATTTACCATTTTTGTTGCCTGATATTTTAAAAAATATGATATATTTTGTGTTCACTCCTTTCACCTCCCCACAAGTATAGATTATAAATGCACAAAAGGCAAAGAACAAGACCTAATAATCTTAACATTCCTCATTTCTACCTTAGTGTCTTGCATGCAGGAGGCACTCAATAAATGTTGACTTAAATTGAACAGAGCAAAACTTTTTCCTCCCTTTGAGATCCTTGACAGATTTCAGCCCTATTTCAGCAGCTGAAATAAGTAGGGGAAGGGTCAAGAGAGGCTCCAGTTGTAGCACCTGCTCAAGTTACCCTGATGTAACCGGATAAAAAGATCCTTGTGGGTAGAGGGAGGAAGTGCCATTTATGTTTGAACAGCTTAACAAAGTTGGAAATATTCTTATCTTTTGAATCTTTTAGAGGACACTTTTGGACTTAGTGGAATTCATTTATTGGCTTTTCAATAAGAGAGCACTTGAGTTAAGCTAGAACTTCCCATTTTTAGAAATGCTAGGATTGATTTTCACTTTAAAATTTTGCTTCTGAAGTCTCTTAATGGTGTGGAGATGGGAATTCACTTAAAAGAGAGAAAATGTAAAATATATTTTGAAACACACATATGAATGACAAAAACTTTGAGCTGAATTGCTTGCAGTGTCTAATGTGACATTCTCTTCATACCAGTACACCAAAAATTAAAGCCATCTGCTTAGGTTTAAAAGGCAATTTCACTTCCAGAATGGCAAGGCCAGATAGTCTCTGGAAACGGTTTGTTTGTAACGGATTTTAAAATTTGGATGAGTGAAAATTATGAATCTCACTCTGAAAAGTAGACTGAGGAAAACAAATGGTTTGATTTTGTTTTCCCCAGCAGCTTGGAAATTCTCCTTTATGTCCTACAATTAGTGCTTATTCAATATTGTCCAAACTTAATAAGCTTAAAATAAGCTTTCTATGGTTCATACATAGTGCTTAAGGAACTATTTGTCTGAAAGTGATAAACTTATAGCATAAACAAGTAGAATACAGGTTATTTTCAGGCAGGGGTCACAGGTATGTGCTTTTTTAGCCCTTTGTTGAAATAATGCCTTTAATTCTATAAGTTGAGTTAGAGGCAAACCTATTTGTACAGGGCCTCTGAATGTAAATAAATACAGTTTCCTAAGGTCTCACGTCTCCCAGAAAGATTGAGATTTGGCCTAATGATGTAATAGTATAGAAAGTTTACAGGAATAATGATTGAAGTAAATGGTGAAATCTTGCTCTTCAGAGTGAATAAGGAGTAACAAAATCCCAAACAGAACTGAAGGCATTTAGAGTTGCCAATGCATTCCTAAAATGGGCAACAGGGAAAATAGGGAGATGGAAGGCTGCTGATGGTGGTAGTTGGTGGAAAAGAATAGAATGAAACTTGCTAGTCATTCCATGTGTAAACGCTGCCTTGAGGAGTGAGCCTGGGATTGCGAGGTCCCCAGCAGCTCTGTTTACCTGTGTGTCAAGATAGAGGTGACTCTGACTTATTACCCAGAAAGCCAGTGCCCTTTTCTCTCTGACACAAACTGATAAGAACCTGGAAATGTGGGTCAGATGCTGTGCGTGGGGAAGTCCCCAGCCACAGCCCCGTGAATAATTCTAGAAAAGTTCCATGCAGTTCTAGAGAAAACCTCTGTTATTTCCGGAGACAGCGTTCTGAACAGGAGCGTGTTAGGACGTGCTGTGTTCTAAAGTGGGGACTCAATGTGAGGTCAGAAACGTGGAGGTTGAGTAGAAATCGGGAGCCTTAGTTCTGCACTCTAAAAAAAAATCCATTCTGTTGCTGAGAAGTGAACCATACTTCAGTAGGATTGTGTAGGACAAGGCTGTAGCAAATACCTCTGCATCACTGTTCTATTCCAGTTCATAGCAACATCTGCCATATTTCTAGGCCTATATCTATATTCACTTCAAAACAGGAAGTCTGGGGCTTCCCTGGTGGCGCAGTGGTTAAGAATCCGCCTGCCAATGCAGGGGACACGGGTTCGAGCCCTGGTCCGGGAAGATCCCACATGCCACGGGGCAACTGGGCCCGTGAGCCACAACTACTGAGCCTGCGCGTCTGGAGCCTGCGCTCCACAACGAGAGGCCGCGACAGTGAGAGGCCCGCGCACCGCGATGAAGAGTGGGCCCTGCTCGCCGCAACTAGCGAAAGCCCTCGCATAGAAACGAAGACCCAACACAGCCAAAAATAAATAAATAAATAAAATTTAAAAAAAAAAAAAAAAAAAACAGGAAGTCTGAAGGCAACATAAGTGAAAAGATTGGTTTTACTGAAATAAAATGAAGAGGAAGTAGCCAAAGAATCTGAGACACGATCTCCTTTTTTTTTTTTTAAGGTGTGGTAGGTAGAAATTGAGTCTGTGTGTTCTTGATAAACACATTAGGGTTATTGGGGTTTCTGTTTTTCATGGTAATGTGTGCATTTTCTGCATAAAGGGAAGCAGAAGCTGAAAATGGCATTATTCGTCCTTGGGAAGGAGGTGCAGTCCCGTAATAGACATCCCACTCCATATCACCTCCTCCCACTACTAAGAAAGACAAAACAGTGTTGAGTGGCTTGTGAAAAAGCTAGAGTCTTAATTCTCTTTATTTATTTATTGTTCAATAAACACTTCAAGCACTTACTTTGTGCATTTTCTAAGAAGGAAAAAGCTAACCTGTCTGGAGAAAAGAAAGATAATAAATGGAGAGATAAAAGGAAAAAGCAACCACCACCATCAACAACACTTGTCATCTCTTCTTGGGCTCTTAAGAAAAAGAACCAATATATTTGTTGAAAATAGGAGAATACAAAATAATACCTAAAACTGATATATTTTAATCCAGATTAAACCTAATACATATTAGGTTTTATTTGTTTGTTTTATTATTTGTATGGGGGGATACCAAAGCAAAGTCAATAAACTTATTAGTCAAGAGTTTTCTTAATTCAAAGAAACTTGTCAGGAAAACCATGCTGTTTGACTCAGCATTGGACACATGGAAAATCTTGGTTCTAAACTGTAAGAAACAAACAAATGCATCACAACCAACTTCTATCACTTTGGGAGAGAAGTGTCTGAATGTAGCCTTGTGGCACTTGACTGGGACAGGGAGGCTGGACCCACTTTTATGTCATCCATCAAAGTCATGGAAGCTTGGTTCAAATAGCTAAGATCCTCACCCAAACTGAAGTTCATGGCAAATGTTGGCAAGGGGGCGAATCTATGCTTTTGCTAGAAAGGGCAGTTTATACACCTCAAGAAAGGGCAAGATTCATTTGGAGACGATTTTCCTTAGCAAACCTTGTTGAGCTCATCTTGTGCCAGTCACTGTGCACACGGCTTACCTTCAGGCGAAAATGTGGACAATCAAACATACCATCTCAATGTAACGTTGTAGGGGGTGAGGCAGAATTACATGCAAAATGTTTCATAAATGCTGATGTTGAGTTTAAATACATAATGGAGGATAGCAGTTAGTTAGTTTTCTGAAATTTGGTTCTAATGGTCAATTTCAGTTTTAATGGGCATCGGATGGGAAATGTTTCCAAACTACTATGGGAGATACAACTAATGGGAAATGTGTTGCCATTCCTGGTGGTCAGATTTATGCCACTGCCTGATCTGTTATACAAGGGAAGAATTTCTGTGGACAACCTGGATTGTTAATGTCAAAGTGAAATGGTCATCACTAAATGAAAGGTTGACTTTCATTTCATGTTATCATGACTGCAGCCATCAGTGTCATGCTGTGAGCAATGCATTAGTTCAACTATTAACAACTAGCTGAGTAACGACAGCCAAGTCCATTAATCTCTTGAGACCACGGCTTGAAAGCACTGTATTTAGGGTTTATGAATCAAGCGATACAGAAGCACATAACAGATTTCTTTTACAAAATGCTTTGATTCAACAATGATATGAGTGCCCACTGTGTGCCAGAATCTAACCAGTAATATCTTTACACACAAAAAGAAGGGTTCCAGATATTCTTTTCTTGGCGATGCTGTTTGCTTGGAAATTTTACATTATGGTACCCTTTCTGTCTACAGCTGTCTTCTGCCTTGTCCCCAAAATGGAGCTGATTTTAGGCTAAAGATGAGTGCATAACATTTGAAATACTTTCAGATATATGAGAGGCAAGACATTATTTAAAAGTAAACTCTTGGCCACCATAGTAATAAGGATCTGATTTCATGCACTCATGAAAAAGGAATGTGCCAAAAAATAATTCAGCACACAAGCTGCATTTAAAGTGACCGCTGTGTCATTATATGAGCAGTCCTCATCTGCTTGGCCCTGTATGGAATATTCTGTGCAGGACAGTGCTGGCTACTGACTTTTCCCCCTAAAATGAATGGTAAATTCAGTGCTTATGAAAGTAGAAGAGTTAGCAGGAAAGTGCAGACTTCTGTTTATCCATAGGTGGTGATTTTAACTCATGCAGCCCAAGTCTCCATGACCAGCCCTGCTCTGTGATCCCAGAACAACTGGCGCCAATGGAAAATGCCATGTAGGGACCGTCCTAGTACGAGTCTGATAAGAGGGTGTGTGTCAGTCTTGGCGGCAGTAGAAGAAGAGACATGTGATGGATAACATGACTATTTTTCAAGAAATTTGGTTCTAGTGTGTAATTTACTTAACATGAATCTCCTTCTCATTAGCCTTCAAGAAATCAGATTAAATAAGATGACTTTTGATTGTTGAGGTAGCACAATAAAATCGGGGGAGAAAATGAAATACCTTCAGAACTGTGTTGAAAATATAATATGATTTGAAAGTGAATGTGGTTTCGGCTTTCAAATTTCAGAAGTTATATGAATTCCTACTCATTTCTACTAATCCACAAGAGAGAAGCTCAGGATCTGCTTTTTTGGATTTGAGCTTAAAAATTAATTTCAGTTTCATTAGGTGCCATTTGTTTATTTTTATTTCCATTTCTCTAGGAGGTGGGTCAAAAAGGATCTTGCTGTGATTTTGCACAGCAAAGGAAGCCATAAACAAGACGAAAAGACAGCCCTCAGAATGGGAGAAAATATTTGCAAATGAAGCAACTGACAAAGGATTAATCTCCAAAACATACAAGCAACTCATGCAGCTCAATATCAAAAGAACAAACAACCCAATGCAAAAATGGGCAGAAAACCTAAACAGACATTTCTCCAAAGAAGATATACAGACTGCCAACAAACACATGAAAGGATGCTCAACATCATTAATCATTAGAGAAATGCAAATCAAAACTACAATGAGGTATCATCTCACACCAGTCAGAATGGCCGTCATCAAAAAATCTAGAAACAATAAATGCTGGAGAGGGTGTGGAGAAAAGGGAACCCTCTTGCACTGTTGGTGGGAGTGTAAATTGATACAGCCACTATGGAGAACAGTATGGAGGTTCCTTAAAAAACTAAAAATAGAATTACCATATGACCCAGCAATCCCACTGCTGGGCATATACCCTGAGAAAACCATAATTCAAAAAGAGTCATGTACCACAATGTTCATTGCAGCTCTATTTACAATAGCCAGGACATGGAAGCAACCTAAGTGTCCATCAACAGATGAATGGATAAAGAAGATGTGGCACATATATACAATGGAATATTACTCAGATATAAAAAGGAATGAAACAGAGTTATTTGTAGTAAGGTGGATGGACCTAGAGACTGTCATACAGAGTGAAGTAAGTCAGAAAGAGAAAAACAAATACTGTATGCTAACACATATATATGGAATCTAAAAAAAAAAAAAAACAGTGGTCATGAAGAACCTAGGGGCAAGATGGGAATAAAGGTGCAGACCTACTAGAGAATGGACTTGAGGATACGGGGAGGGGGAAGGGTAAGCTGGGACAAAGTGAGAGAGTGGCATGGACATATATACACTACCACACGTAAAATAGATAGTTAGTGGGAAGCAGCTGCATAGCACAGGGAGATCAGCTCGGTGCTTTGTGACCACATAGAGGGGTGGGATAGAGAGGGTGGCAGGGAGGGAGACGCAAGAGGGAAGAGATATGGGGACATATGTATATGTATAACTGATTCACTTTGTTATAAAGCAGAAACTGACACACCATTGTAAAGCAATTATACTCTAATAAAGATGTTAAAAAATTAATTTCAACCTCAATAAAGCTGTAAAACAAACAAATACATAGAAATAAATTTTGTGATTTCCCCCATACATTTAAAAAGTACTTAACATTTAAAAATACTTGCTACTTTAGCAAGTATTTCCTGGCAGTCCAGTGGTTAGGACTCTGTTATTTCACTGCCAAGGGCATGGATTGGATCCCTGGTTCGGGAACTATAAGCCCGCAAGCCACGCAGTGCAGCCAAAAATAATTAAAAAAAATTTTTTAAATAAAAAGAGCACTTGCTTTGTCTACATATTACATAGTCAATTTTAAGTGGGTTCAAACTGCTATATAAATAAATAATGTTCCTGGGCATTGCATTATAATTAAATCAACATCAAGTCAGACTGTATGTACTAAATCTGTGGTGTCAAGCAGGATTCTTTCACCAAATCCACGTACTTACAGGGAACAGCACTATGGGCACAGTTAGTGTTACAGCCACCAGGACGGCCAGGCGTACCATGAGGAGAGGGGTGTCAAATGTGTACACTTTGCTGTAAGCATGAAGCAATTCATCTTCAACTTCTCCTGCAAAGAGGAAGAGGAGAACGAGTTCACTAGGTGTAGTCAAATCGACACTGTTTACCGAAGACGTTTTATAGAAGGAACACAGTATAGTAGAAAGAACCCAGGTCTGGGAATCCAAACACCTCTGTTTTTATCCTGTCTCTTAGCTTATGAGCTACATGACCTTTGTTCAAATGAACAAAGGGGCCCTGAAGCTTGTAAAGTTGCAGGAGGTAATATAAAATTGCTAAGACTCTTCTCTAGGTCATTTGCATTGTGATAAATCTTTCTCTGCTATACAGAAGCACCACAAAACAGAGGACAGGCTGAAGGTCTTCTGGTTGAAAGGAATGAAACAGCCAAGCCTCATCAGCCTGTCCCTCACGTCTTGCCACCTCCCTCCACCCTCACCTGCCCAGTGAGCCCCGAAGCAGCTTCTCCAAACCCAGTATGGAAACCCTAGGACAAATGATATTTAACATGTTTTCAAACTCAACCATTATGACTCCATCGTGACACTGAAAGACATACTTCTGGGGTTTTTCATGATTTTGTTTGTCTCACTGAGTTGAGACTCATTGATTAAGTAACAAAGATGAATTAGTATGATTGTTATAGGGTCTCCCAATGAATACCGCTATAAGATTAAGATGCTGCCCTCCTGGAAAACACACTTCTTTCAGAATTCCAGGCATAAATGACAAGGAAATGCTTACAGAATCAGATGTACTCTGATTTTCCCATTACTCCCCTCAAAATCAGACAAAGGGGGTTAAAAATACTTTCAAAGGCATTGACCCAATTTTCATTAATTTACAACCAGCGAAGAGTTAATGCCCAATCTAAATCAGTGCTTGGTTAAAAGCCAAATATTAGTAAAAAAAAAAAAAAACAAAAAAAAAAACCAAGCAAATGGTGCCCCCTCCAGTCTCTTCCTACCCAATTTGTCTTGCAATCAATTTAATTCACCAAGTCAGCAGGGAAAAAAAAAAATGCAAAATATTAGAGAGGCTTATTTTAAAAACATAGTTATGTTGATAACATTGATTTGTGTTAATGTTTGATTCCCTGAAATTTGTCTGTAGGGCCATGCTTTGTCGAAGAGAAGAACAATTCTGCTCCTTTTGTGTCCTGTTAAGATGCCACAGAGGATATGTTTTCGGCATAATCAAACGTGGCCATAGTCACTTTGTTTTTTGATAGTACGTCCCCAGATCGAAAGGAATTCTGTCATGTCCTTTTTTCTTAGGAAACCATTCACTATAACAGAATGGAATGAGATAATCCAGAAAATTTGTATAATGCTCTAAGCCCCCAGATTTGACTTGACTGGTAAACAAGAAGCAGGTTCCAGCTCAAGGACTTGGTAGTTTTTCTGCCATTTGCTTGGTAGTTAGTTATTCCACTAAAAGAGCTTTACAACATGCAATCTGATTCACTCTCACAGTATGTATGTAGCTTTAGATGGCTTAGAAAATCAAGCCAAAGAAATATCCTCTATCCCCTAAGGAAAATAATTAAATTAGAGGGACGGTTTTTACAAAATATGTGTGAATTCACAAATTATTATAACCTGTTAGGCAGCCTGGTTCAGTTTCCATTTGCTTAGGTCAAATGATGAGACTAAAATAGCATGTTAATTGAGAATGTGCACCTAGAGATCATGCTGTTTACTGAGAGTAATTAAAAGAAGTATACCTACCCGGATTAATGATCAGTCCAACTAGGATTTGCACAAAGAAAATGACTTTGACAGAGTGACCTACCATAAAAGGTTAGGTAACCAAAGAGGCCAGCAAGTAGGTACATGACGAGCATCCCCGTGATGGAAACATTTGACACCGTTTGCATCTTCCTCCGGGACCGACTGAAAAGAAAAAGAACACCGAGCTTTGGTTTTCTGAACAGATGAAAATATCACTACTTACAATTAAAATTTTAAAGATAATAAAAGAATGTGTGCCTGTGTTACTCGTTATAAAACCACATTTCTAGTGCAGAAACACAGCTTATTTAAATTTGCCTTAGGGAATTAGGGAGGATTTGTTTCCATTTTCTTAAATGCTACTTCTTTAGTCTTAGAAAGGACTATTTTCCTATATGAGGATCAGTTTATTTTATGTTGATAAGTATGCTTGTCTATTGAGTATTTAAGAATGTAATTAGCACAAAGGTCAAACTGGCTCCTAATGTAGAAAGACTTCATATTTCATAGTGAGATAGATTTGAGGATGAGAATCCACTAGAAACTGTACTCCCAGGAGTCCAGACAACCTGAAGCCTGATATCATTACCTGGACAGCTTCTGAAAACCATTCTAGAGGCACCTGACTGCTGACACTGGGGTAACTGCTATCACTTCTCTGTCTTTCGGCTCAGATCAAGTGTAGAGTAACTGCTACATGGGATTTTCCAAGTAAATCAAAGACATCAAAATAATTGAAAGTGCTCTATAAGTTTTTTAAGAGGTAAATCGGAATACATGGGGCAAGTTATTGTTATTTAGTGAGAACAAAGACTGAGGTTATTGATGTCTGGGTAAAGAAGATGAGCATTATAGGACCACCTCCCCTCAGGGTAAAGGAAGAAGCTGCTGTAGTGGGCTCAGACCCACTCATCCCCAAGGGCTTGTTAACAACCTCAAAGGGAAAAGAGTATTAAGGAATCATAGAATATCAGCTGGAAGAAAGAAGATTGTCTAACCAGTGTCTCCCTTATACAGATTAGACTATGAAGGCCAGATACTGGCACATCCCAGTGGTGGAATGTCTTCTAGGCAAGGGTTAAAGACTGACCATAGGTGACATCAGTGGCTTAGCCAGGCCACCCTAATCATAATTTTTGGTCTTCATGAGTGTGGGTCATTTCCAGTTCAGGTGACCTCACTTCTTCCCACCAATATTCAAATTCAAATTCCCCATGCTTGCCAAAATCCTTACAGACATTGGCTCATCCTCCCTCTGTCCTGAACCCCTCCCCTGATTCCTTAGGATGAAGGAACAGGAGAAAAGGAAGCAGTGAGGGGGCTGATTCACACCTTTGTGGTAAAAGCACATTACTGATGAGTGGTTATAGCATAAACCTCCTGTGAAGGCAAAGCTGTAAACCATGCTTGTGTATAAAGCACCTTTGAAAATAGAGCACATTTTCAAAGCAAATTAGAACGCTAAAATGATGGCTGCCTTACTCTTTGAGTTCACTGTAGATGGGAAGGACCTCAGGGTGGCATACAAAAGCAAATGCTAGGATGGGAATTGCATAGGCCGTCTGAAAAACAAAGACAACACCGCATGTTTAGCATTTCAACACAGAGAGCTACCCCCAGGCCATCTCAGCTTGTGAGATAAAAACTCAGAGGCCACGTTGCTAGGCTCTTGGAAGCCTAGACCTCTCACTTACCCGGGAGTTGAATACAAAGTATTTGGGCTGACACTTGTCATCACTGTGTGCTTCATACTCTACTCCACTGCCGTGAATAGAGCCCTTGGCCTGTTTCTCATCTAGCTCTGCAGGATTCTGGTGGGTGTAATCCATCATGAAGTTCACACCACCACTCTCAGAGTTGTTGGGTAACATCATCACGTGCATTGGAGCTGTATTGTTGACTGTCAGATTCCCAACATTGTGATCCAGAACAGGCAGAGGGCAGGGTATTTGGAATTTCTTGTAAATCACCTAGACCCGGTCATTAACACAACAACAACAAGTCAGCCTTTTGAGGAAAACAATGAAACAAAAATCCCTGTGGGTGGTTTATGGGGTAGAGGTGAGGGAACTCTGCTGAGGATTCCTTTTAGACTAATGGACAACAGAGACTCCCTCTAGCCTCAGTCTGATGTAAGGAGTTGGAACTATGGTTGGCAACTCTCTCCCTTAGAGTCAACAAGAGAGTATCTTGCGTGAATCTATCCCAAACTCCATGCATACTCTTCCATGAGAAAGATGATCATTTTCTTGCTACGTTGCATCTCTTTCATGTCTTCAAACTAATGAAAATATGGATCATCAGGAAATTCCCCCCTCCTCCTTTGCCTCTTTGGGGAAATATTATATACATTTTGGCATTCATGATATTAGCATAAATCCCCCCTTTTGGAGGGGAGAGGGAGTGGGGTGGGGAGAGGATTTCTTTCTTTAATTCCGCTGTGGTCACCTTCTCTTCATGGGTAGAATGAGTAAGAGAAAATGGCTGATTCATGTAAATATGGCTAATTCTACAGCCTACTCATTTATCTTCTGGGACTCCTCACTTATTTTTCCTCCACCTGTCTAAATACTGGGTTGTTGTCACATTTCTGCTTGAGGTGTTCCTTTCGTCCAAATATACATTCAGTATGCCTAGAACATACTATTAGCAATGGTCTTGACATTCTAACTCAACTATTTTGAAACTCATGACTGTTCTTTCCTCATTCCAAATTAGAAAACAAGGAAATTGCTTGTGATGCAAGAATATTTCATGCTAATGACGTGCTTGAACAAAAATGAGGACACCAATTCAGGCACTGAAAGCATCACACCCCTACCAAGTTACAAGGATCATGTCAAAAATCACTTACCACACTGACAAAAAACACCATGCAGGTAAGAGAAAATCCACTGGTATAACCAAGGTAACCTAGGGGTTAGCAGAGAAATTCCGGAAGGTGAATATGGCATCCACAATCAGCTTGCCTCTTGGAATACAAAATGAAAATAAAAATGGAAAATGACTTTACCTAAATTTTTAAGAAGAGAAAGTGGAAGAATGATTCCAACTGACACAAATATGACGAGGTAGTTGCCATTGACATACCATTCTCTAGAAAAGAGAGACCAGAATATTAGGATCAGAAAAGACCAAGTAGAATGAGTCTCTTGATGTTACAGAGAGAGCAGAAGACATACCCAGTATTTTCTTCAAGTCCCATGAACGCTCTGATTACTTCAGGTAGTTCGTATTTAATAATGAAGAGGTAGCTTGACATGGCTAAAATGGAAGACGTGAGAGCTTAGTGGTGGGCACGGCACCAAAGTCACAGGCAAGTTGTGAGAAGTCCAGGCCTTGGTACACCCCTCCTTCTCAGTAATTCCCAAAGCGAAAGAAAAGCCACCCACTATGTATTCTGTACTGTTTCCAAGTTCTTCTCATGAATAGACATTCGGCCCTTTGGCTCTTGCCTATGGACCTTTGCTAACAGTATCAATGCTGATTCTGTGTTAAATCCAGCTCTGAGGTTTTCAGAGAAGCTACAGTTTCAAAGTTTTTTTTCCTGGAGTCATACTGGATTGATAAAAAAAAAAAGTACAAGAGAGGATAGCTTCTCTAACCTTTGTCAATGAAGTTTTTTCTATATCCTTTGTCCAAATAAGAAATCATACAAAGTGGCAAAATTTCTTGAACGTCTAGACAAGTGATGTATGTGTGATCATGTACTCTTCTGAATACCTGATCTATAAAATCTATAAACCCTCTCCTTGGAAAAATAGTTATGCGTATATGCATAACATACAATTTTGCCTACAATTGTAGGGATGTATGCAACATCCCTTTCTCAAGTCCAACCGCTCAGTGAAGAATAATACTAATTTGCTATTTCACACGTGATCAAAAGACTCAATTGAAAATAAAACCGACAAGTTTCGCATTGCAAGGTTTAAGTGTGTGCTACATCCTTCTGGTGAATTTTTGCTAACAGACATTTGAAGCAGATATCTAAGTTGCAGATCGAACTATTAATAGTTTAAAAATATTTCCTTAATCTCAAATGAAAGTAATAACGGTGATAACAGTTCCCCACATTGTTTAGTTCTGCATGTGATCAGCTGAAAATCCACATGGAAGAGCAAGGTGCATCTTATCATCTTCATTCCACAGCTGAGGATATAAAAATTTTGAGAGCTTAGCTGACGTGTCCAAGATCGCACAGCTTGAAAATGACAGACCACGTCAAAAATATAAGATCCCTGATTTCACGCCAGTGTGTCTTCTCTATTGTGAAATGAAATGATTTTTACAATACCTGATATGTCTTCTGTAAACATGATTTGGTTAATCTTTACAAAGACCTTGGCTAAAGCTAAATCTTACAGAGGGTAAACAGAGGAGATATTTCTGATTAACTGGTTCAGCGAGGTACCATTCAATTTTAGAGCTATTAGTTGCTGACTCTCAGTGATGTCACCACTGTTAATGTGTTTGGTCTTCGAAAATTCAGAATGATCCAGACCTGTCTGGGTAATGTCAACATTATTCTGCTAATGGTCAGTGTTAATTTTTCAGGGGATTGAGAAAATTAAATGTTCTAAATGTGGAGTTGCTAAATACAGAAATACAAGTGATTTCTTTTAGGCCACAATAACCACTAATCACATAGAGTAACCAAAGTGAGAGATTTTCAGGAAAGGTGTATGAAATTTCATCTCACTCCCTGAAAGCCACACTGTGGGGTGAGGGGCGTGACTGAGAGACCATGTTATAGTTTATTCCATTGTTTAGAAGCATAATAGTAGCTATACTTGGAACAATAGACAATGCTGTTGCCACTCAGCCCGTTGGGCTCAGGGCTAAGCGTGTGTATGTCCAGTTAGTTCAGTGGTCCAAACAAGTATATTAGATCACCTATGAAGAGATCCTATGAAAGGCTTGATATTTTAAATCTTGATAAGGCTGAGAATTTGAACCAAATGTAAAGCAGTTTATTTGGTGGGGAATGGGGGACTTATATGCTTGGGACCCAATGCCAGTAAAATGAATGAAACAATTCCAGTGTTACTGCCGAATTCTACCCAGGACTGTAGTCTTACTATACAAAAAATATGAAAGACATAAATACAAATCATTAAGATATGACTGATTTTATTTATCTGCCTACCAACTATCCGTTATCAGGAGCAGGTATAGTTGGATAAAGGTTACTAAAGAAATTGCTGCATTCTAGAAATGCTGGCTAATTCCAGTGATTTTATTAATCAAGAAGAATGACCTCCTTGCAAGATCTCTGTGTAAGTTTATTGCAGCATTGTTTACAATAGTAAAAAACCTGGAAACGATCCAAAACTGTTCATCAAGGGATTCAGTACACCAATTATGGTGTATTTATACAATGGAAAGCTCAAAAGCCATTAAAAAGAGTAATATACAAAAACATTCAAGGTATATTGTTAAATAAAAAAAGTAAGCGGTAAATCAGAATTAGAAGATGATCCTGTTTTAACAGTAACAATCTATTTGTTAAATTTGTCATAGAGGAAAACCTGGCACGGGTTTTTCTAAGGATGATTTACATAAACATTTCTTTGTAATTTATATATTTATGTAATGTTTTTGTTTTTCACAATTAGCATATGTTTGTCTTATAATTATAAAAATGCCATTTAAAAACAACCAGGAGGGCTCCAGTGACATGGATATTGAATCCAAGAACTGGAGAGGAAGGGTCCATGTACTGAACCTGTATTATTATGACACTGTGAGGATGAACTATTACTCTCAATTGCATAGGTGGAAAAATTGGACTCAGAGGTGTGAAGTGATTTTCCCAAGGTCATAGATAGTGACAGAAACAAACTCAAATTCAGGTGTTATCAGGCACCAAAAGTCTATTCTCTACTCATGGATTTTAAAATGTCTTTTAAAAAACAGTGACATACCAGATAAATACAAACAAGGCTAAGGGGGCCCAGAAGAGCTAGTACCTAATAGCCCAGAGAATGATGGATCATGGAGCAAACAGAGAGGGAGAGCCAGAAAATGTGTATGTGTTAGGTCTGGAGGATTGTAAAAGTAGGGGAACTAAATATAGTTTGTTATAGTATGACACAGGACACATAGGGAACAGATGATAGATAGATAGATAGGTAGAGAGAGAGAGAGAGAGAGAGAGAGAGAGAGAGATTGGGGTTTGTAGGAAAGGTATCAGAAAGGTAGGCAAAGGAAAGATGATGAAAACCCTTATATGTCAGACTAAAGAGTTTAAATTTTATCTTGAAAATCATGAGGGCATGCTGAAGAAGTTTATGCATGTGAGAAGCAAGAGTAGATCTGAATTTGAGAAAGTTAATTTGGAAGATGAATTACAGATGGAAGAGGGGAAACTAAATACAGGAATAACAGGTAGATGTCTACTGCAAAAGTCTGAACAGAATTAGTAATCACCTGAAGTGTGATAGTGAGACTAGAAGGAGAGGAGAGATTCAAAGGCTAAATAAGAGAAAGAATGGATAAAAGCTGGTATTTGATTGGATTGTCAGGGTTAGGGAGAGAGGGAAAAGTTTAGGCTGACACCCAGATTGCTGGCTTAAGAAACTGGATGCTGCTGGTATTGTTCACTGAAATGAAAGAACAGAAGTATAGAATAACAGGTTTGGGGACTGGGTAGGAGGTGAGGAAATAAGTTCTACTATGTGGTGATGTAGTCCAGGTCGTTCAAGGAGACTTAGCCAGTAGGACATCTGAAATATGGGTCAAGATGCCTTTTGAGGGTCAAAGACACGATAGGACCAGTGAAGCTGGTGGGCATACATATCACCTGGAACACTAGTAAAAAAGTGTACTTCTCGGCTCTCCTCTGGAAGGGCTCATTCAGTAGGAATTAAAAGAATCTGTAAAACCAAGAAATCTGTGCTTTATAATGCTTCCGATGCCTAGCCAGATTTTTACCTTAGCACAATTTCTAGGGATACTCTACAGTGGGCTGGCTCTGTGCAGGCTGTGTCTCAAGGACCCCAAAATTTGGCTATGTGCCTCAGATACTAAATTTTCCCTTTTATGAAACAAACTCAATCATACATGTGATACATCAACTGTTTGGGCAATGACAGATATAAGCACTAATGCTTTAACTTTTAAAAGGAATAATTAAAGCCATTTGAAATCAAGAAAGGTTTTATTTTATATTTTAATTTTAGAATTTATTTGGTAGGCTTTTATATAGTATTTCATTTCTTAGATATTGCTATTTTCAATTAAAGAGGGATTAAGGAGCAATTAAAGAGCAAATCTATTTAGGAAACTCTCCTTTTGAAATTTAAAAATGATAAAACAGCTATTTTTCTGTATTTAAAGGGCCTGTTCATTGCCATTGAGTTTTCTTATTTCTTGAACATCTTTTTAGAAAGTTTAAAAGCCAGATCCTCTTACCTCCAATGTTCTGCATTGTAATGGAAATAAAAGCTCCGATTTTCCCAGGCCATCCAAATGCCTTTTCACCTAGTTTTTCATAAATTAAAGATCCTATAATCAAAAATGAAAAGAAACTTGTTTAAAAAAAAACCGTTTTAGTGACTAAAATATTTCTATGTAATTCTCCACTGGAGCCTCAAACATGTAAATAAACACCATATAGAAATTACAAACCCCAAATACGCAATCTCAAAAGCCATTACAAAATATGGTAAATGTTCTCCAAACAAGAAGCGATGCCTTCATTCATCTTGGCTCCAGGCAGCAAGTCAGAACTGTTATTTCTATCATCCACCAAAAGTCTCTTTCTCTATTTGGCTTGAACCTGAGCAGGTTGACTTTCACTTGTCTCACTTGCCCAGATAACTAAAAACATGGAGAGACCATGTGATTGGGGTTAGAAGAAAATGAAATGTAAAATTGACCAACACCATCCTATAAGTATAGAGCTAAAGGCTGAAATACCCTTTAATGAGATCAAAATAGCATGTCTTAGGTCTAGGGAGTGGCATACCTCCTTCCTTCGCAGTCTTTAATAAAA
The DNA here is from genome assembly GCF_008692025.1 of Phocoena sinus. NCBI lineage: Eukaryota > Metazoa > Chordata > Mammalia > Artiodactyla > Phocoenidae > Phocoena > Phocoena sinus. The sequence continues at coordinate 66,315,275 of NC_045772.1, read as the reverse complement.
GATGAACTGAATAGAGAGATAGGATTGCCACGGCAAGCAGCATGATTCTGCGAAGGGAATAGAGAGGAGACAATAATGTTTCTATAAAAAATAAGATGTAATATTAGATGTTACAATACATTATTACACTGGTCTTTTCAATCATTAACTTTCCAAGAGTATGTGGATTTGGGGGAAGCTGAAAAATTCTTTTCAGAACTCCACCAATGCCCTTAAATGTCCCAGCACTGGAATTGGCTTTATTTTATGGGCCAAAACGTACTATTGGAAGTTCCTAACGCACCTTTTTTAGTCTTACATTCTACCCAGTAGTAGAATCTGGTTTATAACTTAGATGCCAGATGCATAGCAAAATTAGCAAATACTTACTCAGCATATGGGTATATGTACACCATATCTGTGGGATATTCCCATGAACATTTATAATTGAAGGGCTATTCAATGACCTGACTAAACATTAATCTAAAATCTAGAAATACAGAAGTCAAAGCAAATTCTGAGCTCCGTTACTACTGAGTCTGCATATTAGATGACAGTGATCAGATGTGTGAACCAGAGGGTCTGACAATTGCCTGTATAATAGAGAAAACAGAGAAAGGTAAGTCTAGGGTGCAGGAAAACCTTTGCTGTATTCAGAAAAATCATTTCTGGTTCAGGACCCTCCACATGTCACCAGGCATATATGATTTCTTTATGTATACAGTGATCAATGCTTCTCCAAAAAACAAGAATTGGACAGCAAAAATAAAGAGTGTAGATAGAAGCATCTATATAATAAATTAATGCACAATACTGAACTTTACCTGAAATTAAAAAAAAACCTTATCCTTTGTTTAATATGATGAGAGCATACCAAACAGTCTCCCCTCAATTGATCTAATTCTTTGGTAATTCCTTGGGAAGTCAATGTTACAAATGTAGATTTAGACCGAGTTACAAATGTTACAGCTATTCTAGCTCTATTGTACTCTTTGGTTTTTTTTTTTTCACAAAACATGTTCACCAGAACTGCCTAATCAATGTCTTATTCATACATTTTTCCATATACATTATGAATTGACCTGTTTTTAAAGAATTATGTAATTCAGATTATATAATTTTGTTCCCCGGAAAAATAACAAGCGTACCCTGTATTTTAAATACATTTTCTGCTTTGGCAGAAAATACTAAAAGTAACACCAATGAAATCCTGTGTCACTTGCTGGGAATTGAGGGAGATTGCTGAATCCAGTTTGGGCTACTTGGATACACAAAACACACCTCATGATATCTAGCTATGTAATTGTTCTGGCCAAATTAATCTGCTAAATGTTTACAGGCCTGAAATGAGGCTTTCAGTTTTAAAAGTGGAATATTCTCCTGCCATGAAAATGAACTCTAGGATTGGGAGGAGTGTTTCTTTCTTTCTTTTTTTTTTTTTTTTCTGCGGTACGCGGGCCTCTCACTGCTGTGGCCTCTTCCGTTGCGGAGCACAGGCTCCGGACGCGCAGGCTCAGCAGCCATGGCTCACGGGCCCAGCCGCTCCGCGGCATATGGGATCTTCCCAGACCGGGGCACGAACCCGTGTCCCCTGCATCGGCAGGCGGACTCTCAACCACTGCGCCACCAGGGAAGCCCCCTAATTAATTTTAATGGTATGTGTAATTAGTAAGGAGAAGGCAGTCTTTTGTCTTAGAGATAGTGTACATTATAAAAGTGTACAACTATGCATATGAATATACCTCTAGCCATTAGGAGTCAGAAAATTTTTAAAACTTACTTTATTTCAGACATGGCTTAGAAAAGTAAAGCTGATATCAAAAGCCATTCAGCTAAAAAATACGACACCTAACAGTTCAATCAAAGCACTGACATGATATAAATATTTATAGTTCAGCCCGATCCTTAGCCCTCAAATAGCTGTGTGATTACCTAATCATAAGTGATATTCAGAACACAAATAGCATATATTTATAATATAAATGTTGCATTCTTAGACAGTTATTTAAGACTCCAGCACTGCATTAGGGGTTGTGATCTGCATTCATACTGATGCCTTACTAACATTAGACTTTATTCTTGTGAAGCATTTCACTGCCACCAACTGTGTCTTTGAAAATACCAGGCTGTACGTAATGCACACATGTCTGTGGCTGTCTGTCACAGACAATGTGGTGTCCATCCTCCAGGTTGGCTATGTGATGCTGCTACCACTAGGCAGCATTTGACCAAGTTTGGATAAAGTGCATTGGTTTAGGTATAAACTTTGGCCACTCTGCAAAAATCTCTGCGCCAAGCACTGTTTCTAGGTCTTGGGGATACAGACGTGCAGTGAGTAAAAACAGACATGGGCTCAACCCTTTGGAGATGATAGTCTAGCAAGGGAGAGAGACATTAACGAAATGAATCAGACGACCACACTAAAATATTAACACTGTGATGAGTGTCTAATGAGGTGGTTTGTCCAAGTCATGGAGATTGGGGGAAGGCATAACTGAGGTGAGACTGAGCTGAGTTATGAGGAGTTAACTAGCTGAAGAGGAAAGGAAAGAAGCTTCCAAGATCACGTGCAAAGGACCTGTGGTGAGAGGGAATGGCACCTTCATGGGATGGAGAGAAGGTCACTGTGCCCAGTATATCTTGTATATAGGGGCACAGGAGATGGGACCAGGGCATGCAGGACCCTGTAGGTCTGGTTTGGGAAGGGATGTTTTTCCTAAGAGTGTGTATAAAGTCAGATTTGCTGCCAGGAAAGATCTTTTAAATTATTAAACACCAAATTATTTTATAACGAATTACTTTGTAAAGTGGTTTCTATGGACTGGTAGGGCTGTTCCAGCAGTTTGGGGGATTGGGCACATAAACTTTCTGCCATTTGGTTAGGGATGGCTGGTTGAACAAGTATGATGATTAGACTGCTCTGATTACTTTTCGTTTTTGTTTTATTTAAAAGGAAAAGAATATGTTAATATTTTCTCAGATTATTCCTATTCACAAAGATCAAGCTTCAGATTAATTGAAAGGGCACCAGGTATGCATGGGCTTTGAACCAAGTGTAGATGTGTCCATTCACTTACATAAAAAGGATGATCCCTGTGTTGGCCATGGCATAGGACAGGCCCAGGATTCCACTGCCCATGATGGCATTACTCAGATTGAATGAAGACATTCCAAAGGAGGTGGTTCCAGGATGCTTGAAGACAAAGGGATGCGTGATAAGCAAATATTTGCCAAAGGACGAAGCTTTTTTTGGATTATTCTTATCCTATATTATCTTTACTGGAGGAGACTACCATCCAATAGGGAAGATTAAGATAAAATCACAGTGAATAAAAGTCATGACTCAACTTCAATAAAAGTGTATAATTTTCAGTGGAATGTAGTACTTGATTTAAGCAGGGGTCTCAGTAAAAATAAAAAATACAAGTTGAGTAACAAAGAAGGGAAAGCATGTAGGATTGCAGATTACATTTGGGTTAGAATGATTTCTCCAAAAAACAAATAAATTTCATAAATGATTTATGCAGCCATATGGCGAACAGGAAAAACAAGCCCTGATTCCAGTAAGGGCCTGAATAAACAGAGAATGTGCTGATCAAGGCTTGGAAAATTTCAGTCACTTTGTTTTCGCACAGAGACCCAGGTAGATCAGACATCCTCAAGTCCTGTTTACTGCCAGAGAGCAGAAAGTCACTTACATGTTCATCGTCATAATCTGTCAGCTTCTTTTTCCCCAAAAATCCATTTGTCAGAAATTTCTGACTTTCAGCATCTTCATTAGTAAATTGACTGAACACACACACACACAGGAAAAGAAGACAGTAAAAACATCTGGTAAATGCTCTGAGTTATACTTATGTTTCAGGTGATCTGTCACTGAATTAGGAAAGGAAAAACAAGACAGACTTTTTTTTCTCTTCTCCTCCACATACTACTGTTCCTTCCAGACCAATGACTGAGCCCCATTTATGAATATACTTTGGGAGAGAGGGAGAAAGTTATGAAGGAAGAAAATATTTTTTTAGTTGGGATCTTTTATAAGCCACATTTCTTTTTCACACATTGACTATGCAAAAAAAAAAAAAAAAGAGAGAGAGAGAATAATTAGAGCAAATTTTGTTGCCATTTCGAGCCCTCCCAAAGAAAGGGAACAGAGTAGTGACTGAGTTTTCTCAACTGCTAATACACCATGATCAGAGGATCTTATTAATTCAGTAAATATTTATTAAGTGCCTTGGCAATGTGATCCCATCTCACTTGATGCTCAAATGTCTCTGTGAGAGAAACTTCCATGTCTCTGCTCTAAATATGCAGCGACTATGGCTCAGAAGAGTGAGGTAGTGTGTCCAGACGCACCAGATCCCAGGTCTAGGGTCTCCCACAGTGCCATGCAGCCCTGGGCAGGGCACTGTAGCTGGTATTTTCCTCTTTTTTGGTTCCACCTTTTTATACACATATCCCTTGCTGGAAAGGAGTTGGATGGTAGCTCTGTGCTGTGTTTGGTTGCGTGTGTGTGTAGTTTAATTATTCTGAAAATGTACTTGAATTGTTAGACAATGAATGAAACTAAGAAAAACATTAAAGAAATCCAATGAATTAGTAGAAGAGTTGGGAGGACTTTAAGATGTCACTATCCATGGAACATTGTGACTGCGGTCTACTTGGTACAGGCTGGAAGCTGCACATCCCCTGACAGTACTGGTCGGCTCCTGGAGCTCTGTGCCAGAGGTTTTGAGGGTGTGGATCTAGTACCAGTCACATTTCCGAAAGGCTTGACTAATGAGTTCAGCTGCCACCGTTGCATTTTTTTTTTTTTTTTTTTGCTGTACGCGGACCTCTCACTGTTGTGGCCTCTCCCGTCGCGGAGCACAGGCTCCGGACGCGCAGGCTCAGTGGCCATGGCTCACGGGCCCAGCCGCTCCGTGGCATATGGGATCTTCCCGGACCGGGGCACAAACCCATGTCCCCTGCATCGGTAGGCGGACTCTCAACCACTGCGTCACCAGGGCAGCCCCACCAGGGCAGCCCCACCAGGGCAGCCCCACTACTGCATTTTGACACTGCAAAATATCACACAGGCTTTCTTTTTGTTACAGGAAATGCTCAAATATGTATGCTTAGTTCTTAAAAGTGCTTTATAATTAGATCGCAATTTTAGGGCATTTCTTGCATGAGAAAGTAAAATAAAATGATTGGAGACTATTTTATTAAAATAACCCTTAGAAATATAAAAGGGGAAAATAATTATTTTAGATCTGTACAAATGATCTCTTATAATAGAAGCTAATTCTGAATATACCTTATGAGAAAGAAGGATAACAAGGTTACTTTTTGAGAATAGAGAACAATATTAAGTGTAGATAGAACGAGCAGACAAAATCATAAAGTTTTGTGTGCTTTTCTAAAACTCAAGAAGTGGATTTTCTTGAACCTCATGGTGTACAAGTTAGGAACATATCCTGTCATGTTCCTCCTATTTCTGGAAGGAAGTATAATGCCCTCAGATGTTGCCTTCTTCCATCTCTGCACTTCTGCACTCCCCCTCCCTTTTGTGCTTTATTTTAATGTCCATAGTTAATATACTTGCTATGTGGAGACTGGTACACAATGTTCATAGTTGGAAACGGAGACCATAAAATGAACTGGAGCCCCAAATGGACCTAACGATTATAAAAACAAAAGTGTCATCTAGATTTAAACTCTGGAACGTCCAATGTTCTATTTTAACCTTAATCAATAAGTTAGAATCCTTTAGTCCATGAGTAATTTTTAAATGTTTAAATGTGAAAGTAAATAGACTTTCTCCTTTGAGGCATTTGCATGATCTTATTTTGGCATGAGATGAGTTGTAGTCATAAAACATGTCAAGATTGTATAAAATATACAAGAAATGTCCCCAGTGTCTTCAATGATTTAATACCAAGCCCAGCATATATTGAAAACATAAGTATAATGATTCCAAATAAATGTATTATGTTGAACTTCCCTCTAAATTTACATTTAAGAGATCTATCCAAACATAAACAAAACCCATCTTTTTAAAGTGATCATACAATTGCAAAATGATGACCCACTTGAGTCAGCAGTTAAAAGCTAGGTCACTGTAAGTGTTCCAGAACACATTATCTGAAAATAACAAAAGCATTCTTGCTCTTTCCATGACAGCTTTCAGAGGACCAAATGTCCTGTAGGACTGTTCTTAGGACCATGTCCCCTTCAGCTCTGCCACCTCCACAGAGCTCATATCTGTGTGCATCCTTCTCAGAAACAAAAGAGCCCTCAGATTTGGTCAATTTCCTGAGGGTGATGAAGTGGAGGAGGAAAAAGAAAAGTTTACAGAGTATCACCTATCTCAAAGGCACTCACTTAATCTTCAGCAAAGTAGGCGTTGGTTTGGCATTCTGCATTTTCCACTGAAGCTCAAAGAAGATAACCATCTTCTCCAAGATCAGGTAACTCCTCTGCAGATTCCAAAGCCCTGGTTCTACTACATTGTGCTTCCTCAAGGGTCACCTAACTAGAAAGCATCATATTTACATCTCCAGAGTCTCTCTCGTCTGACAACACTAACGGTTACTACTGCGCTGGCTTCTTGGAGGAAGAGCAGTGCTTCCTCCCGACACCCTTCCTGGATGTTGTGGATGCAATAAGACGTCTCGGTTTGAGGATAATATTCTCTACTTCAGACTGAGATTTGGTCAAATATTCACTTCTGAATGTCTTAAGTCGTGCATAATTTGTGTTATATAATATTTTGTGAGAAATTAATAAACTTATCAAATAACAATTGTGCAGCTACTATGTACCAGGCAGTACCATTAACATGTTGTAGTGGCATCGTGAACATCTGGACAGGGAGAGGTTACGCAAAGCAGGGGGTGGTCACTTCTAACTGGGGGAAGGCTTCACAGGAGAACTAACATTGAGCTGAGTCTTGAAGGATGAGTGCAGTCAATAGAGAAAAAGGGTAAGGTAAGTGGGTAATACTAAAAAAAAAAAGGGCATTTCAGGCACACAGAGCAGAGTTAATGAAGGAACAGGAGCTCTGAGTGGCTCGACAAGGCTAGGAAAGAGGGTACAAACAGGGAGCAGGGCAAGAGATGGACAGGAGAGCTAGATGAGGGCCAGATCATGCAAGGCCTTATATGCCAAGCAATGTATGTATAGTCCAATCTTTCTCCTATAGCTAATGGGGAACCACTGAAAGGGTTTACCCAGGGATAGGACATAAGTCAATTTGCAATTGTAAAAGATAACTTTTGCAAGGGATGTGCAGGGCTAGTTGGAAGAGAGCAAAATATAAGACAGGAAGACAAATCAGGGCTGTTCTAGTAGACAGGTGACAGATGATGAGGGCCTGTAATAAGATGACAATAGAATAGGTACAGACAAGCGGGTAGATTTGAAATATTAATGAGGTAGACCCAACCAGATATAGTTGAACATTGGATGTGCAGTTTCGGGGAAAGGATGAGTCAAAGTTGACACCAAACATCCTTTGATTGAGTTCCTGAATGATAGTGATGACTTTCACCAAGATGGGTTTGCTTGAGGAGGGACAGAGTTTGAAGGGAATGGCAGTAGTTCAATATTAGACATCACAAGTTTGACTTTATCAATGAGACAATTCAGACACATGAGTCATCCAGTAGAGATATGTAGTAAACACATCTGTGAGTTGAAATAGAAGAGGAACAGGCGGAAGATATGGCATATGTTCAGTGGGTGAAGCCTGATGGCTGTGAATAAGCTTGCTCATAGGACAGTTTTAGCCAGAGAAGAATCCCTGCAGAACTCTGGAGACGTAGCAACACTTACAGGGCAGTCAGAGGAAGAGGAGCCTGAGAGAATAGTCCAAAAGGTAACAGAAGTGATAGGCTAATATCATTTAAATTATTCTATATTATTAATAGGGACAAGAACACTGTAACTGCAATTCTAAATTAATCACACAAAGGATTAACATACAATAATAATATAATAATGTGTACTTCAGGATCAGAGAGTTGATGCGCTAACAGCAAAGTCATTATTATCTCTCGAATAGGTAATAAATCCTATTTTTCCCAACAAAAACCTTGTTTTCCATGTCCATAAATGTCTCTTATTTTTCCATGGAACCTGGTTATTTTAACCCCATACCTGCTCATTGCCGCCTTTTCTAAATTTCCCATCCCGGTGTAGCTATCTTGAATACTTTCTCCACTGATGCTCTCATCATCAGGTTCGATGTTGACATTGCTCAGTTCCATGGGATCCATTTGAGCTGTCAGCGCTTTCTTGTCCACGCACAAGCTCCTTCAGTGTAAACAAGATACTGTACCTTCAGCTTGAGGCTCTTCTACTTGGAGTTATGTTCAGAACACTCTGTTCTGCACACAGAACACAAAATAAATCATTATAATTTACTTTAAATTAGATAAATAAACACTAGTCACCTATTTGTGTATGTTCTCTGTAAAAACATGGAAAGGAAGTAAACTCCTAAAAACTTCACATAAACATGTCCCCAGAGCTTCCATTACCCAATACAAAAAAAAAGAAAATGGAAGAGAAAAAGGAAAATTCTTAATAAACTGCCAAATCAGCAGGTATTTATAGAATGCCTATGTGTGGCAGGTGCTTTGCTAGTCACTGTAGGAAGAAAAAAAAATATTAAGACATGGCAGCAGTCTTTAAGAAGCTTTAGCTATTAGTAAGCAGATTGCATGACTTAAAAAGGGCGACAATAGTAAACTGTTGATAAAGGAAGATCTGCCAAGGCGTAATCTACCAGTGTCTCTACCAGCAGTAACACAGAAAATTACTGCTTTAATTTGTTAATTGGGCATGAAAGAATTAACAACGCCAAAATGCTTGATAACATGCAACACAGGGTAGGATCAGCCTCAGGGAACCACTTTCCAGGCCCTTGGATCATGAAGCCAAAGTTAAGAATAGTAACCAAAGCAAGTACAGGTTTGTCTTTGAATCAGCCTCAGTCACCATTTATATAAAGTTGAAATGCACTTTAACAAGAAAAGGGTCCAGCTTTTAGGCTCTGCTCTGCCTTTAATTTGTTGGATTTCAGCCCAAGTTATTTAACTTTTTGACCTCATTTTCCTCAACTGTAAAGTGAAAAGGAGTGGACTGGCACTGTGTTAAAAGATGCTATGAACCCATTAATGGTAATGTTCTGAAATTTTTACTATTGAAATTCTTGTTGAAGCGTTATATTGGGAGAAACACTATTACTCTTGGAATGTGTGGTTCTGAAACATGCACTACCCATTTGGTAAGGAAATCCTGAGTAGAGAAACTAACATAAAAATTGCTCCAGAATTCATGGAATCCACAAATCCCCTGACAAACATGAAACAGCCACATGACAAGGCCTCCACAATCCAGGGCTGCAGCAGCACATCTGTGAAAGACAGCTCACACTCAACATGAGTTCACACCCCAAATCACAAAAATTACATATCACACACAGAAACTCATTAGGAGTGTCAGCAGGCACAAGAAATAATAAGATTCATACCCGAGTGACTACAAACTGCAAGGTAACTTAAAATGGACTTTAAAATTAATATAATAAAACGTAATAAAAGATTCAAAATAAGAAATAACATCCACAGATTAAGAACATGGTAAAAAAAAAATCAGGTTAGTTTGAGAAACAGCCAAAAAAAGAATTCTAAAAATAAAATGTATAGTCATATAAAAAACTCAGCTGAAGGGAGAGTAATGAAACTGGAAGATAGATCAGTGGAAATCACTCTGATTATATCACAAAGAAAGAAAGAAAAATATAAAGAAGTTAAGAGACATGGGGAAGAAAAATGAGAAAAAGAAGGTTAAACATACCCTAATAGTTATTCTAATATGAGAAAATTATGAGACTAGGGAGAGACCAAAAGGACATAATGGCAAAGAATTGTTGGGAGCTAAAGAAAGATAGTAGTTCTCAGGATTTAAAAAAACACACGGTACTTCAAGCAAGAGGAAGAAAAATGAATATATTCATTAATATGAGGTAGTGTAAGTGTATAACATCAAAGATGAAGAGAGAAATGTTAAAAGCACTAGAGAGAATAGAAGTAAGACACACATACAGTTTAAAAAAGAGAGGGCTTCCCTGGTGGCGCAGTGGTTGAGAGTACGCCTGCTGATGCAGGGGACACGGGTTCGTGCCCTGGTCTGGGAAGATCCCACATGCCGCGGAGCGGCTGCGCCCGTGAGCCATGGCCACTGAGCCTGCGCGTCCGGAGCCTGTGCTCCACAACGGGAGAGGCCACGACAGTGAGAGGCCTGCGTACCGCAAAAAAAAAAAAAAAAAAAGAGAAACTTGTACTGAGTACAAAGGCTTCTCTCAGCACCACACAGTATCAGTTTCACTTCCCAGTAGCAATCACTAACGACAGTTACTGTTTTTAGTTCTTCATTTAAAGTTAGTCATTCTAAATTTAAATTATTCACTAAAACCTCTCTGACTTGGTTTATCAACTCTAGACTGACACTTAGGAAGGATAAGGAAATTAGCATACTTCTTTCTATACTCCTAATTCCTTCCCCCACCCTCCTAATTGTTTCAGTTCATGAAATACTTCTACAATGTTAAGATGCATAATAATTTCATCCTATTCTGTAAAACAAATCATAATTTATCTAGAGGATGTTTCTGAACACTGAAAATGAATAATCAGTATTTACAACATTATGATTGTGTAAGTAGTATGCCCAAAGAACCTACAGTATATTTGACTGCATAATAAAGGAAATATAATCCTATATTACTAAAACTTTGAATGCAAATTATCCATGCTCTTTTACTTTCTGAACAGCTTCCTCCTCCATCCTCTGGGTCTTGTTCAGCTGCCAGTTTCTTGAATGCCATGCCATCTCCGTTCTTCAATTCATTTTGCATTGTGCTGAAATATTGCCTTGAATAACTTTTTTTCACACAATAGGTCCATGTTTGTAAACAGAATTTCTGAGTTGTGTCATGTTGGAAAATGTCTTTATTTTGCCCTCAAACTTTTTTGATTGTTTGAATTCTAGATTCAAAATCATTTTCCTTCATAATGTGGAAGATATTTTCCTCTTGACTTCTAGCTTCCACTGATGAGTGAGATTCTCCTTCCTTTGACTTTTTTTCTTTTGGAGGGTTTTAGGATCCTTATCACAATCTGAAATTTCTCCAAGATGTAACTAGATGTGAGTAGTTTTAAAACTTCATCATACACCGCACGTGGAGAGACCATTCATTGAAAAGACTTGTGTCTTTCTTCTGACCATGAAAATGTTCTACTATTTTAAATCTGTTTCCTCCCTCTAAAACTTGTATTAGTCATGTATTGGACCACTTGATCTCTATTGCCAAGATTTTCTCTTTATTTCCCATCTCTTTATTACTCAGTGTTCAGGGATAGTTCCTCAATGTCCAAAATAACAAATTTGATCTTCAGTTGTGTGACATTGTGATATAATAATAAATATCCATTTGATCTTCATCCTCATTCCTGGCACAGAGCTCCAAATGTAATACAATAAATTAATATTTGGGTTTTGTCCCCAGTTCCTGAAATAGCTCTGGAGTGATAAAGGAGTTTTTTTTGTTGTTGTTATTCATAACAAGACCCTTTCAACCACACCTGAGTGTACCTTAATGAAGTGACTTTTGTAAAGCCCCTAAGGATGAGGGAGCTGGTTGCCAGGGGAACCAACCAAGTGATTAGACAGTTGGAGCTGTCAGCCCCACTTCCAACCTCCTGGGAGAGGAGAGTGGGTGGGGACTCACTAATGGCCAGTGAGTTAATCAGTCATGCCTAGTTAATGAAGCCTCTATAAAAAAATCCTAACTAAAGGGGTTTGGAGAGCTTCTGGATTGGTTATCATATGGAGGTGCTAGGAGGGTGGCCCACCAGGCAAGGGCATGAAAGCTCTGAGATCCCTCCCTTCATACTTTGTCCTATGCATCTCTGCCGTCTGGCAGTTCCTGAATTATATCCTTTTATAATAAACCAGTAATCTAGTAAGTAAACTGTTTTCCTGAGTTCTGTGAGCAATTCTAGAAAATTATTAAATCTGATTTATAGCCGGCTGGCCAGAAGTACGGGAGGTCTGGACTTGCCATTGCATCTGAAGTGGAGGCAATCTTGTGGGACTGAGCTCTTAACCTGTGGGATCTGATGTTGATTCCAGGAAATAGTGTCAGAACTGACTGAACTGTAGGACTCCCAGCTGGTGTGGGAGAATTTGCCAGTGTGAGAAAAACCCATACTTTGGGTATCAGAAGAAAGTATTAAGAGTAGAGTAGAAAAACATTGTTTACTTTTAATCTGTACCCATTTTACTTTTCAACCTGCCCACTAATTATTTTTCACACTCATGTTTTTAATTTCTGAGAATCTGTTCAGTCTCTTCCTCTCTTTTCATAACATCTTTTTTTGTTTGTTTTACAGTTGCAGTATTTACTCAACCCTTTCTAAGGCTATTGATTAGAAGTTTCCAAAAGCTCTTTTTGTCCCCTAAATTATGTCTTTTTTTCTGGAGTTATTCTCTTTGTTAATCTTGGCCCTTCTCTTCCATATGCCTGGTTTTTCTTAAACTCTTAGCGATCCTAGGTTGTCTGCTCATATTTGTGAATGAAGAATATATTGGTTAGCTTAGAAAGCTAGTCCTTGGGGTTTCTCTGAAATCTTGCAGGCTCATTACACTGATGGGTTGCTCCCTTGTGGGTCCTGGGTAAGTGGGGTCTATGCACCCGGTCTGTGTGCAGAGCACCAGCAGGACCCTACTCACAGACACAGCTGGCACTGTAGGCGAGGTGCCTCTGGAAGAAAAACACAGTGATGTATTTTCCCCTTTTGACGGAGCTTCCATTCCTGCTTGTGATCTCTTTTTGCCTGCTGTGGAGGCCCTGGTATTTATTATAGAGTCCATTCTCAGGCTCTCTTTCAGACTAGATTATCCTTATCCTTTGGGCAAAAGAGGCAGCCCAAACAGACCAAGAGTCCAAACCAAGGCTCCTTGGTGAACACCTGATCAATGGTTGTTGGTGATTCACGCCTCCTCTTTGTATATATTGACTCAACTTGGAACCGCTACTGGGTCCTTCTGGAGAAAGCCCATTTACCTGGTTTACCCCGGTTCCTTTTCTCTTTCACAGGTTTTCCAGCCCTATCTGCTTCCTGGCTTCTAGGAATTCTTAAAACTTCCATTTGTTATTGACACTGCTATTATTTTACAGAACTTTTGTTCATTTAAAAAGTACCATTTTGTTTGAAGTTTCATTCTTTGAATCCCTCAGTGGTAGGTCATAAGCCCCCTATTTTAATCTACTCTCAAAGCTTCATAAACCAAGGATTCCTCAAGTCACAGCTTTGGCCCAGGCCTCTACTGTGATCTCCAGTTCCAAGTGTCCAGATATACACTTGCATATCTCAAAGGTAGTTTAAATTCAATGTGTCTAAAAATCTAACTTGCGATAGTTCCCCTTCTTCCAATATTTCCTCTCCAAAGAATGTTGTCACCATTTATCCAGCTCCTCAAATCAGAAATATCAGTCTTCTATTATAATTTTTTTTTATCCCTTACATCCAGCCTTTTCCAAAGTCTAGTTGATTTTACAAACAAATTATTTCTCAAATTAGGCTACTTCTTTCCCTTCCTTACACCATCAGTCTTGTCCAAGCGACCATCATTTCTTACGTTGTCAATTGCAACAATTGTAATTGGTGCCTTGAGTCCTTTCTTGCCTACTTTCTCCCTCCTCATTCATCTTCCACACAACATCCAGAGTGATCTTTTAAAAACAAAACTTAGGTCATGTCATTCATTTGCATAAAACCTTTTATTGTCTTCACTTTACTCTTAGGATAAAGTCTAAGATTCTCAGCATGCCCACAAGGTTCCACATGGTCCCTCCACTTCTGGCTTCATTCCTTCCACACTCTCCCCACTTCACTGTACTAGCTACTCTGGCCTCCTTTTCCATTTCAGGGACTTCCCAAGTTCTCTACCACCTCAGGCCATTTGCACATTCAGGTCGCTGTGCCTGGAATGATCTCCCCCTCCTGCATGCCATGATTTGCTTAGTCAATCCCTCTGGGGGATTACAGGAGTATACATGTCAGCAGTCCTGGGGACTTCAGCTAAAGTCTATTTCACACTGTACTTATTCAGAGGAACCTCATTAATTTCATTCACATTAAGCAATGCTAATCCCAGGGTTAAAAACAAAAGAGAACATGTCAAACACTCTTATGGTACTTACTACATGCCAGACATTATTACAAGAGCTTCACATCTATCAACTCATTGAATTCTCACAGCATCCTACTGAGGTAGGTACTATTTTTGTTCTTATTCCCATTTTACAGATGAGGTAATGAACGTCCAGAGGGGTTGAGCATACTCTATGCTACACCACCTCTGTGCTGTTGTCTCTACTACAGAGAACTAAAGCCCAGACAGGAACAGAAAATCTGGCTTTGGTGATAAATAGAACTGGTTGTAAGTTCTGACCAAATTAACTAACTTCTGACGAAAGTCATCCCGTATGCAAAATGAGAATAAAGCAGTGTGAGGGTTTAAATGATATGCATGGCAAAGTGTGGTTTGTAGTAAGCCCTCAATAAATTTAAATCCCTCTTCCCTCTCCCAATCATCAGAATTTAATTACTGCCTACATCTGCATGCAAATGTGTCTAGTATTTAATATGAATATCCACACACGCATATGATTTACCATAGGCAGTTAGAGGACCTTACAATTCTCAAACTCTCACAAACATTGTAAGCAAGGTAGGTACTCCTTCACAAATAAAAAAATTGAGACCTAATCTCATACTATTTTCACCATATATAAAACACTTACATTTTTAGTTGTATGGTTATTTGATAAATAACTGTCTCCTCCGATAGGTAAAAAATTTCATGAAGGTGGGAACAAGGCCAGGTTTGTAGACTACATATACATATTCCCATCATCTAGCACAGTGCCTGGTGATACATTCTCCTAAGACCAAGGCAACTTTTTATGATCTCCTTTATAAATACAAGTACACATTCTTGTTATAGCTTTCTAGGTTAATATTTCAAAGTGAAATAGAAATGTTCCCTTCTGGTTCCCAAGAGAAAGAACAGCTTTGTTAGACAAAGAATGTTCAAAATTCTTCTAAAAGAGAAATCACATTTGGTTTGACAGAACTTTTGGTAGTCTAGCCTTTCTAGCTAATGATGTTAAGTTTCTCTGCAAAGGAGATTTTGCAGAAACAGACTGGATATTCCGGTGCAGTGGTCTTCTGCCTTGCCATCTTACTTCACTCATTCATGAAGGTGCAAAATCAAAACTTGAAACAAAGGCATTTGGCACACTATCACCATTTGGAAGACTTTGTTTCATCATATTTATTAAGCCAGCCAGATGTCCTAAACAGCTGATTCCTTGTATTCAATTTCTAGTTATTAAACATTATGCATAACATTTCTTTGTAGCATTATTTATGAGCATTTATTTTACCCGATAAGTGAAAGTGAAAAAGGAGCTAGCATTTCCCACTATCGCTATTTGTTTTGTCTTTCACGCCAGCCCAGTTCTGATGAATCTACTCTGAAATCTAGGTTTAGGTGACAGAGTTTACACTTTGGTTGAGTGCGCAGGAAGTAGCTTGTCCTGCAGCTTCTAAAAGCCAAATTATCTTGCATCCGAGGAACTGATTTAAATCCACATCCAAAATATATCTTAGATAAATGAACATAGGTTTGACAATGAAATAAACCTAATTACCTTTATGTGAAATTCTCTTAAACAATTTCCCCAACAATGCCATTCTAGTCACACATTGATATTCAGATGGCTTATTAGCCTACGGCATGATTTCTCACAGAAATTAGCTTCCATAAGAGCTTTCACTGTCATTCAGTCTGATGTACGTCTTAGAAAAGAAACTGCCAATAATAGCAGAACCATATTCACTTGACTACTTCCTATTGCTGGTGATAATAGTTTAGAACTTTTCATTCCCTTCCTCTACTTAGACATAGCTTAGAAACAATATCAAAGGAGAACTAGAAAAGTTAAAAGAAATAACCTTATGCTGAGGTCTTGTCCCTTTGCTAAGAATATTACATGCTTGTTAATATAAGAATTAAAGCAGCCCTTTGATGAGATATAAAGGACTATTCATAAAATCTGAATACATTATTTTGCTTACAAATTTTCCAGCTCTGCTCTGAGAAAAAGACATAGATTCTCTAGTCATCTTAAATGTTAAGAAATATCTGAAATTCCTGCATAAATTTTAGTTCCTATTTTCCCAAACAATAGTTTGTTTCCAGAAATGAACAGCAATATGTAACAGATATGAAATTAACATAGTGAACTGTCTGTTCTATCCATGTTAATACATGATATTTAATAATCTGTCATAAATTATGCATACACTAAGTTCCAAAATGTCTACATTCTATATAATAGATACTGGACCACCCCCAGAGTTAGTTTCTTTCTTCTGAAAATAAATTTTTTTACTTTCTTTAAAGTAACTCATGTATTAAAAATAATAGCTTCAATAACCCATAAAGCACACTGTATAACATGGTTAAAGAAAACTCAACAGTTTAGCTCTCAAAACTACATTTCTCGGTACTTAAAAGTTACTGATATACTTCCTAGGAGTATAAATATAAAGAATTTCCAGAAAATCGCAAAACATTATCTAAATATAAATCGCAACAAATAGAAGATCTTGGTCTGTAAAATAAATGGCCATCTTTTACAGGAAACATACCTAAATTTCTTTAGTTCATCAAAAATAAAAATTCTTTCATCCAACAAGTTGCCCATGAATATGATATATATAATTTCAAATATTTTTCACTGAGTTATAAAACACTCAGTTTTGTTATCACCTGTGCACTTAATTAAAATAATCACCATACATTCTGTAAGAAGCTCAAAATACAAGGGTACTTAAATCCATTAAGAATTCTCCCCATCTGATTAATAAATTTGAGGAATAGAGCTCAAATTTTTAATGATTCCAGTCCTTCCAAATCCAAAGCTTTGCTTATATTCTACTCAATCTCTCAGTTTCTTCTAGTAAGTTTGCTGCAAAAATACTCCTTCACTAAAATGGTTACATAAGAAGACAAGGTAAGACACAACTTCTGTTTTGCATTTGACAGTGATGCAGCCCAAACATTTAGCTTTTCACATCTGCTGCAGTGATGTGATGTTCCTTCTTTGATTAGACTACGTTTTTGTTTTCAAGATAAAGAAAACCTTTAATGTTATAACACTGAGAATGCACTTCTCAAACATTAGACTTCCTCCTAAGACAAATTAAGTTGGTTCCTCAGAGTGATTAACCAGGAAATGTAAATAACTAAACCCTTGTTACCTGCTGGTTTTGCAATGTTTCTCTTTTCTATTATCCACCTAAACTTATCTGCAAAAGAAAACTGCAATCAGGATCTGGGTAAATAATTTCAATGTCTGACATTATATTGAATTGAGCTTTTTTTAAAGAGAAAAAAAAAGTTACCCAAGTAGTATTTTCAAACATTTTAATTTGTAATAAATAATCAATACCATAAAAAGAAGAGAGGAAGCATTATTTTAACACTGCAAATGTTCATGTAAAAACAGCTTTACCTTAATTATTTATCCAGTCCTGTGCAATCTTTCCGGAATTGTTTGGAATGGCAGACCCCTGTTGCAGAGGTGACTTATGTGAACCTTTGGGGATCTAGACAATGATTTAAAGACCAGTGGGAGTGAACTAGACAAGCCAATCACCACCACCACCTCTCACCCCAACACCTCCCTCTGTCCAACTTGCGTCAGCTCTTAAAAAAAAGAGAAGCTAAATCAGTTTACTGTTGTACATTTGGATTAAACATCAGTTACACCAATTTCTATTTGCTTTTAGATTTTGGGCTTTTATGCAACAAACTACTCACTTACTGAAAGTTTTTTCTTGATTCGTGTCATTCTGTATCAAGATTCTATCGGTTGGTTGACTGATAAATCTCAAAATGTTAATTTTTCCACAGGTTTATGAACTTAAGTTAAAGTAAAATAATACCAGAATAACGGAGTCAGACTGCTTAATGAATATTGTAATCAGAATGCATAGAAAATATTCATTGAATAGCAAAAGAGTTATTTGCTTTTGAATTGTCGATTTTATTCAGAGGAAATGTTATAGAATAACAGACACTCCCAACAGCACCAAGTTACTCAAGGTGCCGTGAGGTTGGAAATCATAAGCCCTGTCAGCCTCTGCTACCATTTCAAAGGCAGTGTGCTGAGTAAGCAAAACACTATTTGGAGTTTTTAAAGAATTTCTAAACAGACATTTTCTCCCTTTCAAAAAAATCTGCTTGGCTTTCCACGTATTAGAGGAAGAGTTCAAATATGTTGGCAAATAATTCATTCTGTTATGAAAATGTATAAAGCAGACTTATTTCTGAAAGTGAGGTGAGAAAAACAAATTAAAAAATCAATCCAGAATTAAGGGTTCTTTGCCTTTTTAATATTTATAACGTGGATAAACTATCTGATAACCAATCAGAGGGAATGCTAGATTGCAACAGTTGTGTCAATTCCCTATTTCTAAAAAAAAAACCCGACTAAACATTGTTCTTTGAGTAGGAAATTCTTAAGTTGATGCAAGACATTAAACATTAAACAAAACGTCCAGTTATCCATTCCTCTTTTCCATTTTAAATGTGCCCATTTTGTCTATTAACTTTATCATGGTATGTTTACATTCAGTTGTCTTTTAGTTAGCTGCTTCTTTATTTTTCAGAGCTACCTTGTAGTTTTGTGCCTTATCAGATAAAAATTATTATGGTCTAGGGGAAAAATGATAATAAATACACTAATTTTAATTTCAGACAAATTTAAAGACTATTCCTTTTCAAATTACTTCCATCATTTAATTATAATCTCTCCAACTTAAGATTTCCTTCTGTTTGCAAAGTTACCAGATGAGTATAAAATTAAGAAAGGAAAAACCTGCACTAATTGTTAGAAAATGAAACACTTGTATTCTAGTAAAAGTCCATTTAATAGTGGAAATCCATTTCATACTATATCTTCATATAAAATAGAGTGGAGATAAATGTATAAACACCCACAGCTTTACTTCTCTTAAAATTTTAAGCTTTGGCTTCTATATAATTCTGATCTTCAAGTTCACTAAATAATTATAGCAAATTAGCGTGTTGGATTAAAATTAAAAGTACACATAAGAGACTTCTATGAAGGGTCTTTTCATATTTCTTTAGAACCTACTCTAATTACAAAATTCTTATCACAGAACTTTCCTAACATTGACTCAAAAATCAAATACACACATACAAAAGCTAATTTGACAAAAGTTGGCTGAATTAAAATGACTTAGGAACGTTTTTGTTATTTAACGATTTTTCCCCTAGATATTTGGCATGTTTAGACATGCAAAAATTAATGAAGAAATGTATGGTCTGGCCTTGACAAAACTCACAGTAACTTTCCTTAACAGACTTAAACATTATAGTTTCATGTCCTGAACATTTCTTAAAATCATATCATAATGTGATTTCACATATATATTTGGTAATAGATTATTCTCTTTTGATTTTTTAAAAACACAAATGCTACATATTCTGTTAGGTTCTGATTTGGTTCAAGCATCACTGTGCAAAGAGGTAATGGACCAGAATATGTACAGAATTTTAAAAAATGAATAAAATGAAAAATATATGGGTAGTGAATAATGAAGCAAGTCCTTCACATAAGGAATTCATATAAGTGCCACCAAGAACAGGTATATGAAACTTGGTCAGGGTAGGGGGGTAGTCTGCAGGCGGTAAAATATGTCCACTTAAAGGGATACCGGGCTTCCCAAATTATAACATGATTAATATTAGCAGAATTGCACCATACGCCATAGGATTCCAGAAGATGAAAAGTCCCCAGGGGCTGAGGCCATCCAAGACGACTTCAGGGAGCCTAAGGACCTAGAAGAGTGCCCTAAAGTCCAGGTGAGATTGCAACGGGTAGAGAGGAAAGGGAGAGGCATCCTGGACGCAAATTGTAGACATGATAAAAGCATATTCTGGCAACGGTGAAAAGTAGTCTGGCTGCAGCAGAGACTTTTCAGAGCAAAACGGAATAGAATGGAAGAGTCCAGGCTGTAGAAGGCGCTAAATCTTGGGACTCAGATTTTTGTGATCAGGATCTCTTGAAAGCTTCTGAAGAAAATCATAGAATCAGCAGGGAAGGGAATAAGATGGGATGATAGGGTGGAGCTAGAGACAGGGACAAGAAGGGTGCTGAGGATGTTGGCTGATGGCCGAGCTTTGGTGCTATTTGCCTGTCTGAGAACAATGGCAGAAGAGAAGGCAGATGGAAAGGATTTAAAGTGGGGTCAGTGGTAGTTTGACTCTTTCTTATACTACTGCTTCCATTTAGCACTCTCACTAGCTCACAACACACGCTGTGAATTTTATGTGATCATTCTATAAGAAATAAGAAACTTGCAATAAAATCTTCATATTCCTTTACATAGAGAAAGAGAATATATGGTGGTAACTCATCCATTTCAGGACCCCTCCCATTAATCTGTGGCTATTCTTTTCAAATAGTACAGAGAAGGTCCTAGAATGTATATCCCCATATGTTACCTATTAAAAGTACAAAATTGCTGACTCAAAATAAACTGATTCAGATCACATCCATGCATTGAATCAGGTTTTTTTCTTGCCCATACTTAAAAGCATTGCTCATCTTGTTTCAAATTTCTACATTCATCGATTTCTTCGAAGGGAAAGTTCCAGCTGGATAAAGTTAAAATTGGTCAACAATTAAAAAAAAAATCCCTTAGCCAGATCATCATGGCATTTTTCAATGACACTGGGAAAGGCAACCTCTTGTTCTCATCATGACTGTACCCAAATTTCTAATTTTAGTCATGGGACAAAATAATACTTGGCAATACGATGTGCTTATAGTCAAATTGGAAGAAGATGGGTAGCAACAGTAACAACTAGGAAACACAATGACCTAATTTTTAATAATTTTTTATCGCCTTTGTATCTGTATTCACTTACTTTTCTTTGCCCTTACTTCAATTTCCCTTTAGGTCACCTACCTTTTTCCTTGCTTCTGTTTCTTGTTAAGTTTTCTGTGTCTTTAAGATGTCTTAATTTCCAAGAAGAGAATTTTATCATATCCAGGCTTTAGATTTGTAAACTCAAAATCTGGTATAGTAGATCAGTTTCCAAGATTATAGGTCTGTTCTCATCCAACAGCCAATATTAGTGCTTCCAAATACGGACAAAATGTGCATTAATCCAACTTTTCTATTTTTTTTTTTTATAGTATTATAGGTAAACGTCTGTCTGACCAAATCACTTCTAGAAATGGAAAACACTAGCACAGCCACAGTTAGAAACAAGATTTTGGTTACTTCTTTTTAACATAGGATTTACTCTCTGGCTTTTGGGTTTCAGGCTTAGGGTGATGTGATCTTTTTTGATGTCACTCTTTGGCCCTCCAAATTCTTCACCTTATCTCTCTTAGTATGAATACATGCAAAAAAGAAAAAGAAGAAAAACCATACAGAAATGTTGCAGAAATCTTCCTAAATCATTCAAATAGCAGAATTCATGTTATCCTAGGGGTGACCTGAGCACGTAGGTCCTTCCTGCAGAGTGAGGGAAGCATAGGGGTGCTATAGGTCTCTTTCTTCATGGTTATGAAATTATTAATCTCAATTTACAGAAAAAGAAATAAGGACTACAAGAAAAATATGAATATGACCCCCAAAAGCCATATACCAAATTAATTGTAAACATAGAAATAGAGATGAAAAATTTTCTAATTCCCCTTAAGCGGAGTCTTTCAGATATCTATGGAAGCTTAGGCGACTTCTATTTTTTGAGGCTCCAAATATACTTTTTCAATTTTTTAAAAATCCTGAACGGGGTTTCTAAATTGTCGTACATTTTTCAATGATCCTATTCCACAAAATAACACCTCAACACAAATATAATACAAGTGTCTTAATGAATAGCCTTATTTGATGATAACTTCAAAAAGTCTAAATTTGGGACCCTCTCAAATATGAGTCCTTAAGAGGCTGCCCAGCCCTGGCCCCTGGGAGAGGCCCTGCTTTTTTGTTCAAAAAAAACCTCCCTGACCAAGAGAAGGGCAACAACCCACGTGTTCTGAGGAAATTGCTCGGTTGACAGCATCCCCCTCTCTTGAGCCCAGCCTAAACCACCTTTACAGTTATACAATGGAGCATTTTGGAAATGTTTGAATAGTCACTGTGTTGCAAAATTAGCAAACAAGTTTGGTGCAGGTTGACAAACATACTGACTTGGCCACAGACCTAAATAGAAAATTCCTTTTAGCCTTAGCTGACGAAAAAAAAAAAACTAGTTAGAAGACAGCTCATGCTGTTCATGATATTTTGTTCTCTCCATTTTGCCTTTCAAGCAACTCAAATCTTTCTGGTCCATTTCATTTCTTGATCCCACATGGAAATGATGCAGAGAAAAGGGTATCACAAGTTCATTCCAGGCTTCTGCTTAAGCAAATACACCAAGGTGAAGAAGGATAACAAGGTCTGTGTGGCTTATGGGTGATTATAACTTAAATAATGTACTTAAATTCTAAATGTTAAATGAGAGCTCTTAAAAGCTCGCCTTGAAGAACGATTCTTATCCTTTAAAATGCCTGCTTGAGAAAATAGCCCTGCTAGGAGATGTCTGATTATAATGATTAAATTACAACAACACTTCCTAAATAACTAAATCACGTTGCTAATTTAAGTTCTTCATACAGAATACAGTATTAATATGGTGCCAAACTGAGTCGACTGCCTTTCTAACTAATAGCAATTGATGGTTTAAAAATTACATCCTGGGCTTCCCTGGTGGCGCAGTGGTTGAGAGTCTGCCTGCCGATGCGGGGGACACGTGTTCGTGCCCCAGTCCGGGAAGATCCCACATGCCTAGCGGAGCGGCTGGGCCCGTGAGCCATGGCCGCTGAGCCTGCGCGTCCGGAGCCTGTGCTCCGCAACGGGAGAGGCCACAACAGTGAGAGGCCCGCGTACCGCAAAAACAAAACAAAACAAAAAAACAAACAAAAAAAATTACATCCTATTTGGCAGCAGCACATTCATTTCTATTGCTCTCTTTCGTAGTCCCTCCCGTCCCTTTCCTTTCAAAGCAAATTCTCTTCCAGAACAATTTCTGTGTATTTGGATTTTGTAATTTCATCAGTGATTGGACTTTGTAAATCTGGTGTCATCTTGCTTGAATTCAGACAACCAACTGTTTCTAGAGCTGGGACCCAATAGGCTGCCTGGCTGTACTGGGAGGAGAGAGAGGGCAAAGGAGACAGAAGAGCTCCCAGCAGAATTTTTAAAGGGAAGGGGCTCTCCGGAAAGGTGATGACATGAAACCATCCTGTAAAAGAATCAGTGCCCCTAATAACAAAAGATATGCTCAGGTGGGCTCACCAGTATATTGAAATAAGGAATGCAAGTCCACCGTAAAGTGTTCTTCAAAGGAATTTTTGAGCAGAATAAGACATATAATAGTGATGTTGACCTTTCTTAATGGACTTTTCAGGGAACGCAGAGGATTTCCTGAGTCAGGTCTCCTCAGTGAGAGGGCAGGTTTCTGCCCGGGAAGCTCTGTCTCGCTGAGCTGTAAGCAGCCCCAGGGCCCAGCCATGTTGCGGTCAGAGCTCTTTGCAGTATGCTTGTTGACAGATGTACTGTCCTTTGCTACAGGTGTTAGCAGTGTCCAGCATGACAAGACGCACTGAACTTTTTGTTCTTTATGTGTTGCATGAGTTAGGAATTATACTTCCTGGAGGGCTGGGTTTACAGTTGGTAGCACAAATCTTTCTTTAAATATAGGAAAGCTGACTCGGAAAAAGTAAATGTCTTGACCTCATTCTTCAGGACAGCAGTAGAGGGGCAGACGGTATATTTACGAGGTTTGGGGATGGATTCAAGTATGTCTAGACAGCCGATTTAGATTAGTTGTAAGCAATCTGTTTTGTTTGTTTACCTTATTAATATTAGGTTATGCCTGGTTCATAGTAGGTACTGTATAAATTTTGAATGAAAGTCTTTATTAAATGTACTGATTCAATCTGTGCATCCAAAACAATTCTTTAGAATTTATTTAAGGGTTGCAACAAGAAATATTCTAATAATTATTCTAATTGAGGATCCTGCCATATATTAAAATGCAGTAGTTCCTTCTTATGCGCAGAGTCAATTGTGAGATGGTAAAGTGAAAGCCCATGCTATATGTAAGGAGCCATTAGTCCTTTTATAGAGCGCTGCATTCCCGGAATATTAAGCAGTAGTTACCAATGATGTGTTCAAAGAATGTTCAAAGAATAATAAGGATATCGGAAAATTATAGTAAGTTTTCAAAAGCAAGATACAAAATCTAACAGTAATATGCTCCCTGTGTTGTTTTTAAAATTATACATATAATATATAAAAACATATCTTTTTTATATATTAATGTATAATATACTATTTCCCTTTTCAGGCCAAGGGAAAAATGCCTGAAAGAACACATATCAAAATACAAAGAGTGGTTATTTCCAGACTGTGAAAATGTTGATAATGTTTTTTTCTCATCTATATTTTCCAAATAACCTTTTTTTTAAAAATTTATTTATTTAATTAATTTATTTTTGTCTGTGTTGTGTCTTCGTTGCTTCACGCAGACTTTCTCTAGTTGTGGCGAGTGGGGGCTACGTTTCGTTGCTGTGCACGGGCTACTCATTGCGGTGGCTTCTCTCATTGCAGAGCATGGGCTCTAGGCGTGCAGGCTTCAGTAGTTGCAGCAGGCAGGCTCAGAAGTTGTGGCTCACAGGCTCTAGAGCACAGGCTCAGTAGTTGTGGCGCATGGGCTTAGTTGCTCCGCTGCATGTGGGATCTTCCCGGACCAGGGCTCGAACCCATGTCCCCTGCATTGGCAGGCAGATTCTCAACCACTGCGCCACCAGGGAAGCCCCAAATAACCTTTAAAAAGTATGGATTACTTTCACTATGAGAAAACCAATAAACATTATTAAAAACAAAAACAACAAAATCAAAGAGTTCCTCTCTTAGGTTTTGTAACAATTGTTAATCAATGCCAGACATGAGCCACTAGCTAAATCTCTGTTCTTAGTGAGAATATTTTGGGTGCTTGACTAGGAACAATCAACTCTCTTTAAAAAAATCTTCCATTCTGAATGGGCACTTGTGAGTTATTTAGGGTCTAGATGAAATTATATATGTCCAGTTTGTTCTGGAGGGATGGATTGTTTTTTTCCCCATCAGCAAGAGGTACTCTAAGAGATCTCAAAATATTGTTGAGAAAAATGGGATTTTAAATACATTTGGAGCCTCAGTGTTTTCTCATAATGCTGTGAGATAGTCAACTTCTATTACAGCTTAGTAAGCAGTCATCTTCATTTGTGCATTCAATAAATATTATTGAACACCTATGTGTCAGGCTTCATGGTAGGGGCTCAGGCAAGACAGACAAAAACATATAAGACCCAGTCTCTGCTCTCAAGAAGCCCTGGTATCTCCAGGGAATCCATTGCTTAAGTAGTCATGATGCTATAATGTGGCAGGTGAAATGCCCGTGAGAACTGAGGGGTCGGAGAAGTGTGGCACCCAACTCAGCTTGAAAAGGACAGAGAAGACTTACTGGAGAAGGTGACAGCTAGTCTCAGACTGAAAGAATAAACAGGAGCTGGCCAGGAGTAATGGCATGGGGAGTGGACTGCAGGCAGAGGGACAGCATGAGAAGAGGTAAGAAACTGCTCCTGGCTGCCTGTTGTTCCTGGAATGCTGAGAAACACGACTGGAGAGGTCACTGGTGGGATCACAGCGGGTCAGGGGGCCATGTCTTTTCTTTGGTCTGTTCAGTTCAAATGAGTTCATAAAAAAAGACCAGCCCAGCAATGCCACATAGAGCTCACAGTTTCGGCTATGTGAAGAAAATGTGCTTTGTTAGAAATAGTGATAATTAAGGTTACTGCAAACAGTAATAACCACCAGGGTAGCACGAGGCAATTCTTGAGTGCGTTGCATCCTTGGTGTGTTTAAGTGGGCTGGGGCCTCTGCTCTGTGTTTGGACTACCAGGTTTGTTGTATTATAATTTGGCTAAGAACAGAAAAATTCAGGTTCATGAGGTATTTTGCTTCAAATGATGTAAAATATATAAGGAGTTAAGGAGTTAATTACAAGACTTACAGGAGTTGAATTTTTAACTATACAAATCTTGACTCTTAAGTTATTCTTAGATTTTTTTTTTTTTTTTTGGCCACACTGCGTGGCATGTGGGGTCTTAGTTCCCCAACCAGGGATTGAACCTGTACCCCCTGCAGTGGAAGTGCAGAGTCCTAAACACTGGACCGCCAGGGAAGTCCCACATTCCTAGATATTTGAAGATTCTTTTTTAAATTAGAATCTAAGTTTCAACCTATTTAAATTTTTCTTAATTATTTAAAAAATACATCTAAGTAAAGATTGATAACTAAGTAAATTATATAAGAGTAATTTACTCAGTGATATTAATGTCCTGATTTGCAAGCATCTATAGTCTCTAATTCTTTTTTTATAGTATCTAGTGTAGTATTATAAATAACAATTGGAAGACTGATACTTGCTTTTTAATGATGGGTTATTTGATTTTTACATGGGCATAAGACAGTCATATTGATGAAAATAATTTTGCTTGTGGCCTTTTTTCAAGTTTAAAATGACATTTCCTTTGAAGCCTAAGGCTTTTAACAGCTTTTTCAGAGGTCTGAGAGGAGCTCACCGTTTTTGTGTTGAAACTGTATCTATTCATCCCTCTAACCTCTGACACCCAAAGAATCTGAATGGCTGAACAAAGTCTTCCTCTTTCGTTATGCTGACATTTAGCCTTGCACTTGATTCTGTAGATTTGGGTTCACTCCATCACTTACTAGCTGTGGAACTATCAACTCGGTAAGTTATCTGGGTCTTTGTTTTCTCGCTTCTAAAAAGTATATAATTCCTGGGTGACAACAAGACCATTGGAAGAAGCAAATGGAATTCATTCATTCATTTATTGAGGATTTCATATGTGCTGAAAATACACTTATAAACATGACTATAGTTCAAACCGGCAAAACTTATTTATTTCTTCCCGTTGAGTTCCTTTTGCCACTGTTTGGACCACAAAACTTAGAACTGTAAATAGATGGTAGCCACACTTATATAGCTATCAAAGAAATAGCAAAGTGGGTGTCCGCTAGAGGCACATTGGACATAAAATTCTGATATGTTGACATAAAATTCCAATTCTAAATATTTAGAGCTAATTAATTCTCTTTATCAAAATTTTTACCAAGTTAAAAGGTGAATAATGAAATGAACTGCCTTTAGTCTTTTTTTTTCTTTCCCTTTCCTGTTTTCTATCAGCCAATCAATCAATCATTCAATTAGGGAGTAAACACTGAACACCTATTATACACCCAGAATGATGCCATCAGGTTTTCCTCTTTAGGCTTTCCTTCTACTTCTGAACATCTGGCTCTGTTTTTTCTGACCGACCACAAGCTTTAGAGAAACCGGAGAGCTTTACAGTTGAGTTGAGATACACAAGAGTTCTGTGGTTATCTACATGTATATTACATTATATATTCTATGTTACATATATAGAGAGATTTGTATCTATGTTTATAATTATATCTATTAGGATCCACAGTACTTTTTTCCCCTATTTAAAAAACTCAGCTGTTATCCTTTGGTTCATATGCTATCGTCCTGCAAGTGCATTGCTATTTTCTCACGGTAATTCCAAATTCTTTTATTAAACGTGGAGTTACCCTATGAAATGGAGAGCACACTGACTCTGGAGTTCAAATTCAAGGATTCAGCTGTGATCCCCATTCTGCTATCTACTAGTTGAGAGACTTTACAAAGTAGAATTAATCCCTCCCTCCTCTGTGCTATCTCTGCTTCCTACAAGCTTTGCTATTAGGCCTACATGCTGTACTAGCATATTTGTTTATGTGTCTACCCTTCTAGATTTTGGAGTCCTCTGGAGCAGACATTGTGTCTTATTCAGTGGAGCTGAATCTACTATAGCTTCTAGACCTTGACTACCTAGACTTAAATCTGATTCCTGCCACTTAGTGACCATCTGACTTTGGGCAAGTTGTTTGCTATCTCCATGCCTCAGTTTCCTCCTCTGTAAAAAGGAGATAATAATAGTACCTACCTCACCCTGCTGTTATGAGGATTAACTAAGTCCCTATTTCTAGAACATTTAGAAGAGTATCTGACACATCTCAAACATGTAAGTATTTGTTAGATGTGTATACTTAAGGAATTGTCACTAACTTCAAAATCTAGTTTGGTACCTACTGAATAAGTCTGTTGAAAAGTAGATAAAGGCATGTAAATATTCTAGAACTCAGTTTTCTCATTAAAACTGGGTCTAATAAGAACCATTATGACCGTGAGGATAAAATGAGATAATGGATATTTAAGCATTCTAAACATAAAAAGTATTTTTATGGCTGTTTGATTATAAGGGTAACGCAACGTTAGCAAAATTGCTCATAGAATTAAACTGGTTTCAACACCTTTTGCTTTGGAAGTGTATTGTCACTGTTTATTTGACTATTATTTCATCTGTTAGACTATTGATTAGCGCTGCTGAAAAGCTAGAAAATGGCAGGTTTTGACCCTGACCCATGGAATCTCAGAAAACAACCTCGTAATAAGACATGGTTTGCAAGCCGTGTTTGTTTAACATTAACCAACCAACCTGTGAAGCTGAACGGTACCATGGTACATATTTACCCCTGAACCTGCTCTCAGAGCCAGAGTTTAAACATGCAAACGTGCTGGTAGATTTTGGGAGGTTTGATTTGGCTTTGCTTTGGATTATTTTTTCTGTGAGATTGGCAAAACACGAAGACCCCCAAACGTACCAAGACGCATGTTCCAGATGCCACAGTAAATGGTCCACCTTTTGCTTACGTTCTGGGATTTGAGATGGCTGGCATTTTCATACTAATTCTCAAATTGTCCAGCCACATAGTTTTGGTCTAATCAGAATCAGTTGATTCAACGGTAAGACCTTTTCAGTCATTATGAATCAGTGTCTGGATAAGCTGGCAACGTGACTGGACGACTGGCTCTCTTTGAGGCAACTTCTTGATCAAACAGGACCCACAGCTTCCATCTTTGCACCTCTTAAATACAGGGAAGTTACAAGCATGTGCGTATGCTACTTCTCATTCATTTGAGGTTAACCTAGATAAGACTGGTTAGATTTTGAGTTGAAGTTTAGAAGACTGTTGTGTCAAATTTTTTTAGTACATTCAGGCCAATGTTCTAAGAAATTTAGTAATGAGGAAACATACATGCAGGTGTTTTCAAACAGAAAGTTTTATAGAAATGAAAAACATGTAAAAAGATTTATGTAAAAATCTTTAGTGTTCTTATCAAATAATCTTATGCTCTTTGGGAAACAGGCCACTTTTTTCCTAGGTGCTGTGGGTAGAAACGGGAATAAACATAATACTGGTAGAAGCTGGTGATGTCCACTCTGAGATTTTACTTTCTTTCCATCTCCCCCTCTTTCAAACAGTTAGTCTTCCAGTTGCTGACTTACGGAGCTGTTCCCACATGAGTGTAAATATACTGACATCAGTCTCCGTCTTTATCCTAAACAGAATAATGTTTAAGTATATGTATTACATCAATATGGATGTCTTGAGGCTTAATACTTATCCAGACTACTAAGACTCATGGTCTCAACAACCCTGTTTAATTTTTATAATGTAAATTTAGCTGTTGTTTTTAAATCGGTCCCACTATTTGGTGGTAGGATAACAATAAATAATCTGTTGCATTATTCATTGTCCAAAGTGCAGTCATGTAGACTGGTTTTCCTGGGGCAATCATTAAGTAAGCAAGATTTTTGTCTGTCCCATGTCCAATTATGAAAAGCATCAACAGGAACAAGAACTATGATATGAAATAGAAAAAATGAGGCTTTAGTGAGTTGTTGAAAAATCCCCTAAGGATTTTACTCAGTGTTTTCTGGTCATGCTTTAGTCACAAGAAATATTATTTAAATATTTCTTTAATATCCAGTAGAGTTAGTTTTTTATTGCACTAATATAAGGATTTAGAAATATGTGGCAAAGAGATGAAACACATTTTTAGATGTCTTCTCACTCCAGCTAGAGTGAAAACTGCAAGATTCTTTTTATGCTTTTTTTCCTAGGATTTCAGCAAATAAAAGTATTCAGTTTCTATTTGCATTATCACCAAGTTTAGATCTACCCATGAGGAATGTACATGTTCATTTTCAATGTGTAGAAACAGATGCGGTCACATGGCCTCCTAGCGCATGAGTTTCCACCAAAAATGTTTAAGAAACAATTTTCTTTCCAAGTTTTGCATTATCTCATCTAATCATACTTAGTTATTCTATGCTGTGACCACTGAAATTATTTGAGAATAATTGACGCAAGATGTACATGAGACAGTATGCCTATACTGAGTAGATTTGGTGAGGGAGGGGAGGAAATGACTTGTCAAAGATTCTAAAGGGTTAGAAAGCACCTATCTTGCTCTCTATATATAGCTCTATGAATCAAATGGAGATGACCTTTGTTTTATATCTTGAGCAGACTGATAAATTAAGACTTTTTATTCTATTACTTTTTCCTTCCTTCCTTCCTTCCTTCCTTCTTTCCTTCCTTTCTTATTTTTGCACAGAACACAGTAACTTACTAAAGAAGGCATGTGTATTCTTTATTTGCTTTTCTGCAAGTGGGATCATACATGTACAGAGCTTAGAACAGGGCTTGGGTTATAGTAATAGAGATACAGATATAGAAATACTAATTGTTGTTGTTGGTTGTATATTTTTAAATCGGTGAACCACATAAAATAGCCTAGGAACTTAATATTTTTATGAGAACCTTCTTAAACAGTAGATTATTTTTGATTCAGAAGAACAGTTATCATATATTAACTAAACTCCAATTTACACATTTCATTCCGTATCCTTGGCTGAAAACCAGGTGGCAACTTTAGTCCCTAAGCCTACTGGCAAACATTCCAGGAATGGTCCCCAAACTTTCATTATTTGCAATATTCACAGATCCCCAGGAGAAATAGCTTCTTTTCGTGGGCTTCTTAAAATAGTCAGCCTCTTAAACATTAGCATTCATTGCCTCGTGTTAACTTGCTTTGGAGTTAACATTTCACATGTAGGAAATCCTGAAGACGTATATATTTATAACAGAAATGCTGACATGATCTTGATGTTTCCAGCTACCTTGGCCTGTTGTGGTGTCTGTTTACTCTGGTCTGGTATTTATTAAAATATACAAACTTGCCATAGCAACCATTGCAACACAAAGCCTATATGTGTTTCTAAGATAAGGAGAACTATTTTTAAAGAAACATATAAAACTATGTTAGTTGTCCAGGTCCAGATTAGATATTCTGCAAAATGGAAATGTGTATAGTAATAACATTTTCATATGGGACCATAAGAATATTTCCAAAGATTACACTTAGACTGTTTCTAAGTAGTATTGCTACTATTATTATTATTATTTACAAAAGAAATCTGAAAGGTGTGGGGTATTTGGATGTATGACAGTGACTCTGACAAAGAAGACACAACCACAGCAATGTAAGAATTTGGGTTGATGACTACCGTTTTATAAAAAACATGATTTGTAAATATAACGCCTTATTTTTATTTTGCATGATACTTTACATACATGTTTGAGGGACTGGGGGATCTGGGTATAGAATAACCTCTCACCAGTTGAAAGGATCAAATTCCTGAAAAGTCCATGATGGGAGAATTCCAGGTTGAGTAATTAAATAGCTTAAGAGAAGATATGGTTTCCGGGGTTGGGGCCAATCCTGAGTGAATCTGTAAAATATTTTTACACTCATAAAAGTAAAAATATCACCACTGATATCATTACATATTTTAAATTGACGATGATAAATACAATTAAATTTCGACTTCTCACCTTTTGCTCACTAAAATGTTTCTAGAATCTTAAATTTTGCTGTTGCCTAGCAGATTATAATTAAAAATTAACTATTATTAAATTAATTTATTAAATGTAGTACCAATGAAGTAATAGAAATTTACTATTAATGGAAGCTAAATGTCCTTTGAAAAGTATTTTCTAGTATATATAGCTAATGTAAGCATAGGTGTTAATTCTCTTATCTTGTCAATCGTTAAACAGAATAAAGAGAACCCAAACTAGAGTTAAAAGCTAATAGGTTTTTGTAAAGTTTTGCTTTTGACTTTCACCTTGGAAAATAAAACCTGGGTGTTCATCTGGCATAATAGCAGAGGAAGCTTGTAAGTATGACTGTCAAAATCCATCCCAGCGTATTTTCTTATGGGATAGTCAAATGGTTTGGGCCATTCCTCTCCAGGGAGTCTTTTGTCAGCTATTGGTAGACCACAGGGGTGTGTCAACTGGTTCTGCATCCTAGAGTCTTAAAAAAGGCAGCTTAGACAAATCACAAAACCTATGAAGCACCTCTGCAGGAGTCATATTTTCAATCACTCCAACCCATTTCCCCGTTCTATTTATATATTATTTAATGCTGATTATTTTAACCTTAAAACTGACTGTTATTAGGCAAACCAGACTTGCAAAATGAGAAAAGCAAGTATATTGCTCCTTAGACATGATTTTTTGATTGTCCTGGGCAAAAATATTACAGTAAAGTTTCCCAAAGTGAAATGTTTCATTATGTAACTTCGCTTATGTAGTATATTTCATTTTTATTTCTTATTAGGGAAAATTTCAAATTTATACAAATGTAGATGGAATAATAGAGTCAAACCTCACATGTGCATTATCAAGCTTCAACAGTTATCAACCACGGCCTCCAAACCACCACTCCCCTCCTCTATTATCTTAAAGCGAATCCCAAATATGTAATTTCCTAGTAAATATATCTTTGCATATCAGTAATAGAAAAGTACTTTTTAAAAAAGTAGTCATGTGGCACAGTTTAAAAATCTAAACAACCCCTACTGTTTACTGGTGATGTCTTGCAATCTTAGAGAAAGTTGAGTAAGCACCGGGGTTAGTAGACCGGTCCACATTTTGAAACCAAACTGAAAGGGCACTCTAGGTTGACCAGATTCTATCATGAAGAAATGTTAGGTAAATTACGGATACTAAGAGGAAGGATATTTGTGCAAAACTGGGCAAAATGTAGGCTGGAGGATCCTCAAGGAAACAGGCAAAGAAATGACAACAAGGTGCAATTTTTCTTTAAAACAGAAGCAATTTCATGAGGGTTAGATTGAAGAGGGCAGAAAATTATAGAGTTTGACATTTTTAAGGTTGTATAAATCAACAAAATTGAGAATATTGGAAATTCTATAGGCCAGAAGATTGGGTTTCATCGTCAAATAAATTGCAAGAGGAAAGAAAAAAAGAGATGAAGGATGGTTGAACCTATGTATTCAAACAGATTTAGGGGACTACCCTGGTGGCACAGTGGTTAAGAATCCACGTGTCAATGCAGGGGATACGGGTTCAAGCCCTGGTCCGGGAAGATCCCACATGCTGCAGAGCAACTAAGCCTGTGCGCCGCAACTACCGAGCCCTCGTGCCACAACTACTGAAGCCCGTGTGCCTAGAGCCCATGCTCCGCAACAAGAGAAGCCACCGCAATGAGAAGCCTGCGCACCACAATGAAGACTAGTCCCCGCTCGCAACAACTAGAGAAAGCCGGCGTGCAGCAACAAAGACCCAACACAGCCAAAAATAAATAAATAAGTAAATTTATGAAAAAAAAATGAAGGCAATATAAGAAAAAAAAACAGATTTAGGAGACACATCGACCAATGAGCGTGTGAACCTGTTTCAATTCTGATTCAGACAAACTAAGGGTAAAACAAAAAAGAGGAAAGAATCAGATATTTGAACACTGCCTGGATATTTGATAATATTAAGGAAATGTTGGTTTACTTAAGGTGTGATGGTATTTTAATTATTTTTAAAGACATCTTTTTGAGATACATCCTGAATCATGTATGGATCAAACTGTATGATGACTGGGATTGCTTAGAAATAATCTAGTAATGATTATGGTAGAGGTAGTAGGAAGGAAAGGCTTGGGTACAGATGAAATGCAACAGACAAGTATTAATAATTGTCGAAGTTGAATGAAGATGGAGTTACATTATACCATTCTCTACTTTGAAATATGTTAGAAATTTTCCGTTTTAAAAATGGTTAAATTTCCTAGTTCAGAACTACTACATGTATTTTCCTTGATATTTCTCCCCAAAGTTTGAAAGCAGAGGAAGATACTATAAATTTCTTCAACCAACCAGAAATTTCTATTAACTGGCACTTTTGAGTTTTGCCGTTACAGATGAAGTTCACAATGGTGAGCCTAAGGTACTCTGAAACGTAGAAAGATTAAATTATATTTGATAAAATCGTGACTTGATAATGGATCTTGCTGTGTTCTAATTCTTTGAAAATTGCCAATCCATGGAAGGTATAATTTCCTCTTAACCAGAACACTCCATTCCCCAATCATTTAACAGAGTTTTTCTATATCAGTTAGACAAACGAGACTTTTAAGCAAATTTCCCTCCCCTGTGCCTGTGAAATTTATATATATATCCATGTGCATATATGCACCTCACCTAATTTTGAGGACACCTTCGGAGGGGGGTGTTATTCTGAAACACTTGCACACAAATCACTTAACAAAGAGTAATTATTTAAGGCGTGGCCCCAGGAACAGGAAAAATTCAGAATCTCTATGGGCCTACCCCCCTTATCCCAAACCCAATCTACTTTGCTATTTATTTAAAGTATAGCTGTTCTGTTTGTAATTGCATGCTATGGTCTAAACACTTCCTTTTTAGGTCTGTAATTCAAAACAAAAAAGGGGTTTGTTTAGACCTCATTGTAACCAATAAAAGTGCTAATGGTTATGCCCTTGATTTGACTGAAGGTATGCTTCAGTAAAACACCAACCTATTTGTAGGGAAGTATTAGAAAATCTAGTAATTTGGTATTATGTAGCTCAAACAGCCAGTCAATTCATCAAAATTTTCCCTTTTCTAAGGCTACAGGTTGTATTTGTAAATAGCTTCAAGGATAGATGATTCATCATGAGACTGCTGTAATTACTCTTTGAATCTAGCATTTGTTCCCTTCTTTATAGAAATTCCTCCATCACTTGATTATCTCTAACCAAAAATAAAATCTGTGCCAAGCCACACATATTTCTATTAGATCTAAGAAGGGAAGAATCATTGTTTCCATCTGTTTGTGTCCAGTCTCAGTGGGTGGGCAGTTGGAGACTCTCTCTTCCTGGTTGACAGGCGTAGAGGGACTCTGTTCCTTCTTATGATAACAATTAGGGTTGAAAGATACTGAGAGGCCTAAACAATCAAGTTTTGTGGTCATCATCCTGCACCCACACCATTATCCTGTTAATTCTGTAAAGTCTGAAATCTCTTTTTTTTTTAAGTTCTCACTAGTAATAATCAGATTCATTACAGCCCTGCATTGTGCCAGGCACTTCACATGTGTCAAATCAGTGCTATCCCAAACTTTGGGGTATGTATTATTATCTCCCCATTTCCCAAGTGAGGCAACTTAGGCTCAAAAAGATTGAGTAATTTATCCAAAGACCAAAGCTGGTGAAGGATTGGCTGGGCAGGACTCACAACCCCGAGTCTAGAGCCCAGTTCCATGGCCATCGAGTACCTACTCTGTGTTGGACACTATTCTTTATAGGATCCCCATCTTTAAGTCATGGAACTGAACTGGAGGGTTCAGCATGAGAGTTGGGGCGAATAGAGCAGGTGTCATGCAGGAAAAATGGTGAGGCTTCTGAGAGAGAAGGGGGGCTCCCGGCAGGAGAAATGGGATCAGAAGTTTGGGCCCAGAAATATCAAAACAACTAGAGTCTACTTTAGCTCAAACGGAATGCTTGTGTACAGTCTGGCTGAGGTTGACCTTGACCGCCAGGTTAAGGAGTTTGAACTTTCTGGAATTCTGGTATAGAATGTAATGTAAAGCGTTGGATTTGGTTTCATTCTTCAAAGTGTTGATACTGTTATAGTGTTACAAAATTGTTCAAAAGTGATTGTACAGCTCATGCTTGATTTCTCTCTACATCGATACAATACATGAGGTATTTCTATTTTATGTATCTTTCAGAAAAGCTCTATTTCTTCTCTTTATAGAAAAAGTTCAGAAAACAAACACACCTTCCCATCACACCTTAAAAAACAACTCCTGCAATGTTGAGACCCATAGTCTATGTATGTGCTTATATTTTATGTCACTGTTCCCCTACGCCAATGACTGTCATCGTTAGTCATATAAGTCAATAGCATAAGAGAGGTAAACAAAACTCAATGGGCCTTTTGTTTAGTCTCCCCATTTATAGTGAAGTGTTGGCTCCTTCAAGATTACAGGGCTGAGTTATCTACCCCACCACATGCTGTGGGACCATTTGGTCCAAGAACAGGAGATAGGACCCAGAAGAACAGCCTGTGAATCAACACAGGGCATCTAACATTTACACAAAATAAAATAAATCATAAAGACAGCACGATTATATTCCATTTTGAAAGATTCAGAAAAGTAGATTTGCCTGTCAAAGGAGGTGTAACTTATTTTACCTATGACGAGCCTCTCTGTGTTTTAGGCTTTGGAACCAGCATCCCGTATCTACTCTCCATCCTTGGGCAGTGTTTCAGATCAGGAATATTTTCCTGGTAACAGAAATCATTAACATGGAGACTTAAGGCAA
Source organism: Phocoena sinus (assembly GCF_008692025.1). Taxonomy (NCBI): domain Eukaryota; kingdom Metazoa; phylum Chordata; class Mammalia; order Artiodactyla; family Phocoenidae; genus Phocoena; species Phocoena sinus. The sequence goes on along the minus strand of NC_045772.1, from coordinate 66,278,435 downwards.
TGCCTTCAGTTAAACTTGGGTCTAGTCAGTGTTCCAGACTGATAGTTTGTGTTACTTTGTGAATTGTTATGTCTCAGAAATTCCAAAATGTGAAATTCTAAAAACTTAAAGGAGTATGTGTACTTTCAGAGAGCAGTGGATATTCTGTTTTCTCCTCTGCTCGGGGCTACGGTGGTGTTGCAGGGTAAAGAGCTCTCTAATAGGAGCTGGCTGACAGTGGGGCCAAGCCTATCTCTTCTCCATACTATTCAGAAGTGATTCATTTCCCTTAGCCAGCTACAGCCACCAGCGTCCAGTTTCCCCATGCTTGTGGACATTCAGGTGAAGGATAACATCCTCTTTTAAAATCTGGCTTAAGTGATCTCTAGGAGATGCTCCTCCCATTGACAGGTGGGATGAAAGGCCAGAGTAGGGTAACACTGATTGTCTCTGGACCCTTGATAGTTGCCCTGGGGCTAAAGATGCTGTTTTGACTCTTGGTGACCCCTATCAAACTAAAGGGCCATTGGCTGGCATTTCCAGCCATGCGTCTGTCCCTGAGTTACCAGCTATGTGGCAGAGGGTTTCCTACTGCAGGGGTTTTGTTTTTGTTAGTTTCAAGAAATCTGAGTTGTCTAAACTAAAGGTAAAATCACAGAATACATTATTATATGGGTGTGGAAATTTTAACAGGTGCTAGATTTTATACCTTATTGTCTGAAAACATACTTTCTCTGACCTATTCCTTTCCTCCTTTCCACCCCTCCAGTGGCCTCCATTTTAAATGGAGATGTAGTTCATACATCCTTTTGCCCTATCGTACAAATGTCATTTTTAAGAGAAAAACAGTCAGATTTTGTCCTCATACTTTTCACGTTACCAAGTGCCTTCAGCACGTCTTTAATCCAACTGAAGTTCTAAATAAGTATATCAATTGAGAGGAAAAAATATACCAGTAAATATAGTCAAGCAACTGGAATACTACTTGGCAGTTAAAAAGGACCCAACTATGGATACAACAACTTGAATGGATCTCAAGAGCATTACACTGAATGAATGAAAAAAATCAATCCCCAAAAGATCACATACATTATGATTCCATTTATGTAATATTCTCAAAATGATAAAAATATAAAGAAGGAAAATAGCTAGTTTCCATTGGTAGAGAGAAAGAGGTGTGACTATAAAGGTTCTGTACCTCTGTGACATGGAAGCTCTGTATCTTGGTTGTGGTGGTAGTTGCATGAATCTCTGCATGTGATAAAATGACACAGAAAATATATACACATATTGCACCAATGTCAATTTCCTGGTCTTGCTACTGTAAGAAAATTATGTCTCACGTAACCATTGGAGGAAACTGTGTGAAAGCTATATAGGGCCTCTCTGTGTTACCTTCGCAACTTCCTATGAACCTATAATTACTTTAAAATAAAAAGTTTAAATATATACAAGTCAACCAAAAGTGTGGACTCCTCCGTACAGCACGAATAAATACAGTACAGCAGAACAATGCCCCAAAAGTGTCAGATCTTTTTTTAAAGACGTGCTGTCACTAAAGAATTGCTTCAAAGGCAAGAAGGAATAAAACCGTGATGAAATGTTTTCTCGGGACCATCACAGAGGCCTCTGTTTCTGCAGTGCTCTCAACCATCTGACTGCTTTCCAGACATCCACAAAGCAAGGCTGGAAACAAGAACCCCTTTAGTTCGATCTCACGAACAATCAAGGGCAGTTTGGTCTTTTAGTTTACAGGAACATTCTGCATCCAGGTACCACATTCCTCTCTCCCATTTGGAAAAATTCCGGAAACTAAGACCATAGCGTGTAGCCCCACGTAGCACGCAGGAAACGTTTCCCAAAACAGAAAGCCCTTAGCCTCTCTCTTTAACGAACGCCTCCCTCTCCCCGCCTTTTTCAGTTCTTTGCTACTTCTCCCTCCAAGTTCGTCTCACTCTCTAGCCTGGTCTTTCTAGCGAAGCCATCCGTAGCTTCGGCAGGCAAACCTGTGAGCGGTGCAGCGTCCCCAGGCGGCGGCCTCCCGCGGTCCTCCCTGCGCGCCGCGACCCAGCTCATGCTCCCCACGCCCCCGCAGGACGCGCGCGTCACCCGCGAGGCACCAGCCAGCCCCGGAGATGCTGCTGGGCAGCCCGCACGGGGTGCCAACACTGCAAACAGCCTGATCAGCTGGCGGCCAAAGTTGCCTCCTGGTGAATTGCATCTTTTTTCCTTTTCTTCTTTAACATTTTTATAGTACCGTGAGTGTGTGAGTGTACCCAGTGTTATAAAATTATGCCAAAACAAAGAGCAAAGTCCTTGTCCTGAGGCGTATGTGGTGTAAAAGTTGCGAATGACGCAAGGCAAAATGACAGGACAAACACTGGGTGGGGAGGAAAATGTAAGGTAGAATCAATAAGACTTCCAATGGACCAAGAATGGAAAGGGTGAGGCAGGGCTCCAACTCCTTTAGAGCACAAAACAGAAAGATTTGCAATAATAGCAATAGTAACAGTAACATTTTGGGGGGGTTATAAGGTGCCATGCAGTATCATCAAATTAATTCTATAAAGTAAGTACTTGTGATTATATCTAACTGGAAAACCGGGGTTTCTTTTAACTGTTTAATTTAACAAACACCTCTAATGCTTACAAAGTGCCAAATATGTTTCTGAATGCTTTATACATATTAACTCATTTAATTCTCATAAAATCCTTCTGAAATAAGAATGGTTTCACTCCATTTACAGATGAAGAGAATGAAGCAGTCAGGTTAAGCGACTTGCTCAAGGTGGTTCAGATAGCAAGTGAGCGAGCCAGAATTTGAACCCAGGAAAAAGTCAAAAGGATGGCGCCAAGATCCGAATCCAGGAAGCCCAACTCCATGATGGCACTGGGATTCATATCCACACTCCCTGACTCCCAAGCCTGCATGCTTAATTATGTGCAACAACGCACACTGAATAAATAATTTAATTTTAAAATATTTATATTGACTATGAACAATACAGATTTACTTTGTAAAGACCTTTAACATGGCGATGAAATAGTGTTTAGTTGAACAATAAATATTGTTTTAAAAAAAAGGTGGGGGGGAGGACAGTTTTCCTCCTTCCTTCATGCAACAAACACGCATGAGTGTCTGTTTACCCCAGGCACTTATGTGAGATACCAGGGCAACAGCCGCGACCGAATGAGACGGATATGAGAGAAGACAAGGGAACCGGAAATGATGTTCATTTTAATGATGGATACATGGTAGATTTATCTGAAGCAATAGGTGCGAATAGCCAACAGGAAACAAGGGAACATTTCAATCTTATTATACAGGGAATGATATTATCTGGGCTGGACTGTCCTGCATGAGTATTATTTAGCCCGTTTTTCATTTCCTCTCTTCCGTTTCCTTCATTTTAGTTACGGCAGTTAGAGGAAAACACATGATCAAAGAACACTTAGTATAGACATTTGTTAACATTTCTAATAGTGCTTTGGGTGGCAGGGGGAGTAACATTAAAAATAAGAGCTTTCACACGTTGAACGTTTATTATATACTAGGCATTAGTCTAAGAATTTTACATGTGTTAACACATTTAATCCTCTTAACAATCTCAGGAGGCCGATACTATTATGATCCTGATTTTATAGATGAAGAGATGGAAGTTCAGAAAGATTAAGGAACTTGCCCAAGGACATAATGCTAAAAAGTGGAGGTTTTAATCTGTTAACTGAAGTTAGGTTTTGGATTATTTATAGGTTTCATTTACTCTTTGAATTCCCATACTAATGACAACATGAGTGAGACTACTTTACAAACGTGGAAGTGGTGACGTGGCATGCAGACCTCTGAGCCTGCAAGGAGAACTTGGCATAAAAGATCCCTAAAGAAAGAGGAGACATTGGGAGTTAAGTTTGTCAAAGTCTGTTATCAAAAGCCAGACTCTTAACTAGCGTAAACGTCTACTTTGCAGATAAGAGGATGAAATTCATTACTGTCTTCTCACCTCATTTTTTTTTTTTTTTTTTTTTTTTGTGGTACGCGGGCCTCTCACTGTTGTGGCCTCTCCCATTGCGGAGCACAGGCTCCGGACGCGCAGGCTCAGTGGCCATGGCTCACGGGCCCAGCCGCTCCACGGCATGTGGGATCTTCCCGGACCGGGGCACGAACCCGTGTCCCCTGCATCGGCAGGCGGACTCCCAACCACTGCGCCACCAGGGAAGCCCTCACCTCATTTTTTAAAAATACATTTTTACTTCCTGATTCTTCTCTAGCACACTAAAATAAAAAATAAAACCATTAAAAACTAAAATAAGGAGAGAAATCCCCCCCTCTACCCAAGCTACCTCCTAAGAAAAACATAGAAAAGCATTTGTTTGGAAGTAATTTTCATGATTGCGTAGATTGTACCTATGCTAAAATAAAACATCCCCTTGAACATAAGAAAAATAATTTGGTTTTCCCATACAGAGGACAACAAAGTCTGGTCTTTGCACTTGAGCTTAGGTTTTAAAACACTAACATTATAAAAATTAAACTATAGTTCTCTATTATAGGGCCATAATAAAATGATAAAATAATAAAATGTATTGCTGACTCCTGTATTCAGTTATTTTGTTCCCTGTTAGCACAGTTCACTTCCGACATTCAAGGGGGGTGGGCAGAGCTATGGGACATTTGCAGAGACACCATGCAAGGACCTCCGGACCACACCTCCCCCCACCCCCCTTGCCTCCCCCCAGCAATCTCCACTGAACTCTTAAATTCCCCAATGTCTCCTTCTTTCTTTCTCTGTTTAGGCCAGTCTTTCTGTCGAGAATCCTCCCCTATTTCCTTCACTTCTTTGCTTGGCTGACTTTCATTTCTGCTTCAAAACCCGGCTCAGGCATCATCCGGTCTAGAAATGTTCTCTGACCCCTTTCCTAAGCCAGGTTCTGTGGCAGAGTGCTCAAATCTGACTTTTTCCCCTGGCCCTTCACATGCTGTTAACACAACTGTTTATTTATTTATTCTTTCCCCCACTAGACTAATTCCTTTATTCAACAAACATTTCTTGAGCACCCAGTATTTGCCCTGGACTGTGCTAGGTGTTAGGGAGACAAGGATAAAAGAAACTCCCTAATATACTTTCTGGGGGATAATGATACTCAATGGTTGTTTGTGGAATGAATGAATAGAATTAAGTCATTGCAAACAGAGTGGAAGGAAGACCAGAAAATTAGCAGGCACATGAAAGTGATTTGGTTTTTGCATTCCCCCACCTCTCACAGGCTGCTCTGTTGTGTACCACCTCTCTGAGCTTCTTGTTGCTTTAAGCTTTTGCTCTCCAAGTAGTCTTTATCTTACTGCTGTCTTTATTGGAAGCAGGAACTTTGGCACAGGAGGGACCACAGTTCTGAGGCCAGCCCCATCACTTACTAGCTCTGTGACCCTTGGCTCTTCCCTTAATTTCTCTGAGCTTCAATTTCCTCCTCTGTAAAATGGAGATACCAAACACCTAGACCACGGAGTATCATGTGAAGATTAAATGTGATTTACACATGGAAGGGGCTTGGTTCAAAGTCTGGCTTGGAAGACTCTTCCTTTCCTGTCTTTTGTCTCTGCCCTTCTTCCATTCCTCACCTTCCTGCAAGATGTCATCAGGGTAGCAGTAGCATGTGAGATGGTTTCATGTGATACATGGAAGCACATTTTTCAGAATTGTCATACTATTTATATACATACTAAGATATGTAAATAGTCATTAAACTCCATGAAACCTTTGATTTTTATAGAAATGATTACTTTGGATTTGTAAAAATTTTTTTAAAAAGAGGAGTTTAAGTTATTTAAAACAGGAAAAGAATCGGAAAAAGAATGTATGTATTGAATATGTATATATACATATATATATATATATATATATATATATATATATATATATGAATCACTTTGCTGAATACCTGAAACTAACAGTGTTGGAAATCAACTATACTCCGATATAAAATAAAAATTAAATTAAATTAAAAAATAATAAAAAAGAAAACAAAAAATAGAAAATATTATTAAGTCAGTACAAAGGATAAGGGAAAAAAGGAATATATGCCTAAGAAACACTGCAGAAATGGACAAAGACAATGACCTAAAAGAAGAAAGACATTTAGCTCAAAAGTTCACAAGGGAACCAGAGTTATATTATGCATTTCTCAAATGTCACTTGTAAAACAATCCAATCCTGGGGCTGGCAAAGATTAATTCTTAAGGTACACGGTCATGCTTTTGGCTTTCTTAGGATAGGATTAGTCTCTAATAGACTAAGAAGTCAGTTTTGGGTCCCTAGATGTCACCTGTCCAGTTCTGACCATGATAAAGTGCAAAGTGAAAGAAAATTGTTCTTTACACTTAAGAATAATGTCCAAATAGAACTTCCAAAGATGTTCTATGCTCCCCACACAGTGTATCTCCATTTCTTGATCTTTAAAATGGGTAGAATAATAGAGTCTATCTCATAAGGCTGTTATGAGTGTCAAATGTTAACATAAAAGAAGCACTTAGGAACATATAAGGAATATAGTCATTGATATCTGTGTGTGAGGCATTATTATCATGAACCTAGTAGAGACTAGCTTCCTTGGAGCACCTAGTACTGCATACTCTGGCAGAAGAGCTTGCCTCCTATCCCTGCCGCAGGCTTGAAAGGTTTTTATCCCTTTACCCCAGTCTTCCTGCTTTTTGAAGTTTTGTGATAAAATCAGACCAATAGAAGCTTTCTGTCTCTGAACACATATGGTAATCAGTAATTTGGGGAGATCAGATATTCTTGTCAGGGTCTCTGTTCTTACAACTTTTTATCCAGAACACAGATTTTCTGTAGATTCATTTACAGAGACTATACCACACACAAACACACACACACACACACACACACACACACACACACACACACACACAGAGATTTCTTGTGTTGCATATGAGAGAGTCCACCAATCTCACCCAATCCTTAGAGACTTGTTTGCAGTGGGGACAAAAAAAATACCCATGGGCTAATTTAAAACTCCTCCTCCCAAAAGTTAAGGTCTACAAAAAGTTATAATCAAAGTTAAAACAAACCCAAGCTACCAGGCCTTGGAAATTGTGATCTGGATGAAGGATGCTCTCTTTACAACATAAGACAATTTAGTCATAATGATTATGTCTGCACTGCTGGGAAGCAGATAAAGATGAATATAGGAAGCTAGGAAATTGGGAAACAGACCATTCCTGGTGAAAGGCTGGCCACTTCCTCCTTTCCTTAAGGGTGACAAGGTGCACCACTACTCAGCCGATAACAAAGCAAGCAGATCCAGCAGCTTGGGGGATGGGGCACCTGACCAGGAGGCCGCTGAGGTAAGTGCCTGGCCAGGTGTGCTTACACCTCCAGGGCAGAGGCTACCACTTCTCTTCTCTTCTCTTCTCTCCTCTTCTCTTCTCTCTCAGGGTCTCAGATCCCTCTTAGACAGGTAGAGATACACCTTTTGCACTGAGAGATACACATCAAGAGCCAACCCGTCCTCCTCCGGTGAAACTAGACCCAGGTATTTAAAGGCTCTGCGGAGGACCGCAGGTGGGGATCTCCAGGTCATCGCCAAGTATCTCAAGGCCCCCAAATCTTGCCCCCTCACTCCCCCGTACATGCCCTGCACACCAGGGACCGAGTCTCCCTGGCTCTGGTTCCCCGGCTTAGTTCACCCCGTTCCTCAAACCAAGTCAACAGCCCGGTGCGCACCTCCTGGGCTGGTCCCGGGGCACATGAAAGGGGACACTCTCCACCTCTCCTTGCTGGATCACTCAGGGGAGCTGGGGGGCGCGCGAGTTCCGCACTCCGCGCCTCCACCCCCAGCCCGCGCCCACCAGGACGCACGCCCACCTGTGCGAAGAGCCCCTACCCGCACCGCACCCACCTCTCTCCTCTCCCGGACTCGGAGGTGCTCTCAGCTCACCCTCCCAGGGGGCTCCCTGCGTCCCCGCTACCGTCTCCGTCCTCCCTTCCTTTCATTCATTCTCTCCTCTTTTCTCCATTTTCCCTCCTACTCCTACCCCTCTCAGGGTCTGGACACTTATCGTTCTCTCCTTCTCCTCTCCTCCCCGACGTCCTCTCTGCGTTCCCTCCGCTCCACTCGTCTTTCCTGCCCGCACTTTCTGAGGCGCCCCTTCCTTCTTTCCAGCGCCCCCCAGGCTTCTCAGTCCGACGGCGCGCGATGCCTCCCTCGGAACCTCGGGCTCAGTCTTGGAACCCGTTCACTGCCCGCAGCCAAGGCCCCCAGACCCAGCGCTGCTCTCGCCTTCCTCCTCCCCTGAAGGAGCCTCCCGGGCCGGATCCCCGGGCCGGAACCCCTGACCCAGGAAGCCGTGCTGGCCTCCTGGGCGGCCCAGCTGTCAGCGACGATGGGTCTATTTTAGGTTCTGCACCCAATGTCCCCGCCCTGAGGACGCGGGCACGGGTCCCGCGACTCGGGTAACACCTTGCCAGCGCGATCCCGAGCTGACGCAGAGCCAGCTCCTGCAGCGGGGTCTCGGGGCCCCTGGCCAGGCAGGCCGGGCCACGGTGGTGGATGGCGGTCTCAGTACAAGCATCTCGAGATTCAAGCGCCCAGGGAATCCCGGGCCCGGGGGCGTGGGCGCCCCAGCGCAAGGCACCCCTTGCCCGCTCCCCGGGACCAGGCAGCCTTGGCAGTCACCTGTCCTGGAAAAGGGATTCACAGGATCTCTCCCAGCCTCTATCCTTTCCCTCTGCTTGCCCCGGCTTACTTAATTTCTAGTCAATCCGGTCATTAACCTGCAGTAATGCACCCAAAGGGGATCCTTTGTCAAATGATAAGGATTTGGGACCATCAACAAGATATGAGGAGCCACAGCGCCGGACCAAAGCCCCAGACTGGTGAGAGACCGAGCTGCACACGTGTGCGTGTCCCCATGTGCACAGGCGCGCGCGCGCGCGCGCGCGCGCGCACACACACACACACACACACACACACACACGCTTTCCGGCTGGGATCCAGCCACAAGTTTGCGCACTGACAAGTCTTTTAAGTCTAACAGAAAATATAAACAGCTTCACTCACCCTACTTTTTCTTCCCTCTCCCGATTGGGATCCAGGGGAAAAGGGTGGATTGAGAGACCCTTCTTTCTCTTCTTTTCGCCTTTCTAAAGAGTGGAAATTTCCATCATGTGATAGGGGGCAGCATCCCCAGTGTCGCGTTTCCTGTGGACCCTCCCTTCCAGCCCAGCCACCAATCATCAGGCGGCAACCTGAGATGTCAACAAAAGCATCCTCCCAGGTGGGGCTGAGTTGTCCAGCTGTCCCTCAAGAGTGAAGCCTGGGACCTGCCAGCCCCTGCTCCAGTTTTCTTGGGTTCATGATAGCAGAGAAGATCTTGGTGTGAGTTGAGCTTTTCTGTGGGCTTTTTTTTTTTTTAACAATTAAGTTTCTTCATTAGTCAAGGTTGCATTTATTGGATCTGTCCTATACACAGAAATACCTGTCAGTGCTCATTGTGAAGTCTGTAAGAGAGTCTTTCAATAGGTGTCTCTAAACTTCCTCCAGAGGATAGCTTGCTAGCACTTAACCATGGCTAGGGGTCTTTTGTGGTCATTTTTTTCCTGGGATTCCACTGTAAGAATAATCCTCAGTATATATGAAGAAAGAGTTAGGGTATAATAAATAGCACTATGATTTAAGTTCTGCTCGTTAAGGCACCACTCACCGTTTTAAGGAAAACTGTTTATATTTTAAAAATTTACAAGCAGCTCAATATCAAAAAAACAAACAACCCAATGCAAAAATGGGCAAAAAACCTAAATAGACATTTCTCCAAAGAAGATATACAGACTGCCAACAAACACATGAGAGGATGCTCAACATCACTAATCATTAGATAAATGCAAATCAAAACTACAATGAGGTATCACCTCACACCAGTCAGAATGGCCATCATCAAAAAATCTACAAACAATAAATGCTGGAGAGGGTGTGGAGAAAAGGGAACCCTCTTGCCTTGTTGGTGGGAATGTAAATTGATACAGTCACTATGGAGAACAGTATGAAGGGTCCTTAAAAAACTAAAAATAGAACTACCATATGACCCAGCAGTCCCACTACTGGGCATATATCCTGAGAAAACCATAATTCAAAAAGAGACATGTACCAAAATGTTCATTGCAGCTCTATTTACAATAGCCCGGACATGGAAACAGCCTAAGTGTCCATCAACAGATGAATGGATAAAGAAGACGTGGCTCATATATACAATGGAATATTACTCAGCCATAAAAAGAAACGAAATTGAGTTATTTGTAGTGAGGTGGATGCACCTAGAGAGGTGGGATAGGAAGGTGGGAGGGAGATGCAAGAGGAAGGAGACATGGGGATATATGTATATGTATAACTGATTCACTTTGTTATAAAGCAGAAACTAACACACCATTGTAAAGCAATTATACTCCAATAAAGATGTTAAAAAAATCCCCACCATTTTCTGACATTAACCAAAATTTTTGTTTCCAAAAAGCCCATGTAACATATATGTTCACCATCCCGTTTATTTACTACTCACTTGTCATTCTTTAAGGGAAAAAACATTCTCCTATGGAGACTCGATCCCCACAGTTTAACAAACTCATCAGGCGGCACAAATTACTTTTTAAATTCTCACATATGCAATTAACTTTATTCAGAATGGTAAGGCTCATTGTTCAGACCATGAATATCTAGAACCACCTCATTTTACAGTTTCCATTAACTAATACATCAGCGGCACATTAGCACTTAAGAAACAGGACAAGAACAGCAAGAACAAAAATCCATCTGGATAATGCAGTTGTATATTAGTCAGGAATATTAAAAACTCCATTAACACACACGCACACATGTCAAATTGTACTAAAATCATCCAACAATGCAAATCCAATAGAAGAATGATATGATGAATACCTTCACTGGAGTTATCATTTTGAAACCTTAAAACAAATGCACTATTTAAACAGAGTATAGAAGAAATATTTTTTATGAAAGCTGACTATCCCCTGCCTAACCAAATATGGTAAACCTCTTTAGTTTGTCATAAGAGGTTTCCATTTTATGAAATTAGAATACATCAGAATAATTTAGAGGTCCCTTCAAACTTGTTGAAACTAGATTATCTTTATCACACTTTTTCATTGATTCTTATATAATAAATATAAGCATCTTTTATAAAACTACTAAATTGTCAAAATTGGTAAGATTGGGAGGGGATTAATGGGAGATCACGATAGATATATATTTCTCTCTACTTAAACTGAGATTTAGTAAAAGCAAAATCCGAGATTCTAAAACAAAAAGCCATTCCAGAGAAGATATAAATGAAGATGGGATCAACGCAATCCTAAAATAGATACTAGTTCACTGTGCAGCTACTTAACTTTTTAATGAATTGCTTATTTATTTAGTCAGTTCTTGGTGTCCATATCTTAGCTAGTACCGAGAAGCTCAGAAGCAGTGGTTCATTGCCTAATTTACTAGAGAACTATAGGTTGTTCATCTACATATGTGCTACTTATTTTAACCATGTGTGGATTGAAGTACAATGAGTTGCATTCATCTATAAAGCAACAAAGTACTGAGAAAAATTCAAATTTGTCATCTTTTGTAGCTATTGTGTATCCTTAGAGTTTTAGGAGAGCTCCAAGCAATGTCCAGGTGGTATGAGATAACTGGCAAGCCATTGTCTTCCGTGATACAATCAAAAACTTGAGCCTTTGATGACTACGCTGGATCTACCCAACAATCCTCAAGAGTTTCTTTAAAACTTGTGTTTGAAAGAATGTGAAGCAACCCTAACCAGCAACATGAATATCCCTGCAAAACCGCACTGTGAAACACATTTTGATTTACCATCCGAACATTTGCTGGCTCTGGAGCAGACAACTTGAGTCCTGATTTCAGAGCTACCACCTACCAACTGTGTGGCCTTCACCAATGGGCTTAAGTTCTAAGTGACTCAGTTTCTCAATGAGAAAAATGTAGAACATTCCTTAATACATTGTTTTCCTTACTTATTTTCAGACAGTACTACAAACTCAAATAGTGCTGGAGGAAAATAAAATGTTTGCAACTGAGAAAAAAGGGTGACAGAAGAGTTAGAATTTCTACCATTTTGACAAAGCTGAATTGATTGAAGCTTTCCACTCTAGAATTATATTAACACACTGGTCCCAGGAATGATTATTGGTTTGGTTATGGATGCTTCTGTTTTAAGTCTCTATTAAAAATATTCCCAAAATACATTCCTTTGAACTAAAGCTCATACTTGAAAACAGAGTTCCATGCGGCTATAAGTTTGGAAAACGTTGTGCTAAAAATTATTGTGGGATTCCTCTGGGGTTTGAATTAGTCTCTTAAAGGTGGATGGAGCATGTAGTATCTCTCTATCACCATGAACCCTTTTTGGAGAAACATTTCTAAGGTTTAATCATCCAGAGAACAGTCATTACTAAAGTTTAGTATAAATAAATGTCTTAGGAAGGAAATAAAACACAATTATTATCCTGCCATCATACGTATGAAGTTCCTTGATTTATTGTGAAGTTTGTTGCAGTGACTTTAAGACACTTTTGTTTAAATTCTTTCTTTGATAGTAGATTTTTAACATGGATTCTTTTTTCAATGAATGATTATTGAAATTAGTAAAATGAGGTTACAAAACACCTTAACATATATTATGCCACTTGGTACTAAAATAAACGCACCGTGTAGCTATTATTTTCTCCATTTCATGGGAAAGGAAAATGAGATTCAGAGATGTTAAGTGACTTCTCCAAAGACACAGAGCTGATAAATGATAGACTGGAGCATGAACCAGGTTTTCTGGCTTCAAATTCAATGTTAGACCTTCCACAGCTCGCCTCCCTTTTTTCTAAGCATTTTCTTTACTGAAACTGATTACTGTTTTTCTTCCTACAAGGTCACCAGCTGTGAATGGCATGCTTAGCCGTAAAATAATGATTTTTAAAATAATTATAATACTATAAAAGTAATTCTCTTTTTATTATAATTACAAGAGCCTCTACAAACTTCTAATGTCAGTATCAGTTTTCTTTTCTATGAATTTGAATTTGATTTATGTGAGAAACCAAGTCATACCATGAATTATGCTTATGGTTGAGTTTCTTTAGTATTATATTCTCTAAATGGACTACTACCTCTTACTGGCAGTAGGAAAAAGACACTTGATCACTCACTGTCTGTTTCACACAAGATGAAACAACTAGATACTGGATCTCAAAACAAAAAAGAATATCAAACTAGATCTAGGATCCTAGAAGATCCAACTCTAGAGTCCAAGATTGGGATGTCAGGTTCTAGGCTCTGAAGTCCCATCCAGGAGGTGAAAAGGGGAGTAGAACCCACGTCCCATCGGGAAATAGCTCAGAGAGGAGAGTGGGCATCCTGTGGTCAATATTCAATACCAGCCCCAGGGAGGTCAGCTTTTGTCTCTCTGTTCTGGAAACAGCACTGCTTACAGAGAGCTGGCCAGTCAGATCTACCTTCTTTTTCCAGCTTGATGCTCTCGGCATCTCACTGACAGTCAATTACATCCCTCTGTACAATCCATATTCTAAATCACTCACTGCCTCCCAGCTCCTGATGCTGAAGTTTTCCATGCCTTAGAGCTTTTTTTTTTTTTGCAGTACGCGGGCCTCTCTCACTGCTGTAGCCTCTGCTGTTGTGGAGCGCAGGCCCCGGACGCGCAGGTCCAGCGGCCATGGCTCACGGGCCCAGCCAGTCCGCGGCATGTGGGATGTTCCTGGACCAGGGCACGAACCTGTGTGCCCTGTATCGGCAGGCGGACTCTCAACCGCTGCGCCACGAGGGAAGCCCGCCTTAGAGCTTTTGAACACACGGTCCCCTCTTCCTGGAAGCCCTTGCTACCAGCTCTGCCTGTCAATTTCACTTTTTACTAGTCTTTCAAGCCCCAGCTCACATGTCACCTCAAGTGAATGAAACTCTGTCCAACTCATCCAGCTATTTTTTTTTTTTCTTGGTAGACTGGGAACATGGAGTGGTGGGGAAGTTTGAAGAGGGGTGGAAAAAAAGAACTAGCATGTTTTGGACATGGAATTTAGTATTTACAACCATCCTGTGAGGTCGGTGTTTTTACCTTCACTTTTCAGATGAGAAAACAGAGAGTGAATGAGTTGAGTGGCTTGCTCAAGGCAGAATCAGAATTAGGACTCAGCTGTACCTGATCCCAAAGCTCTCTCCATTCTGTCCCATCATTAGACTTGTCCTCATTTGGGCTCCAGAAACACATCATAACACACTAGTCTGGCCCCACTAGACTTCAAACTCCTGAGCAGCCAGTCTCTGTGTCATTCTCATCAGTGTTCCTGGTATTTACCATAGCATAACTCCATAGTTATTTATTGAATGAGTGAATGAACAAATGAAGAATACCCCTATGATTTACATATTGTAGCAAACACTATCTGTGCCTGAGCTAGTTGTTAAATAAAGTTATTTGTGAGTTTTCCCTAATGATGTTTTCCATCTTCTATTTTTTTCTCTGAAATTAAGAGGTACCATAATTAGGAGGCAAATTATAATTGTGGTGCCCAGAGAGACAATTACTGATCGAGTCTGCCAGGCTACCAGCTACGCTGACGTGGTTTGCACAACTGGTGTTTGAACAGAGACTGACGTTGATTTGACATTGGCAGGTAACGCAATAGCCTGACAGCTTTCAGAAAATATCAAATTATTCTAAAAGCAAATTTTCCCCTTTTTGACATTCCTCTGAGAGCTAGAAACTCATTCATATCAAACTTAACTTCATATTCCCTTTATTTGGAAAAATAAAATGAAACACCTTATCACCAAAAACTAGACATGTTTAATGAGAATGACCACATTTAAAATAAACATTATATATATATATATATATACATATATATATATATATATATATATATATATATATATGTTTTCCAAATAAATAAGAGATAGAACATGTAAAGTTAAACACTTGGTTTCTGATTTCTGGAACCAGACTCCCTGGGTTTGAATTCCAACTCTGATATTTACTAGCTGAAAACTATTTATTAGTTATATAATAATTAGGTAAATTGTTAACCTGTCTATGCTCCAGTTTCCTTATCTGTATTTTGGGGACAACAGTTGTACCTATTCTAGAGTTGTTTTAAAATTTAAGTAAATTTCTTAATGCAGTTAAACCATCATTTTGCAAATGGAAAATACTGATTATAGTTGTATCATCTGTTACTGAAAAATTCTTATAATTACCCTAAAACTTTATTCTATTCTTCTGGGCCTGTTTTCTCATTCTTAGTACAAGAGGGCAGATTATTTGATCCTTGTGACCTGCGCGATCTTAACATTCTACAATTGCACAGCTTCCGGAGATTTACTTTCATTCTCGTGTTTCCACAACAAAACCCCAGTTTCCTAAAATTCGCCTTCTGAAGAGATGGAGAACAGGAAATTATTAACCTATTACTTAATTTTCACAAGACTAAATATAAAATTAAACAAAACTTGCACTTTAACTTTGAAACCATGAAGACATTTAACTTCTAGTCTTCAAATATAAGAGCTAGATGGTGTGAAAGAGATCGGAATTGTGTGCTTATGTCTCCATTGCCCTGTTCCAATGCTTCAGTGGGTATCATTCGTTCTCATTGTATAATAGTTTGTTTGCATGTTTCCTCTTGAGACTGTAAGTTCTGTAGATGTGATATCAAAACATATTTGCTGAATAAATAAATAAATAGATGGATGGGTCAATCAATTGATGCTTCTCTGTTTTTCAGGAGTTCAAAAACTGAGTAATAATTTTCTTAAAGATAAGGATAGAATGTTACCAAAAAAAACATTTCAGTTTAAAATACCACTGTGAAGATGATTTTGGAACTCATTGGTTTTACATTTTTATTTATTTATTTATTTTTAACATCTTTATTGGAGTATAATTGCTCTACATTGTTGGATTAGTTGCTGCTAAATAACAAAGTGAATCAGCTATACACATACATATATATCCATATCTCCCCCCTCTTGCATCTCTCTCCCACCCTCCATATCCCACCCCTCTAGGTGGTCACAAAGCACCGAGCTGATCTCCCTGTGCTATGCAGCTGCTTCCCACTAGCTATCTATTTGACATTTGGTAGTGTATATATGTCCATGCCACTCTCTCACTTCGTCCCAGCTTACCCTTCCCCCTTCCCGTGTCCTCAAGTCCATTCTCTACGTCTACATCTTTATTCCTGTCCTGCCCCTAGATTCTTCAGAACCATTTTTTTTCTAGATTCCATATATATGTGTTAGCATACAGTATTTGTTTTTCTCATTCTCATTTACTTCACTCTGTATCACAGAGTCTAGGTCCATCCACCTCACTACAAATAACTCAATTTCGTTTCTTTTTATGACTGAGTAATATTCCATTGTATATATGTGCCACATTTTCTTTATCCATTCATCTGTCGATGGACACTCAGTTTTCTTCCATGCCCTGGCTATTGTAAATAGTGGTGCAATGAACATTGTGGTACATGACTCTTTTTAAATTATGTTTTTCTCAGGGTATATGCCCAGTAGTGGGATTGCTGGGTCATATGGTAGTTCTATTTGTAGTTTTTAAAGGAACCTCCATACTGTTCTCCATAGTGGCTATATCAATTTACATTCCCACCAACAGTGCAAGAGTGTTCCCTTTTCTCCACACCCTCTCCAACATTTATTGTTTTTAAATTTTTTGATGATGACCATTCTGACTGGTATGAGGTGTTACCTCATTGTAGTTTTGATTTGCATTTCTCTAATGATTAGTGATGTTGAACATCCTTACATGTGTTTGTTGGAAATCTGTATATCTTCTTTGGAGAAATTTCTATTTATGTCTTCTGCCCATTTTTGCATTGGGTTGTTTGTTTTTTTGTTATTGAGCTGCATGAGCTGCTTGTACATTTTGGAGACTAATCCTTTGTCAGTTACTTCATTTGCAAATATTTTCTTGCATTCTGAGGATTGTCTTTTCATCTTGTTTATGGTTTCCTTTGCTGTGCAAAAGCTTTGAAGTTTCATTAGGTCCCATTTGTTTATTTTTGTTTTTATTTCCATTTCTCTAGGAGGTGGGTCAAAAAGGATCTTGCTGTGATTTATGTCATAGAGTGTTCTGCCTATGTTTTCCTCTAAGACTTTAATAGTTTTTGGCCTTACATTTAGGTCTTTAACCCATTTTGAGTTTACTTTTGTAGATAGTGTTAGGGAGTGTACTGATTTCATTCTTTTAAATGTAGCTGTCCAGTTCTCCCAGCACTGCTCATTGAAGACACTGTCTTTTTACCATTGTATATTCTTGCCTCCTTTATCAAAGATAAGATGACCATATGTGCGTGGGTTTATCTCTAGGCTGTCTATTCTCTTCCATTGATCTATATTTCTGTTTTTGTGCCAGTACCATACTGTCTTGATTACTGTAGCTTTGTAGTATAGTCTGAAGTCAGGAAGCCTGATTTCTCTAGCTCCATTTTTCTTTCTCAATATTGCTTTGGGTATTCGGGGTCTTTTGTGTTTCCATACAAATTGTGAAATTTTTTGTTCTAGTTCTGTGAAAAATGCTATTGGTAGTCTGATAGGGATTGCATTGAACCCGTAGATTGCTTTGGGCTGTATAGTCATTTTCACAATGTTGATTCTTCCAATTCAAGAATATGGGTATATCTCTCCATCTGTTTGTATCATCTTTAATTTCTTCCATCAGTGTCTTATAGTTTTCTTCATACAGGTCTTTTGTCTCCTTAGGTAGGTTTATTCCCAGATATTTTATTCTTTTTGTTGCAATTGTCAATGGGAGTGTTTCCTTAATTTCTCTTTCAGATTTTTCATCATTAAGGTATAGGAATGCAAGAGATTTCTGTGCATTAATTTTGTATCCTGCTACTTTACCAAATTCATTGATTTACTCTAGTAGTTTTCTGGTAGCATTTTTAGGATTCTCTATGTATAGTATCATGTCATCTGCAAACAATGACAGTTTTACTTCTTCTTTTCTGATTTGGAGTCCTTTTATTTCTTTTTCGAGTCTGATTGTTGTGGCTAAAGCTTCCAAAACTATGTTGAATAATAGTGGTTAGAGTGGGCCACCTTGTCTTGTTCGTGACCTTAGTGGAAATGGTTTCAGTTTTTCACCATGGAGAACGATGTTGGCTGTGGGTTTGTCATATATGGTCTTTATGATGTTAAGGTAAGTTCCCTTTCTGGAGAGTTTTTTCATAAATGGGTGTTGCATTTTGTTGAAAGCTTTTTATGCATATATTGAGATTACCATATGGTTTTTATCCTTCAGTTTGTTAATATGGTGTAACACATTGATTGATTTGCGTATATTGAAAAATCCTCACAGTCCTGGGATAAAACTCACTTGATCATGGTGTATGATCCTTTTAATTTGCTGCTGGATTCCGTTTGATAGTATTTGGTTGCAGATTTTTGCATCTATGTTCATCAGTGATATTGGCCTGTAGTTTTCTTTTTTTGTAACATCTTTGTCTGCTTTTGGTATCAGGTTGATGGTGGTCTCATAGAGTGAGTTTTGGAGTGTTCCTCCCTCTGCTATATTTTGGAAGAGTTTGAGAAGGATAGCTGTTCGCTCTTCTCTAAATGTTTGATAGAATTTGCCTGTGAAGCTGTCTGGTTATGGGCTTTTGTTTGTTGGAAGATTTTTATTCACAGTTTCAATTTTAGTGCTTGTGATTGTTCTGTTTATATTTTCTATTTCTTCCTGGTTCAGTCTCAGAAGTTGTGCTTTTCCAAGAATTTGTCCATTTCATCCAGGTTGTCGATTTTTTTGGCATATAGCTGCTTGTAGTAATCTCTCATGATCCTTTGTATTTCTGCAGTGTCAGTTGTTACTTCTTTTTCATTTCTAATTCTGTTAGTTGAGTTTTCTCCCTTTTTTTCTTGATGAGTCTGGTAATGATTTATCAATTTTCTTTATCTTCTCGAAGAACCACCTTTTAGTTTTATTGATCTTTGCGATCGTTTCCTTCGTTTGTTTTTCATTTATTTCTGATCTGATCTTTATGATTTCTTTCCTTTTGCTAAACTTGGGGGTTTTTTGTTTTTCTTTCTCTAATTGCTTTAGGCATAAGGTTAGGTTACTTATTGAGATGTTTCTTGTTTTTTGAGGTAGGATAGTATTGCTATAAACTTCCCTCTTAGAACTGCTTTGGCTGCATCCCATAGGTTTTGGGTTATCGTGTTTTCATTGTCATTTGTTTCTGGGTATTTTTTGATTACTTCAGTGATCGCTTGGTCATGTAGTAGTGTATTGTTTAGCCTCCATGTGTTTGTATTTCGTACAGGTTTTTTCCTGTAATTGATATCTAGTCTCATAGCGTGTGGTCAGAAAGATACTTGATATGATTTCAATTTTCTTAAATTTAACAATGCTTGATTTGTGACCCAAGATATGATCTATCCTGGAGAATGTTCCATGAGCACTTGAGAAGAAAGGGTATTCTATTGTTTTTGGATGGAATGTCCTATAAATATCAATTAAGTCCATCTTGTTTAATGTATCATTTAAAGCTTGTGTTTCCTTATTTATGTTCATTTTGGATGTTCTGTCCATTGGAGAAAATGAGTTGTTAAAGTCCCCTGTTATTATTGTGTTACTGTTGATTTCCCCTTTTATGGCTGTTAGCATTTGCCTTATGTGCTGAGGTGCTCCTATGTTGGGTGCTTAAATATTTACAATTGTTATATATTCTTCTTGGATTGATCCCTTGATCATTATGTAGTGTCCTTATTTGTCTCTTGTCTTTATTTTAAAGTCCATTTTTTTCTGATATGAGCATTGCTACTCCAGCTTTCTTTTGATATCATTTGCATGGAATATCTTTTTCCATCCCTTCACTTTCAGTCTGTATGTGTCCCTAGGTCTGAAGTGGGTCTCTTGTAGATAGCATATATATGGGTCTTGTTTTTGTGTCCATTCAGCCAGTCTATGTCTTTTGGTTGGTGCATTTACATTTAAGGTAATTATCGATATATTTATTCCTATTACCGTTTTCTTAATTGTTTTGGGTTTGGTTTTGTATGTCTTTTCCTCCTCTTGTGTTTCCTGCCTAGAGAAGTTCCTTTAGCATTTGTTGTAAAGCTGGTTTGGTGGTGCTGAATTCTCTTAGCTTTTGCTCGTCTGTAAAGGTTTTAATTTCTCCGTCAAATCTGAATGAGATCCTTGATGGGTAGAGTAATCTTTGTTGTAGGTTTTTCCTTTTCATCACTTTAAATATGTCTTGCCACTCCCTTCTGGTTTGCAAAGTTTCTGCTGACAGATTAGCTGTTAAACTTATAAGGATTCCATTGTATGTTATTTGTTGCTTTTCCCTTGCTGCTTTTAATATTTTTTCTTGTATTTAATTTTTGATAGTTTGATTAATATGTGTCTTGGCATGTTTCTCCTTGGATTTATCCTGTATGGACTCTCTGCACTTCCTGGACTTGATTGACTATTTCCTTCCCCATATTAGGCAAGTTTTCAACTTTAATCTCTTCAAATATTTTCTCAATCTCTTTCTTTTTCTCTTCTTCTTCTGGTACCCCTATAATTCAAATGTTGGTGTGTTTAATGTTGTCCAAGAGGTCTTTGAGATTGTCCTCAATTCTTTTCATTCTTTTTTCTTTATTCTGCTCTGCGGTAGTCATTTCCACTATTTTATTTTTCAGGTCAATTATCCGTTCTTCTGCTTCAGTTATTCTGCTGTTGATTCCTTCTAGAGAATTTTTGGTTTCATTTCTTGTATTGTTCATCATTGTTTGTTTGTTCTTTTGTTCTTCTAGGTCCTTGTTAAATGTTTCTTGTATTTTCTCCATTCTATTTCCATGATTTTGGATCATCTTTACTATCATTACTCTGAATTCGTTTTCAGGTAGACTGCCTATTTCCTCTTCGTTTGTTTGGTCTGGTGGGATTTTACCTTGCTCCTTCATCTGCTGTGTATTTCTGTGTCTTCTCATTTTGCTTAACTTACTGTGTTTGGGGTCTCCTTTTTACAGGCTGCAGGTTTGTAGTTTCCGTTGTTTTTGGTGTCTGCCCCCAGTGGGTTAGGTTGGTTCCGTGGGCTGTGTAGGCTTCCTGGTGGAGGGGACTGGTGCCTGTGTTCTGGTGGGTGAGGGTGGATCTTGCCTTTCTGGTGGGCAGGACCGCAACTGGTGGTATGTTTTGGGGTGCCTGTGACCTTATTATTATTTTAGGCAGCCTCTCTGCTAATGGGTGGGGTTGTGTTCCTGTCTTGCTAATTGTTTGGCATGGGATATGCAGCACTGGAACTCGCTGGCCATTGAGTGGAGCTGGGTCTTAGCATTGAGATGGAGATCACTGGGAGAGCGCTTGCCTATTAATATTATGTGGTGCCAGGAGGTCTCAGGTGGACCAATGTTCTGAACTCGGCTCTCTCACCTCAGATGCTCAGGCCTAATACCCGGCCAGAGCACCAAGACCCTGTTAGCCACACGGCTAGAGTAATAGAAAATGGATTTATGCTTCCTGATGTTATCACTTCCTTTTATTAGGATTTTCTTTTCAACAACTCCCTTGATGTTATTGCTTCAGATATTTGTTCACTCTCACACGGTGGCCCATTCCTGCATGTAACCGCTGACATCACGGCTCACTGTTACCCAATGCAGCCTTCGTCATCTCTATTCTGCCCCCAGGGCTCGAACTCATTGGTTTTAAAATTATAACCTGGCTTTATTAGAGGTCTTATCTTACTTCAGTCTGGAAGGGGGGGTCTTCCTAACCTATGTGGAACATTGGAGGTGTTGAGTCTTCCAGGGGTTTTCTGTGCCAATCCACGCAGCTGCCACGGACCAAGAGATATTCTGCCTCTATTCCACCTAGGCAGCCAATGCTTTTCCTGCCTTCTATTCCACCTAAGGGGACAGCTTTTTCATCCCATTCTCTGATGAGGCTCTCAGCAAAGTGGAAGGTCCAGGCCCTTCTCTTTTATGTCATCTTGCTTGGACAGCCTTCAATAGCCCACTAATGCAGGACTATGTAAACATGCCACATTCTGAAGAGTGAGGTCCATCTCCAAAGGATATTCCAAGGTAAATGGTTCAAGGTTGAAATTCTGACTAATTTGACTGAACAAAGGAAGGCTCTGACATGAAGCCTCACAAATGTTGCCTTCACTTGAGACATGTCTCCCCTCTGAACTTTGCCTGTCTACAGGTAGCCCCCTATTTAAAGTTGGTGACCCTATATTCTCCCTCAGAAAATGCAGTCCTATCTGCATTTGTTCATTCTCTTATTTAACAGACATTTATTGGGTACCTCCTAAGTTCTAGGTGCAAGGAACTGAATGGTGAGTCAAAACAGACGCAGTCCCTGTCCTTGTGGAGTTTCTAATTTAGTAGGAGAAAATATTTTAATCAAAGTGTGACACTAATAAACATAAAATGACAAAGACTGCAGTGAAGGATGGATACACTGATCATAGGGACAGATTTCCCTGAGGAAATGAGTCATGAAGGTGAAAGTGAGTGAATTTAGCATATTCCAGTGCTTGTGAGAAGCCCATGCCTGTGGTGGAGGGAGGGCAGATCTTGTGCTCATGAGATGGTGGGATGGGTGGATCCATCTCATGTGAAGTGATCACCTTTAGTAGCAAGAAGGACACCTTCCCTGCTCAGTTTTCTTCACTCAGTCTCTCCAGGGGTGGAAAATCTCCTCTCTGCAAAATGGGATAAATGCAAGAACCTGATTCTAGTTCTGTCTCCCCACCAGTGAGAGGCACGGGCTGGCCAGTCTTTGTTACTAGGTCCCCTGCAAATTCACACACTTCTCAGAGACATGATTTACTCAACTAGAGATAACCAGAGTTACTCCTCTTTTTGCTTGATCCTTTAGGAATCGTAGAGAATTCCATCCCGCCCCTAACACAGTGCTTTTGGCTCTTTTTATGTCCTGCTTTAAGCCAAGCACATCACATTAAACGTCATAGTAGTTATCAGAGGCTGCTCCCTTCACTTTCTGGAAGAAATGATCTAGCTTGATGGGATCTTTTTCATACCAGATCCTCTGCTGACCCTCTAGTAGGGGAGGGAGGAATCTAGTTCAATCTACCATATAGAGTTCAAGGTAAAAAAAGGGTTCTGGCTCTTATATATAATAAGCCAGACTGTAAACTGGAGAGAGCATCTGAATGAGACAGTATTGAATGAGTCTCAAACTTGGGGACACTGCGTACCATCATTTTGAGGAGGGTGTGGTAAGTGAAGCAGAGAGAGTTTCCTTTAAACCTGAGACAAACAAACAAACAACCAAGTGGGGAAATCAATTTGAAACTGAGATTTACAGTCAGTGCCTGCATTTTTTCTTAAACTTATGTTGACACATTGCAGCATGTAGTATGTTAGGAAAGACCTGTTGCAATATTTAATGTGTAAAGGACAAAGTCACACCTCAAGCCCAGGTTCTGGGTTCTGGGTTTTTTAATGTAGCCAATTTTCATGTTAGCAGTTTCACTTATAACTTAAAGGGAAAATCCCACCAGAAAACTTGGCTGTCCTTCTTCAAAGGTATGAGCTAGTACACAAGTGTGTCAAGGTGATCATTACAGTTAGTTTCCAAACGTAAATTTCAAGTATCCTCATCAAATTGAGTCTTCTGCTCATGAAACTAGTATTTTGTCACCTTTTTTCTCACTTTAAAATCAGCTCACCACACAGCATCCCCATTCTTCAGGATGGCCTTAGACAGAGGAGTAAATGGAATGGAATGCGACTGGCACATTGTCTTACTTTCCTCTGTTGAGTGTCTTCGGGTCCCTGCCTGTCCACTGTCTTATTTCTTATTTTTTGCAGAATAAGGAGCATTCTATTCATTTAGGAAGGCAAACTCCCTATTTTGCTCCCTGAGATAGTATCCCAATCTCTGGACACCCCATCAAAACTTAATGCCCTTTCTCTCATTTTATCAGAAGCTTGTTCTTCTTTAGGGCAAGCAGACCTTTAGGCATCAAATAAACCCAAATCCTCAGAATCACCCACTCTGTGAGCAAGCCCTGAAAAGAGCTCTTAAGCTCTTTATTTATGGCAGCTTAAGAGGCATCCTGATGTGGAGGAGATATCACCCTTTTAGAACTGACCTCAGCACAAAAGATGACTGTTTGACATCTGTCTGATGTGTCTTCAGCTTTCTCTTGCCCCGTGGGGTGGGGGGGGGGTCCCCTTGACCTCACATTCTCATCCTTCTCCATGTCAAAACCTGCTCAGAGGAAAAGGCCTGTAACTCACTGACATTAAGGTGTGAGTATTTAAGGTACTATCTTCTGTTTATTAACATGCTGGATAATGTCTAAGATACAGAGACTAATTAGACATTCTCTGTTCTTAAGAATTTGCAGTCTAATGGAGGGGAGCATACAGGTGAAAATAATTATTCTAAATGAGAATAATTGTTGGGGTAGGTGGAGGACAGTGTTGAGAGCAAGTATGAAGGAATGTAGAACTAACCAGCCTCATGGTTACATCTGAGACATCGCTGGAAAATATCTCAATACCCTCCCCAAAGCAATGTGGTAGTGCTTAACGTTAATTATTCCTATTCTCCTGAATAGGGACCTACTTTCCTAGGGACCTACTTTCCCAGGAATGTTTGCTATTAACAGAATAACAGAACAACCTTTAGGCCAAAGGAATGAATCACTAATTGTGGGATTCCAGGCACCAGGAAGAAATATGCTATATGCTTATAGTTTCTAATCACTGACAGGTCCACACACAGATTTATACCAGATTCACCAGGAGCATGGGGTATATAGAAACTCCCAAACTCCATTCTGGAGAAGTTGATTTGGTAACATTGAACTGTGGTCACGCTAATGTGTGACCAGGTTTAAAAATCACAGTGCTACCTCTTGAAAACCTGAAATTATATCAGCTCAGAGAATGTCTATCTGGAAGGCCAGCTCTCACTCTTTCCCAGGAACCTAACTTAATGTCAGGGAATGACTTGGGCCCCGAACAGGTTGGGCTCTTTCTATCTTAGTGTCCATTCCTGTTACATGGATCCTGCTGGCTTTGGAATCCAGGTCCATGAACTTTAGCTGGATGGGATCAACCAGCCTGGGACCTGGGATCAGATCAAAACTTTGCAAAGCAGGGTCCCTGGAAGGCCTGAATGGGAATTCCCCAGAGTACTTGTGAAAAATTCCCTAATCCCAGCCCAGGCCTGCTGAAACAAAATCTCTAGAATGAGGGGAAATCCACATTTTTAATGAATTCCTCAAGTGGTTCTCACTCCTGCTAAGATTGAGAACATCTAGACCAGACTTACCCGCTGAGGATGTGTTGGGAAGGTGACAGGTCCGGCAGTCCAAATACATTACTTAAAGGGTCTGGTGACAACTCACTATATTATCTTTGATGCAGCTTCTTCCATGAAGGAGTGAGAGGACCAAGAAAATGGGGATGCTGAGGAGGAAATTCTAGGGGGTGGTGTGGGGAGGGTGGAGAGAGGCCCTGACGTAGGAAATTCAGGAAGCACTTTGATCATGAGCAGAAGGAACCTGGTTATGACATTGAGAACTGGGGACAGGTGGCACTTTTGCACATGAATTTGCTCAGCAAGAATGACTCATCTCTGCTCTACAGAGCATCAGCTGTGAGAATTCACTTCCAAGACAGCTCACTAACATGGCTGGCAAGTTGGTGTTGACTGTCAACTGGTTGCTCAGCTGGAGCTGTGGTCTGAGAGCTTCAGTTCTTTTCCACATGGGCCTCTCACGTGGAACTGCTTGAGTGTCCTCATTGCCATGGTGACTGATTTCCAAGAGTGAATGGTCCAAGGGTTAGGAATTAGAAATGCTACTCTCTTTAAGTCAGGGCCTAAGAAAAGGAGTATTGACACCTCCAACATATTCTATTGGTCAAGCAGTCACAAAACCTGACCCTCATCCTCTTAACGAAAAAGGTGTCAGAACTTTGAGACCATGTTTAATCTATCACAATAAGAAAGAATTGAGACAATAGGAATAAGAAATGTGATCAATTACAATATTGTGTTAGTTTCAGGTGTACAATATAGTGATTTAGGTATTTTTTAACTTTTTATTTTATGTTAGAGTATAGTTGATTAACAGTGTTGTGATAGTTTCAGGTGTACAGCAAAGTGATTCAGTTATGCATATACATGTATCTATTCTTTCTCAAATTCTTTTCCCATTTAAGTTGTTACATAATATTGAGCAGAGTTCTCTGTGCTGTACAGTAGGTAGTTGTTGGTGATCCATTTTAAATATAACAATGTGTATATGTCAATCTCAAACTCCCTAACTATCCCTTCCTCCTATTCTTCCCCAGCTGGTAACCATAAGTTTGTTCTCTAAGTCTATGAGTCTGTTTCTATTTTGTAAATAAGTTCATTTGTATCATTTCTTTTAGTTTGAAAGTATACATGTACACCAATGTTCATTGCAGCACTGTTTATGATAGCCAAGACATGGAAGCAACCTAAATGTTCATCGACAGAGGAATGGATAAAGAATATGTGGTACATATATACAAAGGAATATTACTCAGTCATTGAAAAGAATGAAATAATGCTATTTGCAGCAACATGGATAGACCTAGAAATTGTCATACTGAGTGAAGTAAGTCAGAAAGAGAAATATTGTATGATATCGCTTATATATGGAATCTAAAAAGAAGTGATTTAGTTTTTTTGCAGATTGTATTCCATTATAGGTTATTACAAGATATTGGGTATAACTCCCTGTGCTATACAGTAAATCCTTATTGCTTATTTTATGTATAGTAGTTTGTATATATTAATCCCATGCTCCTAGCTTATCCCTCCCTTAATTTCTCTCCTTTTGGTAACCATAAGTTTGTTTTCTATGTCTGTGAGTCTGTTTCTGTTTTGTATGTAGATTCATTTGTATTATTTTTTAGATTACACATATAAGTGACATCATATAGTATTCATCTTTCTTATTTCACTAAGCATAATATTGCCTAGGTCCATCCACGTTACTGCAAATGGCAATATTTCATTCTTTAATTCATAATATTCCATTGCATGTATATACCACATCTTCTTTATCCATTCATCTGTCAATAAGCACTCAGCTTTCTTGTTTTGGCTCTTGTAAATAGTGCTGCTATGAACATTGGGGTGCATGTATCTTTTCAAATTAGTGTTTTTGTTATTTCTGGATATATATCCAGGAATGGAATTGCTGAATCATATAGAAGTACTATTTTTAGTTTTTAAAGGAATCTTTATACTGTTTTCCATAGAGGCTGAACCAATTTACATCCCCACCAACAGTGTATAAATGTCCCCTTTCCTCCACATCCTCTCTAACATTTATTTGTAGATTTTTTTATGACAGCCATTCTTTTGATTTGCATTTCCCTAATAATTAGTTATGAACATATTTTCATGTGTCTGTTAGCCATCTGTATGTCTTTTCTGGAAAAACGTCTATTCAAGTCGTCTACCCATTTTTTTTATTGGATGGTTTGTTTTTTTTTTGATATTGAGTTGTATGAGCTGTTTGTATATTTTGGGCATTTAACCCCCCATCAGTCACATCATTTGCAAATATTTCCCCCCATTCTGTAGGTTGTCTTCCTGTTTTGTTGATGGTTTCCTTTGCTGTGAAAAAGGTTTTTAGTTTAATTAGGTCTCATTTGTTTATTTTTGTTTTTATTTCTCTTGCCTTGGGAGACTGACCTAAGAAAGTATTGTTACTATTTATATCAAAGAATGTTTCAACACAACATCATAAGTCAACTATGCTTCAATAAAATTTTTAAAAAAAGAATGTTTCACGTATGTTCTCTTCTAGGAGTTTTATGATGTCATGTCTTCATTTAGGTCTTTAAACCATCTTGAGTTTATTTTTGTATAGATGTGAGGAACTGTTCTAATTTCATTCTTTTACATGTAGCTGTCCAGTTTTCCCAGCATCACTTCTTAAAGAGAGTGCCTTTTCTCCATTGTATATTCTTGACTCCTTTGTTGTAGATTAATTGATCATAGGTGCCTGGGTCTATTTATTTCTGGGCTATATGTTTTCTGCCACTGATTTATGTGTCTGTTTTTATGTCAATTACACGCTGAAAAAAACAACAATTTAAAGTCTCTGGAAAATGTCCTAAAAGCATACAGCGAGTAAAGAAAATCTTACTTACTCAAGAAAATCTACTAAATTTGAGTAAGAATAGCAAGAGTCTGTGGCTCTTGATCCATGATCCTCTCCTCCACTCCCCAGCTCAGCGTAATGGAAGCTCCACTCTGGGGGATGTGGCTAAGAAAACGGAGCTCTCCTCAGATCTCAGTTAAGGGATATAATTTCTCACCAGTAGAGCAGGTTGCCAGCATGTCTCATCACTCATAGCTCCTGGTTGCAGAAGCTAAATTCCTGGTGAGTGCAATCAAGAGATCAGGGATTCCTTCCTTCATCTAGGTAGAATTTATAAGAGAGATAGTTACATCAAGAATACTGGGAACTGAGAGCAGATGTTCCGCACTGAAAGAGGCAAGCTGACACGAGAGGTTATCACCTTCACCCAGCACCCTGATCATAAAGAAATGGTGCCAGTCAGAGAGAAGTAGACAGCTATCCTCATCTGCAGCTCTAGAGCAGGAACTCAGAGATTTTGCCTAGAGAGAGAGGCAGTCAATAAAAACAGCTCAAAGCTCTTCCTAGAGGAACTGATTTTATTTGAAACAGACTTTGGGGAAGTTCAAGCTTAAGCAGTCTTAAAAATAATGGAGGTTTTGGTGGTAAGCAATTAAGTAGAGGCTAATAGCTTTATGAAGTAACAAGCTAACCTGTAGGTCAGCTAGTTTAATGAGAGAACCAGGAAAAGAGACAACTGAGAAGATCTCTTCTGGAATCAGAAAACCTCAGAGACTGGCTTCAAAGACTACCCTTGCAAAGGAGCCTGAATTTAATTGGATCATACTGTGGGACAATGTATACTCCAGGGCATCATCAAAACAATAGAGTAACCAGACAGCACTTAGTGTAGCCTAACATCTGGATATGATACCAGCAGAGGCAGACAACTTAATAGTGAAATCAGGGAAAGACAGTCAAAGAGAACCCTGTTAAAAGCACTATACTCCCAAGGTGAATATGTACTTGCCCAAGACTGAACCCTTTGCGAAATAACATCAGAGACTTTACATTGCATGGGAAATAGACCTCATTTAAAATATTCCAGTGAAGTCACTAAATAAATGCACAAGCAAACAATAGGAAAAGTAAACCCTAGGGAAAGGGGAGAACAGTATCCAAAATTATTACAAATTTTACCTAAAATGTCCAACTTTTAACATACAAAAAAATATGAGACATAAAAGATGAAAGTCAAGAGGGAAGAGATATGGGAACATATGTATATGTATAACTGATTCACTTTGTTATAGAGCAGAAACTAACACACCATTGTAAGGCAATTATACCCCAATAAAGATGTTTAAAAAAAAAAAGATGAAGGAAAGTATGACCCATACACAGGAAAAGAAGCAGGCAACAGAAGCTACTTGTGACTTCTGTTCAGATGTTGGATTTAACAGACAAAGACTCCACTGCAGCTATTATAAATGTATTCACAAAACTAAAGAAAATCATGTTTAAAGAAAAAAAAGTTATGATGATAATGTCTCATAAAATAGAGAATATTAATAGAGATATAAATTATTCAAAAGAACCAAATAGAAATTCTGGCAACAAAAGGTAAAAGACCTGAAAGGAAGAATTCAATAGAAGTGTTCATCAGTTTATTTCCACTGGCAGAAGGAATTAGTGAACTTGAAGACAGATCAATAAAGATTATGAAATGTGAATAACAAAGAGAAAAAAAGAATGAAGAAAATGAACAGAGCTGCAGAGAAATGTGGGATACTACTATAGTGCACCAACTTATATGTAGTGGAAGAATCAGAGAGAGAGGAGAGGAGAGAGAGAAAGGAGCAGAGAAAGAAAAGAAAAGAAAAAACTCAAAGAAATAATGGCTGGGGACTTCCCTGGTGGAGCAGTGGTTAAGAATCTGCCTGCCAATGCAGGGAACATGGGTTCAAGCCCTGGTCTGGGAAGATCCCACATGCCGCGGAGCAACTAAGCCCATGTGCCACAACAACTGAGCCTGCACTCTAGAGCCCTGAAGCCACAATTACTGGGCCTGAATGCTGCAACTACTGAAGCCTGTGTGCCTAGAGCCCGTGCTCTGCAATAAAAGAAGCCACTGCAATGAGAAGCCTGCACACCACAATGAAGAGTAGCCCTCACTTGCCACAACTAGAGAAAGCCTGAGCGCAGCAATGAAGACCCAACAGGCCCAAAAATAAATAATAAATAAATAAATAATTTTAAAAACCAGAATTAATGGCTGAACACTTACCAATTTGATTAAAAAAATTAATCTGCACATCTAAGAAGTTCAAGAAACTCCAATAAGATAAACACAAAGAGATCTACACCCAGACATATCAGTAAAATTCCTGAAAGCAAAAGACAAAGAGAAACTTTTGAAAGAGCAAGAAAAAAACTATTCATTATATGAGAAAACTAATAAGATTAACAGCCAACTTCATTGTTCAGAAACAATGGGGCCCAGAAGGCAGTGGGATAACATACTCAAAGTACTCAAAAAATAAAAATGTCAAATCAGAATTTTATATTCAGCAAAACCATTTTTCAAAACTTAAGGTGAAATATTTTTCAAGAGAAATAAAACCTTTTTCATTTCAGAAAACAGTCTAGCTGTTCCTCAAAAAGCTAAACAAAATATTACCATATGACCTAGCAATTCCACTCCTATGAAAATATACATCCACCCAAAACTTGTACACTGATGTTCATAGCAGCATTATTCGTAGTAGCCCAAAAGTGGAAACCACCCAAATGTTCATTGATTGACAAATGGATAAATAAACTGTGGTCTGTCCATACAATGGAATATTATTTGTCAAAAAAAGGAAGTATTGATATATGCTATGACATGGATGAACATTGAAAACATTATACTAAGTAAAAGAAGGTAGCTACAAAAACACATATACTGCATTCTATTTATATGAAATGTCAAAACATAGACAAATTGATGGAGAGAAAATAGATTGGTGGTTGCCCAGGGTTATGGATGGGGATGGAGGCTTAGGATTGAGAGGAAATGATGAATGACTGTTAATGGGTATGGAATTTCTTTTAGGGGATAATGAAAATGTTCTAAATTTGATTGGGTGTAAATAAAAACCTCAATGAGATATAACCTCACACCTGTTAGAATGGCCATCAAGAAAAAGAAGAGATAACAAATCCTGGAGCAGATGTGGACAAAAGGGAAAACTTGTGCACTGTCAGTGGGATTGTAAACTGGTACAACTACTATGGAAAACAGTGTGGAGGATGCTCAAAAAATTAAAAATAGAGCTAACATATAATTCAACAATTCCATTTCTGGGAATATATTCAAAAACACGAATTCAAAAAGACATGTGCATCCCCATGTTTATAGCAGCATTATTTACAGTAGTCAAGATATGGAAACAATTTAACTGTCCATGGATGGATGAATGCACATGGTAGGATTCCATCCTTTTTTATGGATGAGTAATATTTCATTGTGTATATACACCACATCTTTATCCATTCATCCATCCATGAACACTTAGGTTGTTTCCATATCTAGGCTATTGTAAATAATTCTACAATGGACATAGGGGTGCATATATCTTTTCAAATTAGTGTTTTCATGTTCTTCAGATAGATACTGAGAAGTGGAATAGCTGGGTCATATAATAGTTCTATTCATAATTTTTTTGAAGAATCTGCATACTGTTTTCCATAGTGGTTGCACCAATTTCCATTCCCACCAACAGTGTATGAATTTCCCCTTTTTGCCACATCTTCTTCAACATTGTTATTTCTTGTCTTTTTGATTATAGCCATTCTAACAGGTGTGAGATGATATCTCTTTGCGGTTTTGATTTACATTTCCATAATAATTACTGATGAACATCTTTTCATGTGCCTGTTGGCCATGCGTATATCTTCTTTGAAAAAGTGTCTATTCATGTCCTCTGCCCATTATTTAATCAGGTTGTTTATTTTTTGTTGTTGAGGTGTATGAGTTCTTTATATATTTTTGATATTAAATCCTTATTGGATATATGATTTGCAAATGTCTTCTCCCATTCAGTAGGTTGACTTTTCATTTTCATGATAGTTGCCATTGCTATGCAGAAGCTTTTTAGTTTGATGTAGTCCCATTTGTTTATTTTTGCTTTTGTTTCCCTTGCCTTTGGCCTCAGAGCCATAAAAACATCGCTAAGAGTAATGTCTATGAAGTTACTGCCTGTCTTCTTCTAGGGATTTTATGGTTTTGGGTCTTACATTCTAGTCTTTAATCCATTTTGAGTTAATTTTTATGAGAATTGATTTTTGCAAGATAGTGGTTTAGTTTCATTCTTTTGCATGTGACTTCCAGTTTTCCTAACACCATTTATTGAAGAGACTGTTCTTTATCCATCATATGTTCTCTGCTCCTGTGTCATAGAGTGTGGATTTATTTCTGAGCTATTCTGTTCTGTTAATCTATGTGCCTATTTTTGTGCCACTACCATGCTGTTTTGATACTATAGCTTTGTATATAGTTTGAAATCATGGAGTGTGATACCTCAGCTTTGTTCTCCTTTCTCAAGATTGCTTTAGCAGGTCCATTACTGAGCCATATATCCCTTAATATAGGGGCAGAGTAATTTCTTAGAGAAAGCACCTTTCTAAAATCATCTCTTACCCTCTCTTGGGGGTAGTGAATAAGAAGGGATGTTGGCAGTTATAGTAGTAAATGGTACTGAGGAGGGAGTCAGAGGTTTCATTATTCTGTTATACTAACAAAGCCACTTCTGATTACAGATCACTTGTGGATCACTACTCTTATTTCAGACACACTTTGCTTCCAAATTTTAAATAATATTCTGGCTTATATAGTCTCACAGGAGTAACATCCATTCATTAAGCCAGACTAGTGACTTTGATGTGCAGCAAAAGCAAATAATGTTGGCCAATTTCCTGTTTCCCATTATTCAGAAATATAAATAGAGCCAAGATTTTATTTGTTATGGTTTCTATAATATTGGAAATTCCTACAGAAATACCAGCAGAATCTTTCATGGTATATCTTATTAGGTTGGGACTAAAACCTTTCCATTTGGGGCCAAGAGGCTCCTTGGCAATACCTATGATCCTTTATTTTTCCCTTAACTGCTTCTGGTGTTTAATTTTCTGGCCTGAGTTTTTATTGCCTTAGATTTTATTTCCTGGAACTTTTTGCTGTTACTTTTTGTTGTTTAATTATGAAATATGTCATTCATTCAAAAAGTACAGAGACATATAACAAACACTCATTTATACACCTCTAGACTTAAACAAGTGCTGATATCTTACATACTTTGGAATTTTTTTTAATAAGTAAAAATTTACAGATTCATTTGGGGTCACAGAGGTGCAGGGTTTTTTCCAAACTTCTTATTGATGTTAATATTTTTAAATATGGTTAAGAGAAATTTATTTTAAGAAGCTCATACATTTCTTCAGAGAATGTTTATTCTTTAAATGACTGGAAAGTGAATCCTTTACATGAAAGCATTCTGGCTGCTTCAGTCCTAGGCCTCTTCTCTTCTCACTCTATAGTACTTCCCTCCTTGATCTCATTCATGCCTGTGGCTTGATTACTACTCTGCTGATGACTCCTAAGTTTATATCTTCAACCCAGATCTCTCCTTGGAGTTCCAGACCCATACATCCAGCAACCATCTTATTATGACACGAACCCTTCAATGTTAACATAACCCACCAAACCCAAGATTTCCTCCAAACCTGGACTTCTTCCTTTCCCTTTCTCAGCAAATGGCACCATCATTCATGCAATTAGGCATCTCAGATGCCTAGGATGTAACACTTACACCTTATTCTCCACTTCTTACTTAATCTGTCAGCAAGTCCTACTGATTCTACCTATTCAAATATGTATCAAATTGCCTCACTTCTCTCTTCCTTCATGACCACCACACTAGTCCAAGCATCTATGCTGACACGATAGCAGTAGCTTCCTAACTATTGTCCATGCATCCTCCCTGGACCCTTCCAGCAAGGTTCTCTACACTGTAGCCAGAGTGAACTTCTAGAACACAAATTTGATGATAAGATCCCATCAGGTTAGACTATGATTCTTAAGATTAAAAAGAATGGCCTGGTCAGCATAGTCTGACCCAGGCTACCCCTCTTGGCCTCTTTCTGTTACTTTCACTCTACACCTCAGCCTTCTAGGTTTTGAAAGCATTGTACCTCCTCCTCTCCCCAGAGCCTTTGCATATGCTGTTCCCTCATCCTGAAGTGCTCTTCTTCACCCATTTATGGGCTTAACTTCTATTCATCTCTCAGGTCTCAACTCACATATCACTTCTTTAGGAAAGCTTTTCTGATCCCCCCCCCACCCCAATCTGGGTCAAGTTTCTTTGTTATTAGCTTATATTTAACTGTACCCTTTTCCTTCCTGGGACTTTTCTCAGTTATAATATATTCTCTTATTCACTTAATTGATTAATCTCTGTCTCCCCATCTCCCTGTCCTCTACTAATTGTAAGCTCTGTGAGAACATGAATAAATAAGTGACTCTCAAGCTAGGTAGCCTTGATTATAGGTAGCCTTGTCTGGATCATGTGGAAACAAGTGAGATGGTGCTGATAACAAAGTTATGGAATTCTGGATTTTCATTGGTATGAATCTCTCCCTCTTATGTTTCAAAAACAACATCAGGCCATAGGTTAATGATACCACTGGTATAGTAAGACAAAGGAGGGAAAACTCCTGGCATAAGATATACAATGAAAGATAGAATATTTTTAAGATATTTTAGTGACATGGAAAGAGCTGTGAATTCAAATGCCTGGTCTGCCTCAAGAGATTTAGCCAAGGACAATTCCGAGCCTGTTTCATCATCTGTAAAACTACAACATGCTATCTTCTAAGTTAATTTTAATAACTAGAAATTATATATCCATAGTGCCTGCACCATAGTAAGAGTCAGTAAATACTTACTGACTAAAGAAATAACAATGAATAAATAAATAAAAGTAAGTACGCAGTGAAGTTTCTGGCAAATAGCAAGTCTTCGATGAGTCATAACCACAAAAATATGATAAATGACAGTCAAGAATACTTTCCTGTAAGAGAAAGGAAGACTGAACTGATGTAGGAAGAGAAGACTGCAAGTAAATGGGGAACGGAGCCGGACAATCACCCAGAGCAGGTTTTGTTTCAAGGCGTGGTGCCCAAGCGCTCTGACTCTGTTAGCTGCCCCAGAATGGGAAGACACATATAGCCAAGTACCTACCACACAATGTTACCTGATGTCCATAGACAACTAGAGATAGAGGTGAGTGTAGAAATAGGGTCTCACATAGAAAATTTTAAAAATGAGCCAGAGATAGAAGAGCAGAATCAGCGGAGGGGAGTGTCAGAGATGTCAAATGAAGAGATTGCAGTCAACAAAGTCAGACCTCAAGGAGTCAATTCAACTAGACTTGAAAGCATGTCATTTATATCTAATGATAGCAATCGATCATTTGACAAGACGGTTTTCAGCAAAGCACTGGGGAGGAAGGCAAACTCCATTTGTAAGGCAGTTGGGGGGTGGGGTGATGAATATAGACAGTGACCTTATATTTCTTTCAAGAAATTTGTCTAGAATTAGCAGAAGAGAGATTGGGCAGAGTAGTCTGAGGGGGAGACAGGGTTGAGAGAAAGGTCTTTTGGTTTGGTTTTGTTTCATTTTTAGGTGAAAGAAGCTTAGCATATTTATAATCTGAGGAAGAAAATTAGAGGAAAGGGAGATGTCCAATGTCCAGGAGAGAGAGGATAATCAATAGAATTGAAGTTCTGAAGAGGTGTCAGGGTGCCAGCTCAGCCCTCATTAACCTACTTGTTTACTGCTTAGCAAACTTCCCCCAAATTAATTTAAAAACGCATTCTCGGTATACCTTCTCCATTCATCTATGTGACCCTGTACCTCCCACTTCATCTTGCTTTGCATTTACATTCTTGACTTCCTGCTGCATCTCCCTGACCTTTTACTTTGCCTCTTATTTTCTGTCACCTGGATTCAGCCTTAAGATTTGATGACTGATTTAGCTTCTCTGGCACCTGGCCACCGCTCTCCTTGGCCACACTATTGCCATCACCCTCAGCTGTTGCAACTCTTGGCCACTATGAGTAAGTGCCCTGCCAAGCCCGCCTCCCTGACTTGTCCATGTGGAGGAGAAGTGCCTCCTAGAGGAGATCACAAGAGGATAGAATCTGGGGCAGAGGGGGAAGGTTAGCTCCTAAGGCTGGAGAGGACGTGAGGAAGAGAGCTAGTGGAATTTATTGGAGAGGGTAACTTTAACATTTCCTCTAATATGATTCTGTACTATTCTGTTTTTTTTTTTAACCATGGTAACATATTTTAAAAACAAAACTTTTGTTTTTAAAACAAAAAGTTATAAATGAGAGGAAGGGGTTGTGTTCATTCATTTAGGCAACAGCATTCTATTGAGCTGGGTGCTGGGGACACTGGTGAACAGGCTCCATCCCTGATCTAACAGAGTTTTCTATCTAGCAGGACAGATGCCCATAAACAGACACCTATTTATCTCAGAATGAAAGTTGGGACTCTGGGAGAGTTCAACTCTGAAAGCTTCTGTTTTTGCTGAAAGGTAAGAAGCAAGGTCATTTGCTCACAAAGGAGATGGAATTGAGCAGAGGGCTTGAAAGAAATGATAAAAATTAGGAAGAGGAGTTGTAGGGAAAGGGGGAGCAGACAGACCAGGAATATGTAAACAAATGCAGAGCTATGCATACTTTTTACTTGAATGTCTCCGAATTCAAGTCCCAGAACTTGATTTTCAACTGCCCATGTGTGCCACATATTTGCTTCAAAAAAAGCAAATCCCTTTTCTTTCAGAATCTGTTAGTCATTGCTCTCTTTTTAACAACAGCGTCAACAATAATCTCTTTTTGAAGAATGTCTTCAATTCACAGTAATTGTACTGGTAATAAATAGCTCATCCATGTCTTCAGGACTGTTAAGTGACAAGATAGATTGTAAGATTAAAAGCAACACAACCATGTTGTTATTCAGTTCTTAACTAGAGTTTAACACAGTACCCGGAAGACTCACCTGTAATTCCAAACCTCTTGAGTCTTGGTTGGTGGGCCAGCTCTCTTCCCCTGGGCTTTAGCAAGCTTGGAACACCACTTTCCTAGGACATAGGCATCATAGTCCTGGTTAAGCTTCATAGTGTATCACTAATAATTCCAGTTGTATCTAGCATACTGAAATAATAACATCTTAAATTCTTGTAAATTATAAGTGCACTAGAACTTTTTTAAAATCTTAAATGCACATTACTTAATATTATTCACTATTTTATGATAATATATTTGCTGAATATTGGAAAAGAGAATTAAAAATAAAACAGACATCTCTAACATTTTTCTCTTGTATGAAGGGTGCTTTATTTAATTTATCCACAGGTTTTATCTTCTATATAGTGAATTTCTAAATGTATTTAAATTTTGCTGTTGAGTGGTATACTAAAATCAGGGTGTTTTCAGATATTAAAGAATAACAACAATAAAGAATACTTCTCAACAAAGAGAAGTATTTTACTGAGATTTTATGGGTAATAGATTCATTTGTTCTGTGTGTATCTTGCCTATATCCTTCCATTCACCTCATTTGTTTTTACAGGATATCTATCTGGGGCAGCTTGATCTGCTGTGAGCTGTGGAGAGGGAGACAAAGAGAAAAAAAGATGTGTTGCTGAATTTTTAATAACATCTGTATAAATTGCCAATAATAAGCAAATAATAAATATTTATTGACTTGAATTAAACTGAGCCAGGATCGAGGACGTGCAGCTGATGGTTGAAATATTTGTTGCTGTGGGATCAAGTTGAATCAATAGTACTGGAGGAAAAAGGGAAAAGGATGGAGGCAAAATACAAAGCAAAGTGAGAAAACAGAAGCAAAGTGAAGAGAAAATGATTACAATGATGATTATTGCTACATATATACATTATATATACTGTTACACACACAGGCTTATATAGATAGCAGTCTCCATCTTTGTGTGTGTGTGTGTGTGTGTGTGTGTGTGTGTGTAGCAATAATATTACAGGGTCAAACTTTAATCACTAGGAAATGGAGTTAAACTTAATCATATCTAGTGCTTTCATTTTAAACCAACAGCTCAGTTTCCACATCTCCTCGCATCACACAGTGACCCATTGTGTTGGAATGCATAGCAGTAGCCCAAAGCACCCTACAGTTAGTGGAAAACTCTTTTCTCCTTTAAGTCCTCACTATCCATGGGCTGACCCCCATTTCAACTTTGTGCTGACTTCCTGTAACTTTCTATTGCATGTAGGCACCATCTCATTTGTCTGTGTTTCAAATGCCAGGTAAAGTCAAAATAGAGGGTAAAAGAAACAAACAAGGACAGGAAACAGCAAGACGTTACTGTTGGCATTCTCAGCTGCCCAGCGGAGTCTCTTCCCATGTTTGGGAAATTTCTCACCTCCTGGGTCTTGGTGGGTGGCTCATACACTGCTGTTATCACAGCAGAATATGTCAGGGACTTGCTTTCCCCACCTTCTTTGAAGCAAGGGCCAAAAGCAACTCAGGTATCGCCACACCCTGGCACCACTGTCTCTGCCAGTAGCAAAAGGAGTGCCAGTAGCATGGGCTGAGGCCCTGCTTGCTCTGTCACCCTACAGGCTGCAGTGCTCAGGGAGGTGCCAGTGACGGCATCCCTAGACCAGCCCTCTGGAGCGGTAGCATTGTCTGGATCTGTCACCCTGTATCAGATTCTTCACCCAAGGCCTCTGGGAGCCAGCTGAGGCCTTT
This sequence comes from Phocoena sinus, assembly GCF_008692025.1. Classification (NCBI taxonomy): domain Eukaryota; kingdom Metazoa; phylum Chordata; class Mammalia; order Artiodactyla; family Phocoenidae; genus Phocoena; species Phocoena sinus. Next base: position 66,239,462 of record NC_045772.1, on the reverse strand, counting down.
GTGTGAAGAAGAAAAAGGCGCCCCTCCTGGCAGGTGTAAGGCTCTGCCGGCATATGGTGGCTTTGCCTCTCCATTCCGTAGGTCCCTGAGGTATCCATGCTAATTTTCATTTCTTTTCTATCTAAATCAGTTTGCCTTGTTGCTGACAAATAAAAACTCTTGCTAATATAGTAAGACTACTACACTGTCCAGTTATATCTATAACCTCTTCATAGTGTTATGCCCCTTTTAACATAGGTCATATTCCTAAATAGACATTTCTCCAAAGAAGATATACAGATGGCCAATAAGCACATGAAAAGATACTCAACATCACTAATTCTTAGAGAAATGCAAATCAAAACCACAATGAGGTATCACCTCACACTGGACAGAATGTTTATCATCAAAAGTCTACAAATAATAAACGCTGAAGAGGGTGTGGAGAAAAGGGAACCCTCCTACTCTGTTGGTGGGAATGTAAATTAGTGCAGCCACTATGGAAAGCAGTATGGAGGTTCCTGAAAAAACTAAAAATAGAGTTGCCATATGATCCAGCAATCCCACTCTTGGACATATATCCAGAAAAGACAAAAGCTCTAGTTTCAAAAAGATAACATGCATCCCTGTGTTCACAGCAGCACTATTTACAATAGCCAACACATGGAATCAACCTAAGTGTCCATCAACAGATAAATGGATAAAGAAGGTGTGGTATGTATATATAATGGAATATTACTCAGCCATAAAAAGAATGATATAATGCCATTTGCAGCAACGTAGATGGACCTAGAGATTATCATACTAAGTGAAGTAGGTAAGTCAGACAGAGAAAGACAAATATATGATATCACTTATATGTGGAATCTAAGAAATAGTACAAATGAACTTATTTACAAAACAGAAACAGACTCACAAACACAGAAAACAAACTTATGGTTACCAAAGGGGAAGGCGGGTAAGGGATAAACTGGGAGTATGGAATTAACAGATGCACACTACCATACATAAAATAGATAAGCAATAAGTTTTTACTGTATAGCACAGGGAACTATATTCAATATCTTGTGATAACTTATAATGGAAAAGAATTTTTAAAAATACGGTCATATTATCTGGCATTTCCACAAGACTATTACACCCTCCCTAAATAACACAACTAGCAAATATTTAGCCTTGATCTACTAACTCGGAGCAAATAATTAGCTTACGTATACTCTTAAGTGTTCATACTCAGGCTTGAATGTTTCACCTTCTAGTATTTAAATGTGATACATTAAAAGCTGAGCTTATCCTGCCTTGGGAAAGGAGGAAAGGACAATCATTATAAGCTCATACACGGAGAACCCCTTAAAGTACGTAAAACACGAGCCCATTCCTGGAAGGAGTAAAGTGGGCCACCTGGAGACCCCACTCCCTCCTCACTGGGAGACTACAGGCTCACACTTACTGCACATTTTCTCCAACTATACAAACCAATCCTGAAAGCCACACCAGGTCCCCGCTGTAGTCACTGGACTTACTTCAAGGACACAGCCAAATTCCACTAAATCCAGGTGCTCACCTCCTCCATTGCACCTTCTAATTGAGTTTATGTGGGTCACATAAAATTCATGCAGGCATCTCTAGTCATCTACCATCTGTGGAGTCCTCATTCCCAGGCTGCCTTCTGTGTCCTATCTGTTCACAGAACCCCAGATCCTCTCCTCACTCTCACACCCATACCTCTGACCTCTATACTTCTAGCACTGCAATCACCAATCTTCCCTAGATCTGCAACTTCTTTCCTGGACATGTGTTCCACCTCCTTGACTTCACTGAAATAACCCCCAGGTGGCACTATCTCTCCTTTCAGCCTTCACTGAAATAACCCCCAATAACATGGGGGTTATTTCTTTTGTGCTCTCCAGAGTCAGGTGGGTTGCTCTCCATAATTTCCAGGCCTGCATCGAGATTAATGTTTCCCTTCCTTCTTGTAAAACTCTTGCCATTGAGGCTCATGCTCTCCTGGTACAACACCTTTTTCCTTCTAATCACCTGCATCTCACAACTTCCTAAGCACTCTTGCTCATTGACTGAGACAGCTCCTGTTGACAGTTTTCTCCTCCCCAGTCCAGAGGGTTATTGGACATCCATGCCCACAAAGATGTCCTACCCAACATCTCAGTCTCTTGTTCCTTGACCTCCGGTGACCTCCTCTTCTTCAACTCAGACACCCACTTGCTTTTTCCCTGTGCCTTGTCATCACCAGAAACACTCTTTCCCTGAAATCACTGATTCTAACATTCTTCTTCTATCACAACCTGATATCTTTCTGGTTCTTTGCTCAAGAACTCTCTGAAATATTTTAACCTCATTCAGACTTCTAACTCATTGACCATGTCCATTTCTCTCATAGCCCCCTTCTATCTTCATTAACTCTTTATCTAGCCTTGATGTCCTGGTACATCACTACAACCTCTCTCCCCTGGTAATCTTCATTCCCTTGGTCAGAATTCAAATCCTGTTGCTTCATCTTTAAAATGAGAATAATATTAGTATTACAACTTATAGGGTTGTTAGGAGAATTAAATTTTAGTGTATGTGAAACACTTGAAAGTTCACCTGAAACTTAAATAGTACTAAATAAGTAGTATTCTGTCATGCCTTCCTGGAAAAACTCAACTCTGGATAAATCTGATCACTGACATTCTCAGAATATGTGTTCAAAGACTGAACATTACCAGAAATTTTTAAAATGTAATTGTGAAAAATAACAGCTGTAGATACTCTTGATCAGCAAACTCAAATTGGCCCTCAATACTGCTGGAAGTAAATTCATTCTTCCTTCTACAAGTGTTTCATGTGCTTTTCCCTCATCTTCAACATTGCATCTGACTTCCCTAAACTTACATGACTATCTTATGACTACCTCATAAATTACAAAGAATCACTCATGAGCCCCTGCTTTTGCTCCAACAAGTCTAAAACTATTCTTGTGTCTGTTCCTTTCTTCTTTTCATCCTTTCTGCTAAGAGATAAGTGTTCCCACAGTTATCAAAAGCAAGTGTCTCCTTGAGTGTTCTGATCTTTTCCTGCCTTCCCAAAGACCTCCATCTTTGAATTATCCCATCCCTGTCCTTTACCTTCCCTTTTATGTGGGTCCTTCTTATCGTAAGAAACTCTAGATTTACAAATTTTATACATGAGTTTCAATGCCCACTCCCAGTTTGTGGATTGTCATTTCAGTCTCTTTGTGGTGTCTTTTGTTGAACATGTGTTCTTAAATGTAATTAAACTCATCAACTTTTCATGCTTTATGCTTTTATATCATATTTACAACATTCTCCTATATGCTGAAGTCATTAAGTATTTTATTTTCTGTTTTTAATGTTTAATAATTTTGGCTTTCTCATTTAGTTTTTAATCTATCTGTGATTGCTTTTATTTACAGTGTGAGAAATGCATCCAACTTTATTTTCTTCTGAAAGTATAGCTAAGTAATGCACAGAATGGTTTAGTGAAAAAAAATTGTTTCCTTATTGATCTGCAGTTCTACCCCTGTCTTATTACAACAGCCCACATATTAATGGGTTTATCTGGAGAGTCTCTAATTTTTTTCTATTTGTCTATTTCCCTATGCCTGCATCAATACCTTATAGTATTAATTACTTTAGCTTGATAGTGCCTTATGGAAAGGATGTCTACTTGGGTGTGACCCCTCACCTGTTTTTTTCTTCAAACATGTCTTAATTATTCTTGGCCCTTTCCATATATAAAATTTTCAATTAGCTTAACAATTTTCAAAAGAAACATTTTAGGTATATATTATGTTTTATTAAATTTATTTAGCGAGACAAACTTTTTTAAATATTGCATTTTCTAATCAATGAACATGGTCTATCTTTCCACTTATTTAGGCCTCCTTAAACATCATTCAGAAAAGTTTTATACATTTATCCAGAAAAGTTTTTCCTATCTCCTGTTATATTCATTATTAGGTACCTCTTTAATGTTATTTTAAATCATATCTCTTTAATTTTATTTTTAAACTGCTGCTGGTATGTGAAATGCAAATCAACATTTATTTGATTTTATTTCCAGCAACTTTGCTAAACTCTCTTGTTATTTCTACTAATTTTCTGAAATGTCTTTTGTAGTCTTTATGTACAAGATCATATCATTTGCAAGTGATTTCAGTTTTGTTTCTTTCTTTATAATCCTTGTAATTTTACTTTCCTCTCCTTGTCTTCTTTTCATATAGGTATGCTAAGTTCAAAAGGAACTGTGCTGTGTTGTATGTACTACACAAATTCCACCTTTATTTGTATCCATTTGCTATAGTTCTTTGGTGTAGAGGAAATATATAATGAAGAATGTTCAATAAACCTGTTAATGTCAGGTTAATAATGATTTCTAAGATGTTGTAATGCTATATCATCTTGATGCCAGTAAGTACACTTTACAGAGCTATCAAATTGTGCCTCATTAAAAATGCCATTTGAAGATCGGCAAATTGCTAAAATTTTGACTAATATGATATCTGATTATCTTGAACTAGCAAGCAGAGCTTTGATGTTAATAACATCACTTTTTACAACACATTTGAGAGCAGACACTGACATTTATATTGTTGATGTTAAAAAAAAAAAAAAAAGAAACAGGCTGCATCTTTCAACTACTAAGTCAAGCTTTGGCAATTTAGCTTCTGCAAAACAGCATCTTCTGTAATAGTATATTAATGTTCTAAATTTGAGTTATATATTTCCTAGTGTTTAATTTGTAAATGTATTGCGTTTAAAGCCATAAAAACTATAATTATACATTGTTTATGCCTAGTTTTATTACATGTTTAAATAACTTTATAATTAAAATAGGTTTAATAAATCCTGGTAGCCCATGTGCACTTTTTTCCTTTGAAATAGTCTCTCATTCTATTACTTACATTTGAGAAATTCTGTTCTAATGAGTAGGACACTCTCCTTGGTCTCACTTTGGGGATCCTGGCTTTGCTGGTCTTCCTAAATGTATAAGTTACCTACTTATATTGGGTGATTGTACCTCACTACATCTGTTTAACCACAAGGGCTCCTGAGTGCTCTTTCTAAGAGGCAAATTGATTCTAAACTTAGTCTACTTAAAAGTATTCAATAATCTTCTTTTATTTTTAAGGTAATATTCAAAACTTCTTAACGTAATTCAGAAAGCTCTGTATATATTTTTTCCTACAGACCTTGCTAAATGCATCTTTGCAAACTGCTTCTCCCACAGTTGACTCTATTTCAATGGAAACACGATCTTTGCAAATGCTCAGACCAAAAACCTTGGAGGGACACTTTGCTCCTCTCAGTTGTACACCAGATCAGCAAATCATCCAGGCTCTACCTTAAAAACATACACAGACTCACCACTTCTCATCACTTCCATACTGTTGCCTGGACCATGCTACCAACATCTCTTACTAGAATTTTGCAGTAATTTCTTGATTAGTGTTTATGCCCTTACTCCTGTATTAGTTTTCTGTTGCTGCTGTAACAAATTATCTAATAAAATGTTCAAATAATTTGCTGTAACAAATTATCAAAACTCAGCATCTTAAGGGACTTCCCTGGTGGCACAGTGGTTAAGAATCTGCCTGCCAACGCAGGGGACATGGGTTCAAGCCCTGGTCCAGTAAGATCCCACATGCTGGAGCAACTAAGCCCATGCGCCACAATTACTGAGCCTGTGCAATAGAGCCCGTGAGCCACAACTACTGAGCCCTGCATGCTGCAACTACTGAAGCCCGTACACCTAGAGACTGTGCTGAGCAACAGGAGAAGCCACTGCAGTGAGAAGCCTGTGGAACACAACAAAGAGTAGCCCCCACTCGCTGCAACTAGCAAAAGCCCGCACACAGCTGCAAAGACCCAACACAGCCAAAAATAAATAAATAAATTTATGAAAAACAAACAAACAAACAAAAACTCAGCACCTTAAAACAACATTAATTATCATTTCACAGCTCCATAGCAATCCAATCGGCTTGGCTGGCTTTCTGATGTGGAACCTACAAAGTCGAAAGTATTGGCAGGGCTGCTCTCCTTTCTGGAGTTTCTGAGGATTATTCCATTTCAAGCTCATTCAAGTGGTTGGCAGAATGTAGCTCCGTGTAGATATAGGCAATGCAATGTTACTGTGCTGACAATCACATGCAGACTGCAGGTCTTTGTAGTGCGGAGAATCATGCTCCAATGATTGAGCTGGCTCTCACTGAGCGTGGGGGGAACATGCATCCACAGTGCACCGCCATAGAGTGTTTTACATATAATGTGCTATGTGTGTGTCTTGTGTGTGTGTATTTTTAAGGAAACTGTTTCAAAATAAATGGTGTTGTAACAAATCAATGCTGCATACATAGGATGGTTTTAAAGGAGGCATGTGTGCACTTGCAGGACTGTTTATTATTAGGCTCTTCCCCTGCTAGACTGTAAGATTTGAGGTCAGAAGCCCTGCTTATGTTGTTTATCACTCAATCCTCAGGGCCAAACACAGTGCCTGGCACAGAGGAAGGAGTCAGTAAGTACATGTTGAAGAAATAAATGAACAATGGTTTTATATTGTTCAAAACAAGACTACAAAAATGTTTTAAATCTTAGTTAAGTGTTATATTCATAAGCAAAATAAAACCACTGAGCACAGCTGTAATCTGCACCTGAGTGAGTTTAGGAGAAAATAAGTCTACAAGAAGTAAATTTCTGTTCCTCATGTAGTAGCCCTGGGGTGGATCAACCAAAGATGAGCAAGTCCTGCCCTAATGGGCAGATATGGGGTGAGACCTGAGCCCCGGGCAGGCCAGGGCTGCTGTTTTATCTAGCTCACTGGTTTAGGTGGTGCTTTGAGACCGACCTGTTCCCTATGTCTTCTCCCTCTGGACAAGATTACAAGGATGGAGATGCAGCAGCAATCAAGCCTTGGTCCAAGAAGAAGCCCTAATTATTCATTTGTCCCAACCACAGCTGCCCCAGGGGAGGCCATGTAGACCCTCAGAATACACTACCTTAGAACTAAAATAGCAGGCTATATGGGGGATGGGCTAGTCAGTCTTCGTGAATTTTCGTTATTGTATATGATTCCCTTCGAGTAGGCCCTTCTTCCTTGTGTAAGGACCTGTACTGAAGGCTCAAATTGATCTGACAATGTGGGTGGCTTACAGTGGGTTGTCTTTAACTCCACTCAACTACTAGAGAAGAGATCCAGATGAAACTGTGCAAAATAAAGAGAATGGACTAGTGCCATTCGTGAATATTTTTCTCTACTTCCAATATTGTAGAAGCTGGAGGAATGATTATACTAATGTGTGGAGTCTATTCCATACCCCAGAAACTATTCAGTAAGCTAATGGTGAGCAGCATTCATAATGAAAGTACCTCTTTAAACAGGAATATTAGCTCCATATCTAAAAGTTGAAAACATATTTGTTCAATTCATACCTTCAAACAGACATTTAAAATAATCATCATTCAATTTCTGTTAATCGTCCAAAAAAAAAAGTTGTATTGGATAACCCCCTCTGAACGTTCCCAGGGTTTTGTGGATTTCCCTAGTATAGTGAGCAGTTACACGTCAGGGTCAAAGCCAAGGAGACAAAGACACTTTGTGGTGAGCGCTAATGATTTGCCATGTGACTTTAGATGCGGTTTTCTGATCTATCTGGGCTCAGTCCCTAATCTCTAAGAGAGGGTGAACATTTCTCCTTAAGGGCTTTGAGAAGCAATCAACGAGCTAATTATAAAACACTTTGCCAAAATACCATGCCACACAAGTGCTCGACAATAAAGGCTGCTTTGTAATTGCAGAATGTCTTGAAAGCTGATCAGAGATGATGAGGGTGATGCTCATTTCGAAGCTAAAGTTTTGGTTAGATTTGTTTTCTTTTCATGTGGGGTGGTCCTGTGGGGAGGGCTGCAGTCCCAGGGTTTAGTGACTTAGGTCTAGTGTCCTGTGTGGTGGGCATTTTGACAGGCAATGGGAAGACAGCAATGAATAAATAGTTCTTGTCTTCAAGGAGATTAGAGAATGGGGGAGGCAGGAAAATGGGCACTTACAAAAGCACTTTGTGTTGTATTTGTGCTGTGAAATAGAAGAGGGTAATGCCACCGAAAAGCAGCTAAAATCTGGGGGAAAAAATTGTTGAGGGTAATAGAGGAGAAGAAGGTCCCAGGAGGAGTGAAGGGAGAGAAAGCCAATCTTAGAGGAATTAAAAGTAGTTCCTGTTTGGCTAAATTGCAGAGAAGAGTAGCTTTATGGCAGGATAGTGGAGGGCTTTCATCCACATTAGGGATTTTAAACTTTATCCTAAGGGAAATAGGCAATCAAAAGATTTTAAACAGGGAAGAAACATAACCAAATTTGTGTTTTAAAAAGTCACTATGTCATGTATATTTTGCCACTATGTATGTATATATATATATTTTTTTTTAAATGGCCACTATGAACACAACTTTCCAAAATCCATGGGACACAGCAAAAGCAGTTCTAAGAAGGAAGTTTATACTGATAGAGGTCTGCCTCAAGGAACAAGAAAAACCTCAAATAAAAAAAAAAGGTTACTACGGATAAATTTTTTCAAAAAGGAAAAAATTTGACCTCATCAAATTAAAAACATTTGCTCTATGAGAGTGTATGTGAAGGGGATGAAAATACAAGCTACAGATTGGGAGAACATGTTTGCAAACCAAATATCCAACAAAGCTTTAATATCTAGAATATATAAAGAATTCTCAAAACTTAATAGTAAGACAGCAACAGCAACAAAATAATGCAATTAGAAAATGGAAAAAAAATTAGCTGTCATTTCACTGAGGAGGATATACAGATAGCAAATAAGCACATGAAAAGATGTTCAATATCATTAGCCTTTAGAGAAATATAAATTAAAACCCCAGTGAGATATTACTACACACCTATCAAAATGGCTAAAAGGAAAAACTATGCCAATACCAAATGCTGGTGAGGATGCAGAGAACTAGATCACTCATACTTTGCTGTAGGAATATAAATGGTAGGAACAGCCACTCTGAAAAATAGTTTGGGAGTTTCTTATAAAACTAAACATGCAACTACACACCACCTGGCAACTGCATTCCTGGGTATTTATCCCCAGAGAAATGAAAACATACGCTCACACAAAAACCAGTATATGAATGATTCAATAGCCACTTTTTTCTAATAGCCAAAAACTGAAGTCAGTCTAGATGACCTTCACCAGGAATAATTAAACAAACTGTGGTACATAAGTACCATAGAAATTATTCAGCAATAAAAAGGAACAAACTGTAGATACACACAATTTGGATGAATCTCCAGGGAATTATGCTGAGTGGAAAAAGCCAACCCCAAAAAGTTATGCACAGTATGTTTCCACTGGTATAACATTTTCACAATGACAGTTTTAGAAAAGGAAATCAGATTAGAGATAGCCAGAGGTTAGGGATGAGGGAGGTGGGTATAGTCATCAAAGGACAAACTGAAGGATCTTTGTGGTGTTGGAACGTGCCTGTGGTGGGGGATGCATGAAAGCAAACAGGTGAAAAAACTGTATAGAGCTTAATACACACACACAAATGACTACTAGTAAAACTGGAGACATCTGAACAAAATAGGTATATTTTATCAGTGTTAAAATCCTGGTTATGGGGGGCACTTTCAAGATGGCAGAGGAGTAAGACATGGAGATCACCTTCCTCCCCACAAGTACATCAAAAATACATCTACATGTGGAGCAATTCCTACAGAACACCTACTGAACGCTGGCAGAAGATCTCAGACCTCCCCAAAGGCAAGAAACTCCCCATGTACCCGGGTAGGACAAAAAAAAAAAGGAAGGACAGAGACAAAAGAATAGAGACAGGACTTGCACATCTGGCAGGGAGCTGTGAAGGAGGGAAAGTTTCCACACACTAGGAAGACCCTTCACTGGTAGAGACTGTGGGTGGTGGGGGGGAAGCTTTGGAGCCACAGAGGAGAGCGCAGCAATAGGGGTGCAGAGGGCAAAGCGGAGAGATTCCTGCACAGAGGATCAGTGCTGACCAGCACTCACCAGCCCGAGAGGCTTGTCTGCTCGCCCGGTGGGGTGAGTGGGGGCTGGGAGCTGAGGCTCGGGCTTTGGAGGTCAGACCCCAGGGAGAGGACTGGGGTTGGCTGTGTGAACACAGCCTGAAGGGGGCTAGTGCGCCACAGCTAGCCGGTAGGGAGTCCGCGAAAAAGTCTGGACCTGCCCAAGAGGCAAGAGACCATTGTTTCAGGGCGCACGAGGAGAGGGGATTCAGAGCACCACCTAACTGAGCTCCAGAGATGGGTGAGAGCCACGGCTATCAGCGCAGACACCAGAGACGGGCATGAAATGCTGAGAATGCCACAGCAGCCACCAGGAAGCCTGTGTGTGCAAGCACAGGTCACTATCCACAGCTCCCCTCCCAGGAGCCTGTGCAGCCTGCCACTGCCAGGGTCCCGTGATTCAGGGACAACATCCTGGGGAGAATAAATGGTGCACTTCAGGTTGTCACAATGTGATGCCAGCCTCTGCAGCCACAGAGAGGACCCACATTCCATACCCCTCCCCCTGCCCCCTGAGTGAGCCAGAGCCCCCTAATCAGCTGCTCCTTTAACCCCGTCCTGTCTGGTGAAGAACAGACACCCTCAGGCGACCTAAACTCAGAGGTGGGGCCAAATCCAAAGGTGAACCTCAGGAGCTGTGCGAACAAAGAAGAGAAAGGGAAATCTCTCCCAGCAGCCTCAGGAGCAGTGGATTAAATCCCCACAATCAACTTGATGTACCCTGCATCTGTGGAATACCTGAATAGACAACGAATCATCCCAAAACTGAGGTGGTGGACTTTGGGAGCAACTGTAGACTTGGGGTTTGCTTTCTACATCTAATTTGTTTCTGGTTTTGTGTTTATCTTAGTTTAGTATTTAGAGCTTATTGTCATTGGTAGATTTGTTTATTGATTTTGTTGCTCTCTTCCTTTTATATATATATATACTTTTTTTCTTTTTCTCTTTTTGTGAGTGTGTATGTGTATGCTTCTTTGTGTGATTTTGTCTGTATAGCATTGCTTTTGCCATTTGTCTTTGGGTTCTGACTGTCCATTTTTGGGGTATTTTTTAGTATAGTTTTTAGCACTGTTATCAATGGTGGATTCGTTTTTTGTTTGGCTGCTTTCTTCTTTATTTCTCTTTCTTTTTTTATTACTTTTATACTTTTTTATTTTTAATTTTTTTCTATTGTAATAACTTTCTTTTCTTTCTTCCTGTCTTTCTTCCTTTATTTGTTTGTTTCTTTCTTTTTCTCTCTTTTCTTCTGAGCTGTGTGGCTGACAGTGTCTTGGTGCTCTGGCCAGTTGTCAGGCCTGAGCCTCTGAGGTGAGAGAGCCAAGTTCAGGGCATTGATCCACCAGAGACCTCCTGACACCATGTAATACCAAATGGCAAAATTTCTCCCAGAGATCTCCATCTCAACACTAAGACCCAGCTCCACTCAATGGCCAGCAAGCTCTAGTGCTGGATACCTTATGCCAAACAACTGGCAAGACAGGAACACAAACCCACCATTAGCAGAGAGACTGCCTAAAATCATAATGAGTTCACAGACACCCAAATAACACCACCGGACATGGTACTGTCCACAAAAAAAACAAGCTCCAGCCTTATCCACCCAGAACACAGGCACCAGTCCCCTCCACCAGGAAGCCTACACAAACCACTGAACCAACCTTACGCACTGGGAGCACACAGCAAAAAACAACGGAAGCTATGAATCTGCAGCATGAGGAATGGAGACCCCAAACACACTAAGTTAAGCAAAATGAGAAGACAGAGAAACACACAGCAGATGAAGGAGCAAGGCAAAAACCCACCAGACCAAACAAATGAAGAGGAAATAGTCAGTCTACCTGAAAAAGAATTCAGAGTAATGATGGTAAATATGACCCAAAATCTTGGAAACAGAATGGAGAAAATACAAGAAACCTTTAACAAGGACCTAGAAGAACTAAAGAGCAAACAAACAATGATGAACAACACAATAAATAAAATTTAAAATTCCCTAGAAGGAATCAATGGCAGAATAACTGAGGCAGAAGAACGGATAAGTGACCTGGAAGATAAAATAGTGGAAATAACTACTGCAGAGAAGAATAAAGAAAAAAGAATGGAAGACAGTCTCAGAGACCTCTGGGACAACATTAAATGTGCCAACATTTGAATTATAGGGGTCCAGGAGAAGAAGAGAAAAAGAAAGGCTCTGAGAAAATATTTGAAGAGATTATAGTCGAAAACTTCCCTAATGTGGGAAATGAAATAGTTAATATAGTCCAGGAAGCACAGAGAGTCCCATACAGGCTAAATCCAAGGAGAAACACACCAAGACACATATTAATCAAACTTTTAAAAATTAAATACAAAGAAAAAATATTAAAAGCAGCAAGCGAAAAACAATAAATAGCATACAAGGGAATTCCCATAAGGTTAACAGCTGATCTTTCAGCAGAAACTCTGCAAGCCAGAAGGGAGTGGAAGGACATATTTAAAGTGATGAAAGGGAAAAACCTACAACCAAGATTACTCTACCCAGCAAGAATCTCAGTCAGAATCGACAGACAAGTTAAAACCTTTACAGACAAGCAAAAGCTAAGAGAATTCAGCACCACCAAACCAGCACTACAACAAATGCTAAAAGAATTTCTCTAGGCAGGAAAGAAAAAAGAAGGAGAAGACCTACAAAAACAAACCCAAAACAATTAAGAAAACGGTCCTGGGTCATACATATCAATAACTACTCTAAATGTAAATGGTTTAAATGCTCCAACAAAAAGACCTAGACTGGCTGAATGGATTCAGAAACAAGACCCATACATATGCTGTCTACAAGAGACCCACTTCAGACCTACGGACACATACAGACTGAAAGTGAGATGGAAAAAGATATTCCATGCAAATGGAAATCAAAAGAAAGCTGGAGTAGCTTTCTCATATCAGACCCAATAGACTTTAAAATAAAGACTATTACAAGAGACAAACAAAGACACTACACAATGACCAAGGGATCAATCCAAGAAGAAGATATAACAATTGTAAATATTTATGCAGCCAACATAGGAGAACCTCAATACATAAGGCAAATGCTAACAGCCATAAAAGAGGAAATCAGCAGTAACACAAAATAGTACGGGACATTAACACCTCACCTCACCAATGGACAGATCAAGCAAAATGAAAATAAATAAGGAAACACAAGCTTTAAATGATACATTTAAAAAGATGGACTTGGGCTTCCCTGGTGGCGCAGTGGTTGGGTGTCCGCCTGCCGATTCAGGGGACACGGGTTCGTGTGCCGGTCCGGGAGGATCCCACATGCCGCGGAGCGGCTGGGCCTGTGAGCCATGGCCGCTGAGCCTGCGCGTCCGGAGCCTGTGCTCCTCGGCGGGAGAGGCCGCAACAGTGAGAGGCCCGCGTACCGCAAAAAAAAAAAAAAAAAACAAACAAAAAAAAAAAAAAAAAAAAAAGATGGACTTAATTGAAATTTATAGAACATCCCATCCAAAAACAGCAGATTACACTTTCTTCTCAAGTACTCAAGGAATATTCTCCAGGGTAGATCATATCTTGGGTCACAAATCAAACCTTGGTAAATTTAAGAAAAATGAAATAGTAACAAGTATCATTTCCTACCACAGTGCTATGAAACTAGATATCAATTACAGGAAAATCTGTATGAAACACAAACACATGGAGGCTAAACAATACACTACTAAATAACCAAGAGATCACTGAAGAAATCAAAGAGGAAATCAAAAAATACTTAGAAACAAATGACAATGAAAACATGACAGGGGCTTCCCTGGTGGTGCAGTGTTTGAGAGTCCGCCTGCCGATGCAGGGAACACAGGTTCGTGCCCCATTCCGGGATGATCCCACATGCTGCGGAGTGGCTGGGCTCATGAGCCATGGTCACTGAGCCTGCACGTCCGGAGCCTGTGCTCTGCAACGGGAGTGGTCACGACAATGAAAGGCCCGCATACCGCAAAAAAAAAAAAAAAAAACCATGGCAACCCAAAACCTATGCGATGCAGCAAAAGCAGTTCTAAGGGGGAAGTTTAGAGCAATACAATTCTACCTCAAAAAACAGGAAACATCTCAAATAAACAACCTAACCTTACACCTAAAGCAATTAGAGAAAGAAGAGCAAAAAAACCCCAAAGTTAGCAGAAGGAAAGAAATCATAAAGGTCAGATAAGAAATAAGTGAAAAAGAAATGAAGGAAACAATAGCAAAGATCAATAAAACTAAAAGATGGTTCTTTAAGAAGATAAACAAAATTAATAAACCATTAGCTAGACTCATCAAGAAAAAAAGGGAGAAGACTCAAATCAACAGAATTAGAAATGAAAAAGGAGAAGTAACAAATGACACTGCAGAAATACAAAGGATCATGAGAGATTACTGCAGGCAACTCTATGCTAATAAAATGGACAACCTGGAAGAAATGGACAAATTCTTAGAAAAGCACAATGTTTCGAGGCTGAACCAGGAAGAAATAGAAAATATAAACAGACCAATCACAGGCGCTGCAATTGAAATTGTGACTAAAAATCTTCCAACAAACAAAAGCCCAGAACCAGATGGCTTCACAGGCAAATTCTATTATACATTTAGAGAAGAGATAATACCTATCCTTCTCAAACTCTTCCAAAATATAGCAGAGGGAGGAACACTCCCAAACTCATTCTACGAGGCCACCATCACCCTGATACCAAAACCAGACAAAGATGTTACAAAAAAAGAAAACTACAGGCCAATATCACTGATGAAATAGTTGCAAAAATCCTCAATCAAATACTAGCAAACAGAATCCAGCAGCACATTAAAAGGATCATACACCATGATCAAGTGGGGTTTATCCCAGGAATGCAAGGATTCTTCTATATACGGAAATCTATCAAATTGAAGGATAAAACCATATGGTAATCTCAATAGATGTAGAAAAAGCTTTCAACAATATCAACGCCCATTTATGATAAAAACTCTCCAGAAAGTAGGCATAGAGTGAACTTACCTCAATGTAATAAAGGCCATATATGACAAACCCACAGCCAACATAGTTCTCCATGGTGAAAAACTGAAAGCATTTTCACTAAGATCAGGAACAAGACAAGATTGCCTACACTCACCACTATTATTCAACATAGTTTTGGAAGTTTTAGCCACAGCAATCAGAGAAGAAAAATTAATAAAAGGAATCCAGATCGAAAAGAACTATAACTGTCAGTGTTTGCAGATGACATGATAGTATACACAGAGAATCCTAAAGATACTACTAGAAAACTACTAGAGCTAATAAATGAATTTAGTAAAGTAATAGGATACAAAACTAATGCACAGAAATCACTTGCATTCCTATACAGTAATGATGAAAAATCTGAAAGAGATTAAGGAAACACTCCCATTGACCACTGCAACAAAAAGAATGAAATACCTTGGAATAAACCTACCTATGGAGACAAAAGACCTGTATGAAGAAAACTATAAGACACTGATGAAAGAAATTAAAGCAAATACAGATGGAGAGATATAGCATGATCTTGGAGTGGAAGAATCAATGCTGTGAAAATGACTATACTACCCAAAGCAATCTACAGATTCAATGCAATCTGTATCAAACTACCAGTGGCATTTTTCACAGAACTAGAACAAAAAACTTCACAATTTGTATGGAAACACAAAAGACCCCAAAAAGCCAAAGCAATCTTGAGAAAGAAAAACAGCGCTGGAGGAATCAGGCTCCCTGACTTCAGACTATACTACAAATCTACAGTAATCAAGACAGTATGGTAATGGAACAAACACAGAAATATAGATAAATGGAATAGGATAGAAAGCCTGGAGAGAAACCCTTGCACATATGGTCACATTATCTTTGATAAAGGAGGCAAGAATATACAATGGAGAAAACACAGCTTCTTCAATAAGTGGTGCTGGGAAAACGGACAACTACATTTAAAAGAATGAAATTAGAACATTCCCTGACACCATACAGAAAAATAAACTCAAAATGGATTAAAGACCTAAATGAAAAGCCAGAGACTATAAAACTCCTAGAGGAAAACATAGGCAGAAAACTCCATGACATAAATCACAGCAGATCCTTTTTAACCCACCTCCTCCTAGAGAAATGGAAATAAAAACAATAATAAACAAATGGTACCTAATGAAACTTAAAAGCTTTTGCACAGCAAAGGAAACCATAAACCTTTGTCCCTCAGAATGGGAGAAAATATTTGCAAATGAAGCAACTGACAAAATATACAAGCAGCTCATGCAGCTCAAAATCAAAAACAAAAACAACCCAATCCAAAATGGGCAGAAGATCTAAATAGACATTTCTCCAAAGAAGATATACAGATTGCCAACAAACACATGTAAGGATGCTCAACATCACTAATAATTAGAGAAATGCAAATCAAAACTACAATGAGGTATCACCTCACACTTATCAGAATGGCCATCACCAAAAAATCTACAAACAATAAATGCTGGAGAGGGTGTGGAGAAAAGGGAACCCTCTTGCACTGTTGGTGGAAATGTAAATTGATACAGTCACTATGGAGAACAATATGGAGGTTCCTCAAAAAACTAAAAATAAAACTACCATACAACCCAGCAATCCCACTACTGGACATATACCCTGAGAAAACCATAATTTAAAAAAGAGTCATGTACCACAATGTTCATTGCAGCACTATTTACAATAGCCAGGACATGGAAGCAACCTAAGTGTCCATCAACAGATGAATGGATAAAGAAGATGTGGCACATATATACAATGGAATACTACTCAGCCATAAAAGAAACAAAATTGAGTTATTTGTAGTAAGGTGGATGGAACTAGAGACTGTCATACAGAGTGAAGTAAGTCAGAAAGAGAAAAACAAATACTGTATGCTAACACATATATATGGAATCTTAAAAAAAAATGGTTCTGAAGAATCTAGGGGCAGGACGGGAATAAAGACGCAGACATCGAGAATGGACTAGAGGACACGGGGATTGTGAGGGGTAAGATGGGACGAAGTGAGAGAGTGGCATGGACATATATACACTACCAAATGTAAAATAGATAGCTAGTGGAAAGCAGCCACATAGCACAGGGATATCAGCTCGGTGCTTTGTGTCCACCTAGAGTGGTGGGATAGGGAGGGTGGGAGGGAGATGCAAGAGGGAGGAGATATGGGGATGTATGTATATGTATAGCTGATTCACTTTGTTATACAGCAGAAACTAACACACCTTTGTAAGGCAATTATACTCCAATAAAGGTGTTAAAGAAATATTACTTGTTATGACATTTTTGCAAAGTGTCATCTTTCTGCTGGGAAAAGAGTACAAAGAATCTCCCTCTATTATTTCTTACATCTGCAGGTAAATCTACAATTATCACAATAAAAATTTCAATTAAAAAGAAAAATACCACTCTTTCTCATAGAGAATGTGGGGCAGGCAGGGGTGTGTGTATAAAACACAGGTTGTTGGGCTCTTCCTGTAGAATATCAGATTCAGCTGGTCTGGGTGGGGCCTGAGAATCTACATTTTTAACAAGTTCCCAGGGGATGCTGATACTTCTGGTTGGGGAACCTCACTTTGAGAGCCACTAAATTAGATGGTCACTGTGGATTTCCTCCATTTAATGCGAAAACCAGAGATTGGCTTTTCCAAATTGTTTCTTTTCACAAAGCCTTGAGTCTCCGTGCTGGGCTTCTGCAAGCCTAGATCTTTGAAGACTTGCCTGAGTCTTGTGTTCTAGGGTGGCTTGGGCATATCCAGTTAGAACAGGAGTGCTCAAAGTGCAGTAGCATCAGTGTCACATAGGAACTTTCTAGAAATGCAGAGTTGGGGGCTTCACCCTAGATTTGGTGAACAGGAAGCCCCGTAATCTGTTGATTCTGAGATAGGCCAAAGTTTGAGGACCACTGGATTAGAGAGGATGTTGGGAAGCCATTTAGGATCTTTTTAGTTAATATTAGCAACTGCGAAGGGCTTTCTAGGTGCAACTATTTCAAGACAATATGTGGCAAAGGAAAAGTCGAGCTGTGGTCTTCTTAGGACAGTGGTCACTGACTTCCAGTCTCTTATGAGTAGATGCAGAAGGCAGCACTAACTTACCTCCCTCACAGCCAGTTCTGGTCTAATTAACAAATTAAGGGATCATAGAGCACACAGCAAGACTAAAGCCCAAGGTTAACACTAAGTGGCAGTTTGTGGTACTAGGCAGTGCCCATTATATGCTCATAAACACATCAACATTTTGCTCTTAAATGGGAATGAATACCACCAGACACTGTTCGTGAACTGCCAGGCTTCCAGAGGCCTCTCATTTACTGCAAGTCACAGGATCAATTGCCCCTTGATCAATTACGTTTCATGTTGGTTCATGCTGTCATCCCAGAACTTAATCTTTCAGCTGCCTATTGAAGCCCTAATCTGGTTTTTCCATTATACTGCTGTGAGGTTTCTGGTAGTGAGTGGTGTCTGATTTCTAAGTCCCCTTCTATTCCTAGCTGGGGTTTTAGATGTAGCTGGACGTCAACATTCAGAAACACGGTAATTCACTGGGGACCACAGCTCAGGGTACGTGTGTGAGCTAGTGGGTTTAATACCAACCCTGTGTGCATGACTCATCACTGCTTTATTTGTGGAATGGGGCAAAGACTGCCAGGTGATCCTCAATGCCTGATGGCTCAAGAGCTGTCTAAGTGGAGGTGAAGTTGGATAATTCTATCCATTTATTGTTCTGCTTGCAAACTAACCAGTAAAATATCTAAAACTTATAACATTTTTTTCAACATATCGTGGAGGGAAATTGACAACACTCAAAAATGCTCCTTTGGTGAAAACTTCCCCCAGGGTCTTCTGAAATGTCTTACCAACTTCTGACTTCATAAAGAGATGATATGGTGTAGAGGAAAGAAGCTGAGTGTTGAAATCAAACAGATTTGTTTGAATAGCAGTACTGTCCCTTAATAGCTGTTTGACTGGTCAAGGGACTTAAATTCTCTAAGTCTCAGATTGCCATCTGTAATATGGGCTAACATGCCTGCCTTATGCAGTTGATTTGAGAAAAACAAAATGATGCATGTACAGTGCCTGGCATGCATCTGACATAAAAACCTCTTGGTTCCTTTCTCCTAGTATTGAAGATAATTTCTTGGTCTTGGTGGGAGTTTTTCGCCATAAATGTAATAGTATGTGGAAAAATTCAAGCAATCATTGAATCAAATTGCTTGAATCAAAAATTCAAGCAATTCAAGGTCCACTTTGCTTTCTGTTGTTTCCTTTTTGCGCTGCGTCAGTCAGCATAAAGCCAGTTCTTCTGAGGCTCAGTCAGTTCTAGTCCATTTGCCAAGGATCCTATCACTCCGTTTATGGTCTGAAAAGTGATATTCATATCTGGAAAGCATCCAAATCATAACGATACTTCAGCTCATGTTTGTCAGGGCTACAAAAAACAGACTATAAAGTATTTAAAGGAACAGAATCATTTTCCTATACCCTCAAAAGCACTGAATAAAAAACAACTGGGGCTTCCCTGGTGGCGCAGTGGTTGAGAGTCCGCCTGCCGATGCGGGGGACGCGGGTTCGTGCCCCGGTCCGGGAAGATCCCACATGCCGTGGAGCAGCTGGGACTGTGAGCCATGGCCGCTGAGCCTGCGCGTCCGGAGCCTGTGCTCCACAACGGGAGAGGCCACAGCAGTGAGAGGCCCGCGTACTGCAAAAACAAACACAACAAAAAAAAAAACAAATAAAACCCTGAATGTTTAGAACAGTATGATCCAAAATGAGCTATATATATGACTATAACAAAATGATAAAGTAGGATACAAGTTGCTAATATTCAACTCCACAAATAATAACAAACTCATGTTAGACAGCAAAATATTTTGTAAAAATTATATGCAAATGGTTTTTGGCTGGGTGTGCATTCTCCAGCTAGGCACAGTACCACCCTTGCTGTTTCATGCCCACTGGTCCACCTGCTTCATCTATTATAGGGCTTGCCAAGTCCCTGAAGTCATCTAAGTTTGTAGACACCAGTGCCAAAAATTAGATTAAATTACTGGGTTCCTACTCAAGCAGCTGGGCTCCAGTAGCAAGAGCCCTATCAGCACATCTGACCTGACCTTTGGGTAAAGTTTTTCCTCTTTAGCACAGAGATGGTAGCAATCTCCTATAGTTATTAATCTTTGAGTAAGTTCTTCTTACCATCTTTTGCATCTCCAGAATTTCCAACAATCTTGTAAAGAATCTCTGTATTAAATTTGACCTGTATTAATATTTGAAATAGCTAGTGTGGTTGCTGTTTTCCTATTTGAACTCTGACTGATATAGAGTCAGACTGAACACAGCTACACAGGGAAACAAACTCAGCATATGTACTGATCAGTAATCATAATCATAAAGAGGAAATCAAGGGTTACTAGGCATTTAAGGAAAATCAACACCATGGAAGAGAAACACAAAGATAAACAAAAGAAATACTAACTCTAGGGAAAAGGACATAACTTGGTGAACAAACAAGAACTTACACTTTGTTTGGGATTAAAATACACACACTGCTATATATAAAATAGATAACCAACAAAGACCTACTGTATAGCACAGGGAACTATACTTAATATCTTGTAATAACCTATAATGGAAAAGAATCTGAAAAACAAATTATATATATATATATATATATATATATATATATATATAAAACTGAATCGCTTTGCTGTACACCAAAACTAACACAACATTGTAAATCAACTATATTTAAATTTTAAAAAATTTAAAGAACTTACACTTTAAAAAAATGTTTAAAATATTTTGCAGCCAAAAATGGGAACAAGCTGCTATGAAAATAGAGCAATCAGAAAATGGGAGAGACTTTATTGCAATTAAAAATACCATTGCCCAAATGAAAAAAAAATTAACAAGTGGTCTGGATAATGAATTAGACACCTAGGAAAGTTGATGATATGGAAAGTAAATTCAAGGAACTCTTTAGAATATATGAGCAAAGAGTCAATGAGGAAATAATAGTAGCACTTAATATGTGCCAAACTGTTCTAAGTTCTTTAGTTATGATAACATAGTTAATTTTCATAACAACTCTCTGAGCTGAGAACTATTATTATACACAGAGAGAGGTTAAGAAACATACCCAGTCACACAGCTAATGAGGTGGTAGAGCTGAAATTCAAATCCAGGGAATTTGACTCCAAAGACCTTGCTCTTAACTAGTGTTCTGCATCATCTATTTTAAAAGCAAAAGATAAGTTGAGAGATGTGGAAGATATATTTAGGAAGTCCAATAGCCACCTAATTTGAGGATGAATAAAAGGAAGGAAATAGTTGAGAAGCAAGAGTTGAAATGTACTGAGTTGAAGAAAGATTCGAACGACCCTATTAAGTGGCAACAATAATAAC
Organism: Phocoena sinus; assembly: GCF_008692025.1. Taxonomy (NCBI): domain Eukaryota; kingdom Metazoa; phylum Chordata; class Mammalia; order Artiodactyla; family Phocoenidae; genus Phocoena; species Phocoena sinus. Next base: position 66,217,997 of record NC_045772.1, on the reverse strand, counting down.
TTAAAAAAACATATCTAGACACATATTTAAGAAATTTTAGAACTCTGAGATAAAACTTAAAAACCTCCAAAGAAAAAATAACTAGCTACAGGGTACTGTGAATCGGATTAGTATCAGATGTTTCATATATAGCAATAGAATAATGCTTTATAAATTCTAAAGTTTGGATTTAGACTTCTGTACCCAGACAAATATTAATCAAATGGTCATGGAAAATTAAGACATTTTTGGACATGCAAGAATTCAGAAAGTCTAGTGTCCATTGCTATTTAAACAGACAAACCAACAAAATATAAAATGTGTCTTAGTTTGGACTGCTATAACAGAATTCCATTGACTGGGTGGTTTATAAATAACAGACATTCATTTCTCACAGTTCTGGGGTCCAAGTCCGAGACCAAGGTGTTGGCAGATTCAGTGACTGGTGAGCCCACTTCCTGGTTCTTACATAGTCACTTCTTTCTGCATCCTTATGTGACAGAAAGGGTGAGAGACCTCTCTGGAGCCCCTTTTATAAGTGTACTAACCCCATTCATGAGGGCTCCACCTTCATGACCTAATCACCTCCCAAAAGCCCCATCTCCAAATGCCATCATATTGGGGATTAGGTTTCAACATATGAATTTGGGGGACATACAAACATTCAAAATGATTCTAAAAAACAGGAGAACGTGAGATCCAAGGCACATCAACAATTGAGTATGATGCAGAAATAAAAGACTCTAGGAGAAAATTAAAAGAGAACCCATCAGGATTCTAAAGGTTCTCTTTAGAAAAATATAAATGACATTAATATTTTTACCTCTCTGTAACTCCAGTATTTGGTTTTACCAGCAAAATATTTACATAATCATAGTGTAAGCAACGTAAGTAAATGACTTTTCAAATTGTTATTATTTGAGATTTAAAAAAATTATGTTCATTAATTTTTAAATACCTAATTAATGATAATGAAGACAGTATGTTTCAGTAGTTATAAAGGGATTTAAGCCCAAAAAACAAGAAAAAAAACAAAATAGGTTGTATTATAATTATCAAATAGACCTTGATTGAGATCAAACAACCCTTTTTTCCACTTTACAGGGAAAAACACTTTGCTTCTATATTTTTTTCAGAATAATGGAAACATGTTCTTTTCCTGATTGTGTCTCAACTATTCTTAAAAAGACAAGAAACAACACCTTCCAGCAAACCTAAAGAAATTGCTAGGCAGCAGTCCAAGACACAGGCAATGGTTTGAGACCAACTGAACAATTTAGATGTGCTGTATCTAAAAGTTACCTGCAACTTTCTCAGCAAGCTAAACAGTTTGAGAAGCCAAATCACTAACACCTCCTATTTTGCATTTCCAGAGTTTATTAATAGATTAAATTTAGGTAAAAATGTTTAGTAAAACCATATAAAATTATAACCATATAATATTATAATATTCTCTGCCTGTTTTTCTCCTGCTTCTTCAACTTCAAATAACTTATTATTTTATTCAGCTATCATGGTGTTTTGGTGACCTTATACAAGAAGAATATTAGACTCAGAACAAATGTCTCTAGGTGGTATGAAGCTAAATATCTCTTTAGAATTTTCACAATAAAGCGAAACCAAAGCTCGCTCTAAAGGAATATTCATTTCATCTCCTATGTGTCTCAGTAGGCCTAAAAAGATAAGTTTGAAACAGCATGGTAATATACTAACATCCTGTTATAAATTTAATTACCTTTTAACCATCAAAATGGATTGAATTTATTAATTCAATTTAAGTCATGTTGGTGAAAAATAACACTCTTGTCTTCTGGAACTGGTGGGAGGAAGAATGTGGGAAGGTTGATTTAAAAGTTTAATTTGCTTTGAAGTAAGATTTCTTTGAACTAGGAATAAATTATTTTACCTCATCAGTCTGTGCTGACTTGCATATAAGCAAAATACAGTTTAGCTTTGGAGCTATAGTTGAGAAATTAATATACTTCATCTACTTCCCCAAGTCAGGATGTAAAAGTCAGTCAAATTCAGTGCTGTAAGTGCTGAAAAAAATTGCTATGTAACAGGAGGCTACTCATGGTAGTTGGAAACTTTTTATCAGTGTCATATGGTTGCTCATTAATCTGTCCATCCACTTACAAAACATTTACAGAGAGCTCCCTATGCATTAAAAACTGTGCTAAACTCTTAGAACTCAATGGTGAAACAAAGAGACATGATGCTGCCATCAAAGGAGGTTACACTTGTCAGTGGGATGATATCTAATATAGACTATGGACTGTCATTTAGAAAGATGACTCCCTCTTACTTTCTTTAACTGTAAATTTACATTTGTTAAATTAGATTCCCCTACTGAAACTAGCAGTATTCTGATTTGAAATGAAGCTCTTTTGAAAGCTGTGCACAGTAAAAACTGAAGAGAAATTTCCTGCTTAACGTGGCATACTTATCAATGGTTATCTTCTTTTCCTCCTGAACACCATTCAAATGATGAATGAGCAAAGCAAGAAAGGGAGACAAATCACCAGCAGACAGAAGATTTCAATAGACTTTCAGATGATAAAGTGGCATGAAAAAGAGGCATGTAAGTGACTTAGAGTGGAAGAAGATAACACTGCAGTGCCTGCTGAAAGGGGCACTGATGAGAAATAAGCCAATTTGCTGCACTGAAACTAATAAAGTCTCAGAACTCGGATGCACCAAGGTGTGAATATAGCAAAAGTTTAAAATCAGGGGAATAAGTTGGAAGTCTGCATTGGAAGTGGTTGAATACCCACAGATAATCTGTTCCAACCCACACTGGACAAGTGACAACCTTCTGCTAACCACCTACCCATCACCTCTCTCTAAGCGATCACAGACTAACTCTTTGGAAGAATTAAGAAAGAGATGTTCTGGACATGAAAGCAGCATGTGCAACAGGTAAGGTGCAGGGTTAAGGAGACAGTGCTATATCTTTGCATATTAGCTATCTAGGAAGCTCAGGGAAAAGGCTAATTCACTGCCCAATAACCCTAGAGTAAAGCCTACCAGTTGATTAATCCCTCTCAGGCACACATCACTTCCAATTAGTCTTTTAGTATTTCACTTTTTGATATGGATGAACAAGTCTTTTCAGCAAATGGGACTGAGTCAATTGGATATCCACCTGTGAAGAATGAAGTTGGACTGCTTTTGCATACCAAAAAATCTCAAAATGAATCATAGACCCAAATGTAAGAACTAAAACTATAAACTTTATAGAAGAAAATATAGGATTAAATCTTTATGACCATGGGTTAGACAAAGCCTGCTTATATATGACCCCAAAAACACAAGCCACAAAGAAACAAAAATAGATAAATTGGACTTCATTAAAATTTAAAACTTTTGTGCTTCAGAGGATACCATAAAGAAAGTGAAAAGACAACACCCAGAATGGGAGAAAAAAACTTGCAAATCATGTATCTGATAAGAGACTTACATCCAGAATACATTAAAAAAAAAACAACTCAATAATAAAAGGATAAATAATGTAATTAAAATAATCATTGTAATCACTGTAATCAATCATTTGTCATGGACAAATGATCTGGAGATACTTCTCTGAAGAAAATATACACATATTCAGGGAGCACATGAAAAGATGCTCAATATCATTAGCCTTTAGAGAAATGCAAATCAAAACAATAAGCTACCACATCATATCCACTAAGATGACTGTAATCAAAAGGACAGATAATAACAACAGTTGGAAGATATGTAGAGAAATGGAAACCTTCATACATTGCTGGTAGGAATGTAAAATGACACAGCAGCACTTTGGAAATCTTTTCTGGCAGTTCCTTAAAATTTTACACATAGAATTATCATATAATCCAGCAATTCTACTCCTAGATATAAACCCTAGAGAAATGAAGACATATGCCCACATAAAAACTTGTACAGGAATGTTTATACCAGCATTATTCATAATTGGCAAAAGTGGAAACAACTCAAGTGTCCCTAAACTGATGAATGGATAAACACATTATGGTATATCCTTACAATGGAATATTATTCAGCAATAAAAAGGAATGATGTTTTAATACATGCTGCAACATTGGATGAATCTTGAAAATGTCATAAGTAAAAGAAGAAAGACAGTCACCAAAGACCACATATTTTGAGTCCACTTATATGAAATGCCCCAGATAGACAAATATATAGAAATGGAAAGTAAATCAGTGACTTCCTAGAGCTGGCTCAGGAGCAGGGAGGGGAGAGATTGGTTGAGGGGAAATGGGGAATGACTACTAATGGATCTAGGGTTTCTTTCTGGGGTGATGAAAATATTCTAAACTTTATTGTGGTAATGGCTGCACAACTCTGTGAATATACTACAAAACATTGAAGTGTACACTTTAAATGGGTGAATTCTATGGTATGTGGAGTATATGTCAACAAAGCTGTTAGAAAAACATACAGGGTCAGCCACAGACGACCAAACATCTGTGATAAGCTTCCAACATTAAACACAGTAATGGAAACAAACCACACACACACACAAAAAAAAACCAAAACTTGGAAGGAAAAGACACAATATAAGAAATAGAAGAAAAGGTCAAATTAAACATATTTTATTAGTATCCTCAGAGAGATAAGAGAATATATTGCATCTTGATATTTTCATAGCAGACCAAGCGGCTGCTGTGAAGAAATAAAGAGCAACCCCGAATAAAAATATAATTACAACTAAATCAAAGGAACTATCCCAGAAAAATGAAACAAAAAGGCAAAGAGTTTTAATCCAGTAGAGATAAGATAAAATTGGAAGATCAACCAGGAATTTCAACAATAAGGTTTCTAGAAAGAAAGAGCAGAGAATATGGAGTAGAGGAAGGTAAAATAGAAATAGAAAGAAAATTTTCTATGGCTAAAGTACATGAGCTTCCAGAATGACAACTCCACAGAACACGCTGAATAACAATTTTTTTCAAAATTTATTTCAAAGCATCTTCAAATTAAAGAAGACCAAAAATATAGGTGTAAAATTCTTAATACTTAAACACCCTGAACATATATACATGTGAACATATGTACAAATATGAACATATATGTGTATATATGTATGTATGTGGAGATATATGTATAAAATCAATGGCATGGCATCTCACCTTTCATTTGTAACACTGAAAGCTATAAGACAATGAATCAATATCTTCAAAATCTGAGGAAAAATAAAAGACGTTAGGCCAAAAGTTCTATACTTGGCCCAACTACCATTGAAGTATGAGAGCAAAAGATATTTTTAGATATGCTAGGGCTCAGAAAAATAACCACCCCTGCACCCTTTCTTAGGAATGTACTGGAGAATATGCTTTAGAAAATGAGGAAATAATCCAAGAAAGAAGTTATATGATGCAGGAAACTAGGGATCCAACACAGGAAAACAGAAAAAGGAAGAACCAGGATGAAATCTCAACTCAGGACTAGAAAGTAATTCATAAAAACTGGAACAGAGCAAAAGAAGACTCAGGAATGAAGATTTGTGTATGAGTTTCAGGGAGCAGTTGTAAAATTGATAAATATCTGATGTAGGTATTTGGATAATTTAATAAGTATTTTACAGATTTCATGGGGCAGCTGAATAGATACACAATAAACTACGAAAAAGGGGGAGGAAAACTAAAGAGCTATTATACAAAAAAGAAAACACATCGGACTATAACGTTTGACTCAGCAGTGTTTACATAGCTACAATAGTGCAATCGTGAACTAATCATTTAATTTTAGAAATTGTGATACTGCTGGGAGAAGCTTGGGAGAAGGGGCAAGGGGAAGTGGCTAAGGGGGCAAGGCTTGTAAGAGAGTTAAATAATCTCAACAATAAATATGGGCTAAAGTTGAAATAAATCAAGATAAGAGATGTTACAATTTTAAAACGTGATGGTAAAACCCAGAAGACTGCTAAAGAAATTGAAAGTTTTTGAGAAGAGGCAGTGATAGGGAGAGGTGGGTTAACCAACTGCTAATTTTTTTTTTTTTTGGTACGCGGGCCTCTCACTGGTGGCCTCTCCCGTTGCGGAACACAGGTTCCGGACGCACAGGCTCAGCGGCCGTGGCTTACGGGCCTAGCCATTCTGCAGCATGTGGGATCTTCCCGAACCGGGACACGAACCCATGTCACCTGTATCGGCAGGCGGACTCTCAACCACTGTGCCATCAGGGAAGCCCCAACTGCTGATTTTTAATAAAAGTTTTAATACTGCTTGTTGTTTTTAAACCGTGTGCATGTATTAATTTGGATAAACTATTTTTAAATCCATTTTTAATTATAGCACTGAAAAAACTTATAGCACTGTGAGGTATAGACACAGGCTGCCAGAAATCTTACAGAGTATAGAAAAGACATATTCTTTTCTTTGAAGACCACTGTCACACAGAAAATCAAACTGCAATAGTCTCTTTTAATTCTGAATTATCTTGGAAAAACTCCTTAACTGCAAGATATATAGACTTTTTATAGACTTCCTTGCCATCCAAAGACAGTTGTTCCACCTTGCAAGAAAGATATTCCATGAGAAGCAAGAACTCTCCCAACACCGACTTTCCAAATATGTTTTATGACCAGAAGAAGGTTCCACATGCACAGCCAAGTGTACCTTGGAATGAAGCCCAGGAAAAAAGAAAAGAGGACAATGTTTCCATGCTAATCTCAAAGCCTGGAGCTGCCAGGTGGAAAGGTAATTGAGATAGAGTGAGAGTATCCTGGGGCAGCTCTGGAGAATCTACTGGGGGGTGTTGCCAGGGGCTGTGCGTTAAAGATACGAAAGGCATCAGGACAGAGGCTGGCCCGTCCCCTCTGAACCTTGCAAGGCCAACATCTAAGGGACAATAGAACCCTTCCCCTTCAACCAAATCTTTGAAACTACCTTAGATCAACAATCATGTCCCATCCTTTCTAAATCCAGGCATATGGACAGAGTAGTCAACTCTACTACAACAAGAGGGATTTTGTGGTACAAACCCTATCCAACTAACCAGATCACAAGATAAAGAATCTGGCCTTTGTGGGAGCTAACACATTTATCTGGCTCTGCCAAGCCCTGCTGGTCAGTTCTCATAGCTCTAGAATTTGAAGACACCAAGTCCACTCTGCCTTGGCTGAATTGCTGGTCGTGGGTACTTCCATAGCTCCCAAACTGGGAGGGGAGTGGTTTCTGATCCCTTTCCTTAATCTCCTGGGTGCCACACTCTTGGAAGATCCCTATCTACCTGCCCTTGTTAGGGTCCTATCTTGTCATTCTCAGGGTTTCCTACATTCTTAGTCTTATGCACTTATTAACCTCTTTTATTAAACGAAGAGTGAGCTTCTCAGGCCAGGTTCCCACTTTCTATTTTCTGGGGCTCCTGGGTTTCCTGTTTCAGATGGCCTCTGGTCACCACATTATTAACTGATGTCAAAATTCTTATGTCCATAGAACCTCGTAGCATGGTTCTCATCTAAAGCAGAAAGGGCAGAATTATAACATACATGTAATTATCCAGCAAAGCAGAGCATAAAGTTGTTAAGAATCCAACTCGGGGGATATAATTAAGGAATGGAGTCTTTCAAATATACCTCTTTAAGATTGTGAATGCTCTTAGAGGGGTAGATGTCATTCCCAACCATTCACTTCAACAGATATTTTCCAAGTACATTCCTTGTATGCAGATTTCATGTGTTGTAAATCAAATAATGCCCCATAACATGAAGGAATTTATAAATTGTAGAAGAGACTGGACAAGGGTAAGGGATTAAAATAGTAGAAAAAGGGTTAAATTGTATAAGAGAAGTGCTAAATGTGGTGGTTTGAGGAAAAATAAATTATATGTAGTTGGAGGGGGTTTGTACAGAGTTTATTAAATAATTTTACGCAGCATTTGGGAAGCATCTGCTCTGTGCTTTACTAGATGCTGTATTAGAGGAAACCAAAAGTGTAAAGACAAAGTTAGGCTATAAGAATGTCAAAGTGCTGGAAGATGGGAGAAGAGGGGATAATTTATTTTCCTGGGCGTGGGAACAACGGTGGAAGTGTCGGAAAAACATAACTGAGGATATTGGTTTTTGAACTAGACCTTGAAAATAAGTGGGATAGTGATGGGCAGAAATACTAAAATAGATATTGTAGGCATAGGTTATAGCAGGAGCAAAAGCTCAGCTATTTACCAGAAGCTGTGTAACTTGAGGTACATTATTTAGCTTGTCTCTTGGTTTCCACATCTGTAAAATGGGGTTAATAATACCAAACATGTTGGCTTTTGTGAGAATTAAATGAGCTAGAACGTGTGAAAAGTTAAGAATAATACCAGCCACGTAGTAAGTGCTCAGTAAGTGATGACTAATATTATTTTTATTGTGTGGTAAAAATGTCAATGCTGACGAATTTAGTGACTGGCATATACTTATAGGGAGAAAAGCAGAGCAATTCCAGAACAAGTTTTAGTAGAATAATACATTTCTTAAAAATGTCTCTCAAAAATTGAGATTTTTTTTGTGTATATAATAACCCATTTCCCAAGTAGTAGTTCACATTAGTTCTAATAAGCCTATTTTCAAAACCACAGGCAAGTTTAGAGGGACTTGTGTATAGTAAAGTTTGGAGAAGCTTCCATTGATTAAGGTAATCCTAAGCTCTGAAGGATACTTTGGCCTTTGTAAATGGCACTGTATAGATGTCTAGTCTGTTATTACTTGCTTTGTATAGTTTTACATGTGACACAAATATTAATTTTTTAGCATGTGAAGCTGTTTGTTAAACGCTTTATTATTTGACTTTTTTCAATATGTTGGGGAAAATGTGGTGACAAAAATATTGTACTTAATACAAACTGGGAATATGGACAGATTTTCCTTCCAGTTCATTTTATACTTGCTCGTTTTGACAAGACCTTATTGGCCTGGTGGATTTCTAATTCCTAAACCTCATAATTCTGGACCAGATTCCTGTCCTGTGTAATGTAAGAGGCTTTGCCTGGAAAGTGTGCTCTGATCCTCTTTCTGAGTGTCTCTCACTTTCTTTTTTTCTCTCTGTCTCTGTCTCTCTGTGTGCATCTTCCTAACGTCTTGGTACCTTCCAGATGTTCTCAGTTTGGTATTTTCACTGATCTCCCTGCTTCTTTAACTCTACTTTTACTTGTTCCTCCTTTTTCCCCCCAACCATCTTTTCTCTCAAAACAGAAGAAAATTTTTTAGATATTCTAGCTGCATGTGTTGTGGTTATGATGATAATGTTGATGATAGTAACATTACTGCAATATACCTTTTATTTTAGACTTTTGGACTAATGATAGGTAACACCTGCTCTACCATATTGCAAATGTTGCAAAGTCTCTCAGAAATAAAATATTTCCTATAGAAATGACACATCTATCCTGACCATTAGTGTGTTCCTTGACTGCCACTTATAAAACATACGTGTAATGCTTCACAAGTAAATATCTTGAAGATCTCCTTGAATTTGCAATACAGCTTTCATAGGATAATTATCCATTTGTCAGTCCCAGAGCTAACACAGATTAAAACTTTTTAAAGCTTTACTAATAAAATCAATTGTAACATAAAATAAATTTTAAAATAAACCAAGGCTTATAATCTGCATGGAAAGTGCAGATTATTAGAATCTCTGACTTGTAAACATGGTGAGTAACATTTTAACAATTGATTTGGTTTAAATTAAGATACATGAGCACAATGTTTAAACATGAGAAAGATATAAATTAGAGGAGTATTAGCATGTAGATGGGAGTTGAAGCAGCTAAAATAAATCCAGGAAGATGAGAGTAGGAATGAGGATGATCAGGTCATCAGGCAAAGCAGTACCAGGACTCTGATAAACAGGACCACATGACACAGCTATTTCCTAGAGTTCTGATAGGTGTTATCCCTGAAGGTTAAAATATATTGTGGACGGTGATGATACTGACAACTTAACCAAGGATTTCCCATAAAGCATACAATTTCTGATACATTTATATTAATAAAATTTTACCTATACAAAGGTAACCTAAGAGTGGCTGAATGTCTCTTGTGATTTGACAACTCTTCCCATTTAACTCATCAAACAAACCTAGTTATTTCCAGCACCTTTCTTTTTATACTGTGAAAGAACCAATGTTTGTAATTTTTTAGGGGCCATCTGGGAAATCTCAAATCATTTTAGGTATGAAAAATAGCTTGAGAATTATTTTTTTCCATATTTAGGATTCCATTTTTGGAAGGCAAAAATGAAAAAACTTGTCAGAGGAAAATTGGACATGGTTAAGATAGTCATGGGTGCCTTAGAAACAACACGTGGTAGTCTAATCATAGTGACAATAAAATATTAAAAAAATAAACATAGATGGTAACATGATTGAAAAGAACCTTAGCTCTTTCAAAAGTGAGAGTGAAGAACCTTTGTTCTTAGCCTCCCCTCCCGCCCCTCCCCCAACAATCAAGGATTCAAGTAGGAGGAGACTGTTCAAAGGTTGTGTAGGAAGAGAGAAAAACAGCAGTTTGGGATGAAGTAAGGAAGAAGATAGATGACCACAAGGGTTTTGTCATCTGGGCAGTGACCCAGCATGACAGGGATGTGAAGTTGGGTAGGATTAGCTGGACACAAAATTCCGAATGAAACTCTTTTGTCCAGTTCTTCCAGTATCACCGAGGGTGGACTGTGGAATCAGTGTCAGACATTTGAGGAACTGGATAGTTGGGGCCAAGTCAGAGCATTCCTGAACTGGTCCATAAATAGACCAGTTTAGAGAGGTTGTGTTACTACAATTTAATATGTTGGTATGAGAAAATTTAATACACAGTATCCTGTCCATTTTTTCCTTAGGCCTATTTAAATATCTTTTCAAAATTTTGTCCTGCTGTACACCATTTTCTTTCAAGAATGTGATGTTTATTCATTTCTTCAGAAAACACACAGACACACACAGGATTCAGTGCTTGACTTGTGAAAGATGAGAGGGGTTGCAATCCCATTTCTCTTCCCACTGAAATATTTTTCAGAAGTTAGGCACAGAGTGGATGAATTAATTCACCTCCACATTTCTCTAAATGAAAAAATATACAAACCATCACATTTCCTCCTCACCCTTCCTCCACCTTGTCACATTTATCCTTCCAAAGATTCTATCATCTTGGTCATACGAACCCTGGATGTTGGAGGATGGGAGAAGGAGAGAGTTGGGGAACATACGGGGTCACTGGATCATCCCAAATGTAACATGTTTGTCTATAATGGAAGAAAAAACTTGTATGACTATGGCAAAGAGTTTTTGTTAGCTTGGGTGGGGAACAGAATAGGATTTTCTGGAAGAGTTCTCAGGATCTCTTTCCATTCTATTTTGTGAACATGATTCTGAACTTTAAATCTATCTCAGGTCACTAAGCAGGTGGTGCTCAGTGGATCAGTGTTTAGGGGGAGTACCTACTGTGAAATGGTTAATTTATGAGCTTCATTGAAGAAGAGTGCTATGTGGTCAAATTATAGAAAGGAACGGTGGAAGCTCTCAGAGGCCAGTTTAGAACATTTCACCTGATGTGATGAGGCTAAGGGAGCCACATGAGTTCAGCAGAACAAAGGGACTGCCACCTACTTCTTTGTGTCTTCTACCACACCCGCCCTTAGTAAGTGTTTAGTAAATGTTTCTTGAGTCAAAATGTGACATGATGATGGAAGCTTTCAAAGACTTAAATTCCACAAATGGGACCTAAAAGTAACTACTTAAACTACATTTTCTGCTAATTTTTGAGAAAGGAGGGAAAGGATATTACTCATTTCAAGAATAAAAGCTACAACCATTGTGAATGTACTTCATTGGATCAATACATTATACAGGTTATATTTATCGCACATTTACTGTGGGTCAGGTATTATTCAAGGCTCCTGAGATTCTACCATGAATAAGAGAGGCAAGTTGCCTGCAAGTTCATTTTACCCAATGATAAATGCTTTGAAGACAACAAACACAGGTGATGGAAGAGTGACTGGCCGGGATAGGCTGATCATTAAGGAAGGGCTCTCTGAGGATGTGACATATGAGCAGAGTCCTGAATGGAAAGAGAGAGAAAGGAAAGGGAAGATCAGAACATTTGGCTAGAGGCTAAGGCCTAGGGAGGGAACACTTAATATGCTATAACTCATAACTTAAAGACAAATTTTGTCTTCGGATGTAAATTCATTTTAAGGTATGCTAATAAAAATCTGGCAGGGAAAATGTTTTCTCTTTTTTATTTCTCTATTCCCTTAGACTAGTTTCAAAAACAAAACTGAACCCTCCCAAGACCCTGTAGTAAAGGGAGAAACTTAGCAAAGAGAACAGAAAGTAAATTAGCATTGAACAAAGGTTTGAAAAGTATCTGGAAACACTATTTCCAATAGCCAAAACATGGATGTAACCTAAATGTCCATGGACAGATGGATAAAGAATATGTGGTACATATACATTGGAATACTCAGCTATAAAAAAGAATGAAATAATGCCATTTGCAGCAACATGGATAGACCTAGAGATTATCTACTAAGTAAAGTGAATCAGAGAAAGATGAATATCACATGATATCACATATGTGGAATCTAAAAACAATGATACAAATGAACTTATTTACGAGACAGAAAACGACTCACAGCACAGAAAATAAACTTATGGTTACTAAAGGGGAAAGGGGAAGGGGAGATAAATTAGGAGTTTGGGATTAACAGACACACACTACTATATATAAAATAGATAAACAGCAAAGACCTGTTATATTCAATATCTTGTAATAACTTATAATGGGAAAGAATATGAAAAGAATAGATAGGTATATTTATAACTGAATCACTTTGCCATACACCTGAAACTAACACAAGATTGTACATCAACTACACTTCCATCTTAAAACCTCAACCTTGGGGAAAAAAGTGTCTGGAAGATTGAGAGAGGATAGGAGCTCAAAGACACATAATACAGAGGGAGGAATGGTGTTGGGGGTGGTGGGCAGCAGCCAAGGGGAGCCAAGAGAATGGCTCTGCCTGCTGGAACCACAGAGGCCTGTCTTGTGCATGTACTGTGACTGCACCGTCAACAATCCACATCCCTTTCCCCTCCTCTTCCTCCGTGGAAAAGAACCCGGAGATAAAATTTAGAAGGAGGTTGGGGTAAATAATAAGGCCTTGAAACTGACTCTGGAAAGCTTTAAGGAGATCAGCAGGCATGGGTAGAAAGCATTTTGAAACATTTGGTTGTGAACAGGAGAGGCTATGGCTAGAGCTAGAGAAAAATATGGAGTCGCAGGAAGAGGTTTTTATGGTGGTGGCGATGGTGGTGGTGATGCTTTTCAAACAGCATGGACTTGAAGATGTTGAAACTTCGGTGAAAAGAGCAGTGGAAGAGAGCTTCCTAACCAGTGTTCCTACTTCCAGGTTTCCTTCTCTTTCCTCCGTCTTGGTTAATCTTAGCTAATTTTTCTAAAACACTACAGCTCCCCTGTACATAGCCCCGTTTGCCGTTGTTACACTCTACTCATGCCCTTTCTGTTATTGAAAATATTTTCTTCACATTTCAACCCCTGAAAATGCCAGTGAACTTTTGGCTGCATTTCAAATGAAGTCTTCTCTTACATTTTCCTGGAGGACAAGCACTTGAATTTATTTCTTGTTTGTTTTTATTTCACACTCTGGCCACCTGTGCTGATTCTTCCTCCCCAGAAGGTTATTGCGTTTTCTAACACCATTTGTTGAATAGTCATCCATGTCTTCACTTCCCGCTCACCTCATGCTGGATGCTGTACCCAACACACCCCTGAAAATGCATTTGGAAGATCTCCCACACGCTCTTTATGGCCAATCCAGAGAACACTTCACAGGCCTTACCCTGCATCAGATTTCAGCAGGACTTGACTCTCTAGACTGTAACTTTCCCTCAAACATTTTCTTCTCTTGACTTCAAGAGAAGTCTCTTCTCTTCACTTCATTCTCTTCTCTTCACTTCATTTTCTTGGCTTTCTTCTGACCTCTCTGCTTCTTTTCAGTCAACTTTTCAAGATCTTTTCCCCCTTGTGTTTCCTTCAATATCATACTCATGGGCTCCAGCTTAGCTTTTTTTCTTTTCTCACTCTGCCTGCTCTGCCTGGGTGTGCTCTTCCACATGAATATCATCAACTGCATCTTTCTTTCCAGCCCAGATCTCTCTCCTGAGTACCAGACCAACGAGCATCATTGTCTCCAGACACCGTCTCTTGGACATCACAATCACACTTTAAATTTAGTATGTCCAAGATGAAACTCCTCCCCTCTGCTCCACTCCTTCTCTTCCAACCCGTATCTTCACAAACCACTTTATCCTCCATGGTTCCCTATCTCAGTGAATTAAACTATCAGTCATCTAGTTTCTTAAATCAGAGTTTGACCTCAGCATCATCCCTGATTGCCAAAAGATGAGTCAATTTGTATGCCTTGGAGAGGAATGTTGCCCATAACAGTGACTGACACCTTCAGGAAAAGTTTAGCCCTTGTTTGTTTATTTATTTGGAAAGGACAAGGGAAGAGTGATTTAGTTGGATTAGAGAGGTTGAATTTGAAGTCACTGAGATGCCTATGTAAAAAATGTTGATTGGGCATTTGGAAATGTAGGTACTGGAGTGATGAAGAGATTTCAGAGCTAGAGTTACGTATTTGCAAATTATCTACAATACACAGAGACAATCATTGAAACCATGTGAGAGGATGAGATCATCATGGAAAAGAGTACATAGAAACAAGGATATGTGGAAACAAGTTGTGGGAACACGTCATAACTCTTTGAAAGTTGATAGGACTTCACACATCATCTGACACAACTTTTCTTTTCACCTGAAAATTATACTAAGAGAGGAAGAGAGAAATTAAATTCTAAAGAAAAATCTACTTATAAGGTCTTTGATGTTAAGTTACTTGAAAGTTCCAAAGCTCAGACCAAGAAAAGATTCTGAAGGAGTTGACTCTACTCAAGTCAAGAGCAGCACCTCAGAATTAAGACGACATTCTTGCTGGAACCAGAAAGAACTTTTGTCTTTTATGTATTCCATGAACTAACTAATAAGCCCAAACTCTCACCCCATCCCCAGATTTCCAGTTAAATCAATATATTCCTTTACAGTGTAAGCCAGTTTGATTTGTCACTTACTGAAGTAAGTGCTGGAGCCAGCTCACCGGAGCTGATTGGACATCTCTTCCCAACTCTGTATTAAGTGATGTCATCTTGCTAGCTTGGAATTGGCCATCATGGGACTATTTAAAATTTGGAAATTAGCAAGTGCTCTGAATTAGGGAATCCCACCTCCCAATCCTGGCTGTTAAACATTTTCTTATACATCACTGGTTACAGCGAAAAGTATTCTTACTGATACACATGTTGAATCAAAAACAGAGGATGGTCTGGACTGCCAAGAGGACACAACACAGGTGTGGACAGCCTGGGAGTCAGGAGGATGAGGGTGATTGATGGCGGCCAACCAAGGTGGTGGCTTCGTCCAAGTCAAAGAACTGTGAGAGCCCTCTTGGGATGACGTTAGGGGGTGCTGATCATATCATAAGAGTCCACAATTGTGCATCTGCCATAAGAGAGCACTAATCCCAGATTATGACTGTACTATACAGTTAGAATAGACTCTCATAATTTCTCCCCTTTTCCATTTGTTCCAGCTGTGAAGGGGCTCAAAATAGCAGCTAGTAAGGGGTAAGGAGTAGGGGACTAGAAGAAGCAAGGAAGAGATCAACCTCAAACTCTTAACCCTGCAGATTTTCCAGCCACAGACAAGCCTTGATGGGAGAAGCAGAGGCTTTAAAGGGGATAAATGATGGACATTCCAAGGTTAGACTGGAAGATGCTTTTCCAAGCTACAGAATGAAATTACTCTTGTGACTGCTGAAGACTAGAAAAGCTGTGGAATATGCTTGGTATTTCCTCCAGGGGCAGGAAAGAACCTGCAAGAGGGAGCGTTTGAAGGGTCCTTGGGGAAAAATAGTAAAGAGAATCTCTGTTTGTGCCCTACTGGCTAATTCAATAAACAAGTTAGATTTGCATAGATGATTGCCGCACTTAAAAACTTTATTAACTATAAGGACACATAGTAAGTGTGCTTAATTGATGTCTTCTGAATGAATGAATAAAACTCTAACTTGGAGTAAGAGAAAAGGATTTAGGAGGAAATTCTTCCATCTGAGCAAAGTCAGAAGTTTTTGAGTCTATGTCGTGTCAGAAAGAAAGGTGTTCTTGTAATTCTCTGTATTAAACAAAGTATGTATTTCATGGATTCATGGAAAGGCGGTGGTTTGTGGATATTTAATTTTTCTTTCTTTTTAGCCCCATAAAGCTAAATACAAACACAGAAATTCCATCTCTCTTCCCAAACTCTGCCCCATGCAAAGGTGAAGGGAAAGATTCCTTCATGTCTTTTGATGGTTCTGCTTTTCTCCACAGGCAATGAGGCTATGATAGCAATTTGGACTCCTAACTTTTTCATAGGGAGAACTAGAACTCATGGCTCTTAGGGCCTAGAAGCCCTGGATCTGCAGTGTCCAAAACAGTAGCCACTAGACACAGGTGATTACTTAATTTTAAATTAATTAAAAAGTCAGTTTTTCTATCATTCTAGACCCATTTTAAATGCTCATTGTTACAGACAGCTGGCGGCACAGATTTAAAACATTTTTTAGGGCTTCCCTGGTGGCGCAGTGGTTGGGAGTCCGCCTGCCAATGCGGGGGACGCGGGTTCGGGCCCTGGTCCGGGAGGATCCCACATGCCGCGGAGCAGCGGAGCCCGTGCGCCACAACTACTGAAGCCTGCGTGCCTACAGCCCACGAGCTGCAGCTGGAGAGAGCCCGCGCGCAGCAACGGGAATGCAATGCAGCCAAAAATAAATAAATAAAATAAATAATAAATTAAAAAAAAAAAAAACAAAACATTTTTTATCATCACAGAATTCTTTTGGACAGCATTACACTAGATCTTTTTTTTTTAAGATTTTTAAACATTTTATTTATTTATTTTTGGCTGCATTGGGTCTTCATTGCTGTGCATGGGCTTTCTCTAGTTGTGGCGAGTGGGGGCTACTCATCATTGCAGTGCACGGGCTTCTCCTTGTGGTGGCTTCTCTTGTTGTGGAGCACAGGCTCTAGGCATTAGGGCTTCACTAGTTGTGGCACACAGGCTCCAGTCGTTGCACATGTGGGCTTAGTTGCTCTGCGACATGTAGGATCTTCCCAGACCAGGGATCGAACTCATGTCGCCTGCCATGGCAGGCGGATTCTTATCCACTGGGCCACCAGGGAAGTCCTACCCTAGATCTTTATTAGAGGAAGACAGAAAATATTTTTTGAGATAATTTTTTTTTCTCTTGCAATATGCGGGCCCCTCACCACTGTGGCCTCTCCCGTTGCAGAGCACAGGCTCCGGACACGCAGGCTCAGCGGCCACGGCTTGCAGGCCCAGCTGCTCCGCGGCATGTGGGATCCTCCTGGACCGGGACACGAACCCGTGTCCCCTGCATCGGCAGGCGGACTCTCAACCACTGCGCCACCAGGGAAGCCCTGAGATAAATTTTTACCTAATGTGGTTCAGGTCCATTAAAAAAATAACTTTCATATTTAAACAAGTCAAGAAAGTAAATAAAATAGTTTTCAAATTAAGAATTTGGAGTACATCTAAAGAGAGACTTTGATGGAGGTAGCCTTGTGTATACATATTATTTAAATGCTTTCAATGTGACTATTTAGATAATTTTGTTATTCTGCATTATAATTTGACAATATATCTTCTGGGATCATTCCCAGAGAGTTCAGCTCAGTTTTTGTAAAGCATTACATAGCTATTTGATAATGGCAAAGATAAATTGTCTGCAATTAGGACGGAATCTTTACATTCACCATGACTTAAATCTTGGACAAATCTGGACAAATTAGATTGATCCTTACCAGGGATATGAAGACTGCCTAGTTCCCCTCTCTGAATGTCAAGGATAATTTATAGCAGTTTCACTTCTAGCTCAGAGCTGGTGACTGGGGAAAAGCTGTTACGTCAGAGGAAGGCCCATTGGATTTAACATATGGTAACTTCAACAAAAGATCATTATGATGAAGTATAATTACAACAATTTTCCATAGCATAGGAATTGCCAGTGGAGAGGGACAGGGATAGACGAGAGAAAGAATGGTAAGATTGTCATTTTCCTGGGAATGAAGATAGACCCCTTGAGAGCAGCCATCTTTGTTTTGCTCTATATGTGATTCGGAGCCCAAAATACTGGCCTGACACATAACAGATGCTCAACATTGGCTGAATGAAACTGTTTACCACAGATAAAGTAACTGGCATATGCGCACATGCATATTGCTTTTTTTTTTTTAATCAAGTGGCCAAAGGTATGTTTTGATCAACCTCTAATGGAAATGGAATGGGGAAAAAAAATACTGGTTCTGTGGAAACACACCCTTTCTCCATTAGTGGCATGTTCATTCAGCTCTTACTTTTTATATTCCAGTAAGTTATTTTGCTCTCACAGTTGAACAAAAACAGACAAAAACAACATAAAAATCCTTGCATACCATTTTAATATCTGATATTGTAAAGGACAATCATAATGTTTTTGTATGTAACTATTATATGTAGGGCAATCTATATTCAAACAGGGATAAATTATGCTAAAAGAAATGAGTCCTAGATAGTTTTCCCTTCAAATCAAGTGTTTTGTTTTTTAAATAAACTTCTTGTTTAAAAATAAAAAGAAAAGAAAAAGTGAGCTAGCAACCTCCTTTAATCTATCTTAGCAAGCACTCATTGAATGTCTAATAATATACAATCATCAATATAATGTGGGAGATAACGTTTTAGTAAAATAAAGTTTTTGCTCCCAGGAAACTTGCAATCTAGTGGGGGAAAACAGGTAAGTACATTAAAGACAAGGGGATGTATGGTAAGTACAACTTGAAAGGAACACAGTCCTATGGGAACACAGAGTTGAGAAGGGTTTTTTCAGTGTGGAAGGACTAGATGATAGAAGTCAGAACCCAAATGCACTGCAGTACATTTCAAGAATGTAATGTATTCAGTACCAATTTAAGAAACAGCCTTAAACTGGATAGAACATGAAGGCAGCTCATTACTCCTTCATCCTGCATCTTTCCTTCAGTCTTATCATCAACCTTCCCAACATTTTTTTTTTTTTTTTGTGGTACGCAGGCCTCTCACTGTTGTGGCCTCTCCCATTGCGGAGCACAGGCTCCGGACGCGCAGGCTCAGCAGCCCTGGCTCACGGGCCCAGCAGCTCCGCGGCATGTGGGATCTTCCCGGACTGGGCCATGAACCCGTGTCCCCTGCATCGGCAGGCGGACCCTCAACCACTGTGCCACCAGGAAAGCCCCCTTCCCAACATTTTGACATCACCATTTGACTTGTTGGTTTGATTTGCCCCTTGTAGAGGTAAAAGATTGTTTCCTGGTTACTTTCTGGTCCCACCTGTTAGAAAGATATTCAGCTTCAAAAATAAGGGCCCTATATATTCTTGGCCAAACTGAGTAGTTCTCAACCTTGGGCACATGTTGGAATCACATGGGGAAAGTTACAAAATATAGATGCCTGTTACTTGCCTCCTGTAATGATGTACTGAAAAGGACACAGCATCACTCTGGGGTGTCCCTGCCAAAAAATGCAGAGCTTGAATTTAATCATAAGGAAACATCAAAAAACTCAAATTGGGTAACATTCTACAAAATAACTAGTCTGTTACTTAAATTTTTTCATGTCATGAAAAATATGAAGAACAATTCCATATTAAAAGGGACTAAAGAGACATGATAACTAAATGCAGTGATGATCTTGAATAGGATCCTAGACTAGAAACTAGATCAGAAACATGACATCCATGGGACATTTGGAGAAATCTGAATAAAGTTTTTAGATTAGATAATATGACAATCATCATATTTCTTGATTTTGATAACTGTATTACAATTATTTAAGAGAATGTTCTTGTTTTCAGGAAATACACACTAAAATATTTTGAAGCAGAGCACCATCACACCTTTGACACCATTCTCAAATGTTTCAGAAAAGAAATATGTGTATATATAGAGAAATATATATATTCAGAGAGAGATAGAAACGAGGGGGGACCAGGGGTAGAGGAAGAGAATGATAAAGGTACTGTGGAGAATCTGGAATAATGATACACAGAAATTCTTTATACTTTTTGCAACTTTTTGATAAGTTTTATCTTATTTCAAAATTTAAAAATATTTTTAAATTAAAAGAAAATCACTGATGCCTGGATCCCACTCCCAGAGATTGAGTAACTTCTTTTTGGGTATGGTCTGGGCATCAGGACATTAAGCTCTCTCCAGCTGATCCTGATGTGTAGCCAGGGTTGAGAGCCACTGGCCTATTCAGAGCCTGGTATCTAGAGATACAGATACTCTAAGCTGCCCATCATTTATGGAACTTATTACAGTGAAGGGCATTGGGGGCAGAGATTTTTTTTAAAAGCATCTTTGGGAAGAACAGTTTATCAGGGTCTAAATACAGATACCTCAAGGACTGAGCAAGTAATATAAATGCGTAAAACAGCAGAACACAAGATAACAGGGAATGGAGAGAATATGTATGAGTTAAAGTCATTTAATTCTCCAGAACAATCCAAAATTGGCAGGCCTATTTTGGGGCAGTGGGTTATCAGCTTGTAACATCTGGACCTGAAAGAATAGAGAACTCTGGTCATGATTAGTAGGCATAGAAATTAGACAGGACTTAGATTCCCCTGAAAATATTCTATTGTTGACCAGACACTATGTTTAGGGATTAGGTTTATATTAAATTTAAGCAAAGTATACATTTAAGATAAATTTAGAAATAAGATAATATACATTTGATAACAGTTTTCCATTAGGTTAACTTTGTCTACAAGTAACGTAAAGCCTCAATTTAAACCGGTTTAAACAATAAGGGAATTTATCATCTAATAGAACAGGAAGTCCAGCTGCTTAACAATGTCCTCAAAGATCTGGGTTCTTTCCATCTCCCTGTTCCACCTTCCATAGTGGGTCACATTTGCCCTCTGGCTAGGTCCCCTTATAGTCCCAAAAGGGCATCTAGACCTCACATCCAGATGTAGCAACAATCTTTTCTCATTTTTACCTTCTAGGAAGAAAGAGATCTTTTTCAGAAACTCCTTCCCCTATGTCCCAATGTCCTGAATTGGGTCACGTGTTCATTCCTAAACTAAGCATTGGAACGAACATAGGATTTCCAGGTTGGGTTTAGACTAAACAGTGTCTGCCTTGAGGGTGGGATCACCATCCTCTGAGACATGAGGGAGGCAGGATGCTACAAAGCTGGGGCAGAGGTAGGGAGTAAGTATTAAGTAATTAAACAGTAGAGTCTGCAATAACAAACTGTTTCTAATCAGACATTTCTTTGAGATTAAGTCAGACTTCCACATAAGACAGTGGACTGTGTATACATGCAATCCAAGTAGAGAGACTGGCAAATTAAGAATTTAAAAACTGAGAGATGTGGACTTTAGTGAAAAAAACATCAGACTAACCAAGAGATTTGGCTTTACATTAACCAGCTAAATGACCTTGATCAAGTGACAATTTTTCTAGACCTCTTATTTTTTCACATAAAAAATAAGGTTGGACTGGATGGTTTCTAAGATCACTTCCCACATTAATGGCCTGTTAACCTGTAATCACTGTTAACGAAACTCTCTATAAATAAATGAAGAGAAGAACTTGGTATTTGTGAGGATGCCTCTCAGAGTAAATATTTCAACAACGGAGACACAAAGAAAGAAAAGGCAAATGCTTTAAAAGCATAATTAGGACTTCCGGTTTCCAGTCTGGCGTGTAGAGAGCTTGGAAGTCATCACTCCATCTTAACCATAAGTAAAAAGCTGAACAAAATGAAAAATCAACAGCTCTTCTTAGATCTATCAGACAAGTTAGATCATAGGGCAAAGTGCTGCACCAAAAATTGGAGACACAGATGGGCAGATACAGATAATCACAACATACAAGAGCAAAAACCCAAAAGCAGAAACATCCTCAGGAACCAGCATCAGTGGAGGAAAACTTACACAGTAACTGACAAATTTCTTGAAGCTTAGTGTGGGCAATTCCACGGGGAGGGACCTGGTCATAGGGGAGCACCCACATTTTTGTGAATTTTACCTGCAAGAGTTCTCACAATGAAGATTAGAGAAAATCCCCTAGTGCTTCCCACAGATGGAGGAGAAAATAAACATTTGAAATTTACCAGAGCACTCTCTTCTTCTTAACAAGGTCTATGGACAAAAGAAATTATTTTACCAGAGCTTAAACTATTGGGGTTTTAGCAGAGCCTAACCTATCTGAGGGAAGAGAAATATTCATCTCTAGCCTTGCATGTGGGAGAAAGGAAATACCCAACTCCAGCCCACTCTAGCCATCTTGACTACCTAAGAGGGTGTGGGAAACTGACATGGACTTCTGAAGTTCATGGCTTAAGAGGTATAAGCTCACTAAAAGACTGAGGATTAAAGAATGGTTCCCCTCCCCACACCTTACCATCACTAAAGGCCAGTACATCATGTCTGCTTTCAACAAAAAATTGTAAAGAACACTAAAAGGTAAAAACACAGTTTGAAGAGATGGGCCAAGCATAAGAACCAGCCTCAGGTATGGCAGGGATGTCAGACTTAGACCAGGAATTTAAAACAACTATGATTAATATACGAATGGCTCTAATGGATAAAGTGAATAACATGTATGAACAGATGGGCAATGTAAGCAGAGAGATGAAAATTCTAAGAAAGGGTCAAAAGGAAAAGATAGAGATCAAAAATATTGTCACAGCAATGAAGAATGCCTTTGATGGGCTCATTAGCAGACTGGACACAGCTGAGGAAACCATCTTTGGGCTTGAACTTGAGTATATGTCAATAGAAACTTCCAAAGTGGAAAAGCAAAGAGAAAAAAGACTGGAAAAATCAAAAAGTAAAACAGAAAACAATTTCCAAGAACTGTGGGACAACTACAAAAAGTGTAACATACTCATAATGGGAATACCAGAAGAAGAGGATGCAGAGAAAGGGACAGAAATATTTGAAGCAATGATAACTGAGAATTTCTTCCAAATTAAGGTCAGATATCAAACTATAGATCCAGGAAGCTCAGAGAAGAATAAATGTCTAGGGACCTTCAAGATGATGGAGACGTAAGACAAGGAGATCACCTTCCTCCCCACAAATACGTCAGAAATACATCTACATGAGGAACAGCTCTGGCAGAACACCTACTGAACACCGGCAGAAGACCTCAGACTTCCCAAAAGGCAAGAAAATCCCCAGGTAGCTGGGTAGGGCAAAAGAAAAAAACAGAGACAAAAGAATAGGAATGGGACCTGCACCTCTGGGAGGGAGATGTGAAGGAGGAAAAGTTTCCACACACTAGGAAGCCCCTTCACTGATGGAGACGGGGGATGGGTAGGTGGAAGCTTCGGAGCCACAGAGGAGAGCGCAGCAACAGTGGTGCAGAGGGCAAAGCGGAGAGATTCCTGCACAGAGGATCAGGGCCAACCAGCACTCACCAGCCTGAGAGTCTTGTCTGCTCACCCACCGGGGTGGGTGGGGGCTGGAAGCTGAGGCTCCAGTTTCGAAAGTCAGATCCCAGAGAGAGGACTGGGGTTGGCTGCATGAAAACAGCCTGAAGGGGGCTAGTGTGCCACAGCTAGCTTGGAAGGAGGCCAGTTAAAAAGTCTGGAATGGCTTAAGGGGCAAGAGACCATTGTTTCGGAGTGTGTGAGGAGAGGGGATCCAGAGCACTGACTAAACGAGTTCAAGAGAGGAGCACAAGCCATAGCTATCAGTGCAGACACCAGAGGTGGGCATGAGACGCTAACACTGCTGCTGCAGCCACTGAGAATCCTGTGTGCAAGCACAGATCACTATCCACACCTTCCCTCCTGGAGCCTGTGCAGCCAGCCACTGCCAGGGTCCCATGCTCCAGGGACAACTTCCCCGGGAGAACAAACGGCACACCTCAGGCTGTTGCAATGTCATGCCAGCCTCTGCAGCCACAGACAGGCCCCCATTCCATACCCCTCCCTCCCCCCAGCCTGAGTGAGCCAGAGCCCCCTAATCAGCTGCTCTTTTAACCCCCTAATATCTGGGCAAAGAACAGACACCAGAGGGTGACCTACATGTAGAGTCGGGACCAAATCCAAAGCTGAACCCCAGGAGCTGTGAGAACAAAGAAGAGAAAGGGAAATCTCTCCCAGCAGCCTCAAGTGCAGCAGATTAAATCTCCACAGTCAACTTGATATATACTGCATCTCTGGAATACCTGAATAGGCAATGAATCATCCCAAAATTGAGGCAGTGGACTTTGGGGGCAACTGTAGACTTGGGGTTTGCTTTCTGCATCTAATTTGTTTCTGTTTTATGTTTATCTTAGTTTAGTATTTAGAGCTTATTATCATTGGTAGATTTGTTTATTGATTTGGTTGCTCTCTTCTTTTTTTTTAATATATACAATTTTTTTTTTCCTTTTTCTCTTTTTGTGAGTGCGTATGTCTATGTTTCTTTGGGTGATTCTGTCTGTATAGCTTTGCTTTTACCATTTGTCCTAGGGTTCCCTCTGTCCGTTTGTTTTTAGTATAGTTTTTAGCACTTGATATCACTGGTTGATTTGTTTTTTGGTTTGGTTGCTCTCTTCTTTCTTTCTTCTTCTTTTTTTATTACTTTTTATTTTTAATAATTTTTCTTTATTTTTTATGTTAATAATTTTATTTTATTTCATTTTTTCTTTCACTTTTTTCCCCCTTTTATTCTGGGCTGTGAGGAGGACAGGGTCTTGATGCTCCATCCAGGTGTCAAGCCTGAGCCTCTGAGTTGGGAGAGCCAAGTTCAGGACATTAGTCCAACAGAGACCTCCAAGCTACGTGTAATATCAAATGGTAAAAGCTCTCCCAGAGATCTCCATCTCAACACTAAGACCCAGCTGCACTCAACCACCAGCAAGCTACAGGGCTGGACACCCTATGCCAAACAATGAGCAAGACAGGAACACAACACCACCCATTAGAAGAGATGCTGCCTAAAATCATAATAAGTTCACAGACACCCCAAAACACACCACCAAACATGGTCTGGCTCACCAGAAAGACAAGATCCAGCCTCATCAACCCAGAACACAGGCACCAGTCCCCTCCACCAGGAAGCCTACACAACCCATTGAACAAACCTTACTCACTGGGGGCAGACGCCATAAACAATGGGAACAACAAACCTGCAGAATGCAAAAAGGAGGCCCCAAACACAGTAAATTAAGTAAAATAAGAGGACAGAGAAATAAACAGCAGATGAAGGATGAAGGTAAAAACCCACCAGACCAAACATATAAAAAGGAAATAGGCAGTCTACCTAAAAAAAATTCAGAGTAATGATAGAAAAGATGATCCAAAATCTTGGAAATAGAATGGAGAAACTACAGGAAACATTTAACAAGAACCTAGAAGAACTAAAGAGCAAACAAACATTGATGAACAACACAATAAATGAAATTACCTAGAAGGAATCAATAGCAGAATAACAGAAGCAGAAGAATGGATAAGTGACCTGGAAGATAAGAGTGGAAATAACTACTGAAGAGCAGAATAAAGAAAAAAGAATGAAAAGAATTGAGGATGGCCTCAGACACATCTGGAATGACATTAAACACACCAACATTCAAATTATAGGGGTCCCAGAAGAAGAAGAGAAAAAAAAAGGGACTGAGAAAATATTTGAAGAGATTATAGTTGAAAATTTCCCTAATATGGGAAAGGAAATAGTCAATCAAGTCCAGGAAGCACAGAATACCATACAAGATCCAAGAAAAAACATGTCAAGACACGTATTAATCAAACTCTCAAAAATTAAATACAAAGAAAAAATATTAAAAGCAGCAAGGAGGGCTTCCCTGGTGACGCAGTGGTTGAGAGTCTGCCTGCCGATGCAGGGGACACGGGTTCGTGCCCCGGTCCGGGAAAATCCCACATGCTGTGGAGCGGCTGGGCCCATGAGCCATGGCCGCTGAGCCTGCGCATCCGGAGCCTGTGCTCCACAACAGGAGAGCCCACACAGTGAGAGGCCCACGTACTGAAAAAAAAAAAAAATTGCCCAAGGCTTGATTTGTGACCCAAGATATAATCTATTATAGATTATAAAATTATAAATCTATAAAACTCTATTGAATTAGAGTTTTCTCTGGATATGCCCATGAGTGGGATCACTGGATCATATGGTAACTCCTCATTTTTTACCCAAATGAGCTGAAAACTTATGGTCACACAGAAACCTGCACACAGATGTTTATAGCAGCTTTATTCATAATTGCCAAAACTTGGAAGTCATCAAGATGGCCTTCAGTAGGTGAATAGAATAATAAACTATGGTACACCCAGACAATGGAATATTATTAAGTGGTAAAAAGAAATGAATTATCAAACTATGAAAAGACGGAGAAACCTTAAAATGCCTATTGTTAAGTGGAAGAAGCCAATCTGAAATGGCTCCATCCTGTATGATATCCAGATATATGACAATCTGGAAAAGGCACAGGTTTGAAGACAGTAAAAGAATTAATGGTTGCCAGGGGTTGGAGGGAGGGAGCAATGAATAGGCAGAGCACAGAGATGTTTAGGGCAGTGAAACTACTTTACATGATCCTGTAATGCGGCATACATGTCATTATATGTTTGTCAAAACCCATAAAATGTACAACACCAAGAGTGAACTTTGTGAACTTTGGTGATAATGATGTGATAAAATAAGTTCACCCCTTTTGACAGGTGTGCCAGACTGGTGCAGGATGTTGATTGTAAAGTAGGCTCTGCATGGCAGGGGTGGGGGCAGTCGGTGGGGAAGAAGTGATGTGGGGAATCTCTGTACCTGCTACTCAACTTTTCTGTGTACCTAAACCTGCTCAAAAAAATCATCTATTAAAAGAGAAAACACATAATTAAAGCTAGCCCTGTCAAATCCTGAGATGTAATTTTGATATAATGAAATAACAATTTTCTCCTTTCAACTCCAAGCCTTGTCTTTTACTTTCTTCAGGCACATACTGAGAAGTATATGTGTCTCAGAGTTTGATGAGGAGAAAAGCTATCTGAAATTTGGCAAGGTTTTCCCTTTGCATTACACGTCTCCATAAATGTGGGCAAATCCTCTAACCTCTTCCTTCCCAAGAAGAAATTTGGATTTTTTTTCCCTTCCAGTTTTATTGAGCTATGACTGACATACAGCACTGTATAAGTTTAAAGTGTCCATCATAACGATTTGACTAGCATACATCATGAAATGATTACCATAGGAAGTTTAGAAAGCATCCATCACCTCATAGAGATACAAAATTAAAGATACAAAGATACATAGAGATACAAAATTAAAGAAAAAGAAAAAAAATTTTTCCTTGTGATGAGAACTCAGGATTTACTCTCCTAACATTTTTTTTGAATTTTATTTTATTTTTTATACAGTATGTTATTATTAGTTATCTATTTTATACATATTAGTGTATACATGTCAATCCCAAACTCCCAATTCATCCCACCACCCCCACTCCCACCTGCACTTTCTCTCCTTGGTGTCCATACATTTGTTCTCTACATCTGTGACTCTATTTCTGCCTTACAAACCAGTTCATTTGTACCATTTTTCTAGATTCTACATATATGCGTTAATATATATTTTTTTCTCTTTCTGACTTCTTTCACTCTGCATGACAGTCTATAGGTCCATCCACGTCTCTACAAATGACCCAATTTTGTTCCTTTTTTATGGCTGAGTAATATCCCATTGTATACATGTACCACATCTTCTTTATCCATTCATCTGTCAATGGAAAATTAGGTTGCCTCCATGTCCTGGCTATTGTAAATAGCACTGCAATGAACGTTGGGGTACATGTGTCTTTTTGAATTATGGTTTTCTCAGGGTATATGTCCAGTAGTGAGATTGCTGGCTCATATGGTAATTCTGTTTTTAATTTTTTAAGGAACCTCCATACTATTCTCCATAGTGGCTGTATCAATTTACATTCCCATCAACAGTGCAAGAGGATTCCCTTTTCTCCACACTCTCTCCAGCATTTGTTATTTGTAGATTTTCTGATGATGCCCATTCTAACCAGTGTGAGGTGATACCTCATTGTGGTTTTGATTTGCATTTCTCTAATACTTAGTGATGTTGAGCAGCTTTTCATGTGCCTCTTGGCCATCTGTATGTCTCCTTTGAAGAAATGTCTTTTTAGGTCTTCTGCCCATTTTTGGATTTGTTTGTTTTTTTAATATTGAACTGTATGAGCTGTTTATATATTTTGGAGATTGATCCTTTGTCCATTGATTTGTTTGCAAATATTTTCTCCCACTCTGAGAGTTGTCTTTTCGTCTTGTTTATAGTTTCATTTGCTGCGAAAAAGCTTTTAAGTTTCATTAGGTCCCATTTGTTGGTTTTTGTTTTTATTTCCATTACTCTAGGAGGTGGATCAAAAAAGATCTTGTTGTGATTTATGTCAAAGAGTTTTCTTCCTATGTTTTCCTCTAAGAGTTTTATAGTGTCCGGTCTTATATTTAGCTCTCTAATCCATTTTGAGTTTATTTTTGTGTATGGTGTTAGGGAGTGTTCTAATTTCATTCTTTTACATGTAGCTGTCCAGTTTTCCGAGCACCACTTATTGAAGAGACTGTCTTTTCTCCATTGTATATCCTTGCCTCCTTTGTCATAGGTTAGTTGACCATAGGAGCGTGGGTTTATCTCTGGGCTTTCTATCTTGTTCCATTGATCTATGTTTCTGTTTTTGTGCAAATACCATATTGTCTTCATTACTGTAGCTTTATAGTATAGTCTGAAGTCAGGGAGTCTGATTCCTCCAGCTCAGTTTTTTTCCCTCAAACTGCTTTGGCTATTCGGGGTCTTTTGTGTCTCCATACACATTAAAAAATTTTTGTTCTAGTTCTGTAAAAAATGTCATTGGTAATTTGATAGGAGTTGCATTGAATCTGTAGATTGCTTGAGTGGTATAGTCATTTTCACAATATTGATTCTTCAAATCCAAGAACATGGTATATCTCTCCATCTGTTTGTATTATCTTTAATTTCTTTCTTCAGTGTCTTATAGTTTTCTGCATACAGGTCTTTTGTCTCCCTAGGTAGGTTTATTCCTAGGTATTTTATTCTTTTTGTTGCAGTGGTAAATGGGAGTGTTTCCTTAATTTCTCTTTCAGATTTTTCATCAATAGTGTATAGGAATGCAGGGGATTTCTGTGCATTAATTTTGTATACTGCAACTTTACCAAATTCATTGATTAGCTCTAGTAGTTTTCTAATGGCATCTTTAGGATTCTCTATGTATAGTATCATGTCATCTGCAAATAATGACACTTTTACTTCTTGTTTTCCAATCTGGATTCCTTTTATTTCTTTTCCTTCTCTGATTGCCATGGCTAGGACTTCCAAAACTATGTTGAATAATAGTGGCAGGAGTGGACATCCTTGTCTTGTTCCTGATCTTAGAAGAAATGCTTTCAGTTTTTCACCATTGAGAATTATGTTTGCTGTGGTTTGTCATATATGGCCTTCATTATGTTGAAGTATGTTCCCTTTATGCCCACTTTCTGGAGAGTTTTTATCGTAAATGGGTGTTGAATTTTGTCAAAAGCTTTTTCTGCATCTATTGAGATGATCATATGGTTTTTATTCTTCAATTTGTTTATATGGTTTATCACATTGATTGATTTGCATATATTGAAGAATCATTGCATCCTGGGATAAATCCCACTTGATCATGGTGTATACTTTTAATGTGTTGTTGGATTCTGTTTGCTAGTATTTGGTTGAGGATTTTTTCATCTATATTCATGAGTGATATTGGTCTGTAATTTTCTCTTTTTTTAGTATCTTTGTCTGGTTTTGGCATCAGGATGATGGTGGCCTCATAGAATGAGTTTGAGAGTGTTCCTTCCTCTTCAATTTTTTGGAAGAGTTTGAGAAGGATGGGTGTTAGTTCTTCTCTAAATGTTTGATAGAATTCACCTGTGAAGCCATCTGGTCTGAGACTTTTGTTTGTTTGAAGACTTTTAATCACAGTTTCAATTTCAGTGCTTGTGATTAGTTGTTCATATTTTCTATTTCTTCCTGGTTCAGTCTTGGAAGGTTATACCTTCTTAAGAATTTGTCCATTTCTTCCAGGTTGTCCATTTTATTGGCATAGAGTTGCTTGTAGTAGTCTCTTAGGATGCTTTGTATTTCTCTGGTGTGTGTTGTAACTTCTCCTTTTTCATTTCTAATTTTATTGACTTGAGCCCTCTCCCTCTTTTTCTTGATCAGTCTGGCTAATGGTTTATCAATTTTGTTTGTCTTTTCAAGAACCATCTTTTAGTTTTATTGATCTTTACTACTGTTTTCTTTGTTTCTATTGCATTTATTTCTGCTCAGATCTTTATGATTTCTTTCCTTCTGCTAACTTTGGGTTTTGTTTGTTCTTCTTTCTCTAGTTCCATTAGGTGTAAGGTTAGATTGTTTATTTGAGATTTTTCTTGTTTCTTGAGGTAGGTTGTATAGCTGTAAACTTCCCTCTTGGAACTGCTTTTGGTGCACCCCAAAGGTTTTGGATCATCGTGATTTCATTTTCATTTGACTCTAGGTATTTTTTGATTTCTCTCCAGAAAGTGGGCATAAAGGGAACATACTTCAACATAATGAAGGCCATATATGACAAACCACAGCAAACATCATTCTCAATGGTGAAAAACTGAAAGCATTTCTTCTAAGATCAGGAACAAGACAAGGATGTCCACTCCTGCCACTATTATTTGATTTCTTCAGTGATCTCTTGGTTATTTAGTAATGTATTGTTTAGTCTCCATGTGTTTGTGTTTTTTACATTTTTTTCCCCTGTGATTCATTTCTAATCTCATAGCGTTGTGGTCAGAAAAGATGCTGGATATGATTTCAATTTTCTGAAATTTACTGAGGCTTGATTTGTGACCCAAGATGTGATCTATCCTGGAGAATGTTCCATGTGCACTTGAGAAGAAAGTGTAATCTGCTGTTTTTGGATGGAATGTCCTATAAATATAACTTAAGTCCATCTTGTTTAAAATATCATTTAATGCTTGTGTTTTGTTATTTATTTTCATTTTGGATGATCTGTCCATTGGTGTAAGTGAGGTGTTAAAGTCCCCCACTATTATTTTGTTACTGTCAATTTCCTCTTTTATAGCTGTTAGCAGTTGCCTTATGTATTGAGGTGCTCCTATCTTGTGTGCATATATATTTATAATTGTTAAATCTTCTTCTTGGAGTGATCCCCTGATCATTATGTAGTGTTCTTCCTTGTCTCTTGTAACATTCTTTATTTTAAAGTCTATTTTATCTGATATGAGTATTGCTACTCCAGCTTTCTTTTGATTTCAATTTGCATGAAATATTTTTTCCCATCCCCTCACTTTCAGGCTGAATGTGTCCCTAGGTGTGAAGTGGGTCTCTTGTAGACAGCATATATATGGGTGTTGTTTTTGTATCCATTCAGCAAGCCTGTGTCTTTTGCTTGGAGAATTTAATCCATTCACGTTTAAGGTAATTATCAATATGTATGACCCTATGACCATTTTCTTAATTGTTTTGGGTTTGTTTCTGTAGGTCCTTTTCTTCTCTTGTGTTTCTCACTTAGAGAAGTTCTTTTAGTATTTGTTGTAGAGCTGGTTTTGGTGGTGCTGAATTCTCTTAGTTTTTGCTTGTCTGTTAAGCTTTTGATTTCTCCACCGAATCTGAATTAGATACTTGCTGGGTAGAGTAATCTTGGTTGTAGGTTCTTCCCTTTCATCACTTTAAGTGTATCATGCCACTCCCTTCTGGCTTGTAAAGTTTCTGCTGAGAAATCAGCTGTTAACCTCATGGGAGTTCCCTTGTATGCTATTTGTCATTTTTCCCTTGCTGCTTTTAATAATTTTTCTTTGTCTTTAATTTTTGCCAATTTGATTACTATGTGTCTAGGCATGTTTCTCCTTGGGTTTATCCTGTATGGGACTCTGTGTGCTTCCTGGACCTAGGTTGTTGTTTCCTTTCCCATGTTAGGGAAGTTTTTCACTATAATCTTGTCAAATATTTTCTCTGGTCCTTTCTCTCTCTCTTCTCCTTCTGGGACCCCTATAATGTGAATGTTGCTGCATTTAATGTTGTCCCAGAGATCTCTTAGGCTGTCTTCATTTCTTTTCATTCTTTTTTCTTTATTCTGGTCCACAGCAGTGAAGTCCACCATTCTGTCTTCCAGGTCACTTATCCGTTCTTCTGCCTCAGTTATTCTGCTATTGATTCCTTGTAGTGCAGTTTTCATTTCAGTTTGTGTTGTTCATCTCTGTTTGTCCTTTAATTCTTCTAGGTCTTTGTTAAACATTTCTTGCATCTTCTCAATCTTTGCCTCCATTCTTTTTCTGAGGTCCTGGATCATCTTCACTGTCATTATTCTGAATTATTTTTCTGGAAGGTTGCCTATCTCCACTTCATTTAGTTGTTTTTCTGGGGTTTTATGTTGTTCCTTCATCTGGTACATAGTCCTCTGCCTTTTTATTTTATCTATCTTTCTGTGAATGTGATTTTCTTTCCACAGGATGCAGAATTGTAGTTCTTCTTGCTTCTGCTGTCTTCCCTCAGGTGGATGAGGCTATCTAAGACGCTTGTGCAAGCTTACTGATCAGAGGGACTGGTGGTGGATAGAGCTGGGTGTTGCTCTGGTGGGCAGAGCTCAGTAAAATTTTAATCCGCTTGTCTGCTGATGGGTGGGGCTGAGTTCCCTTCCTGTTAGCTTTTTGGCCTGAGGCAACCCAGCACTGGAGGCTACAGGCTCTTTGGTGGAGCTAATGATGGACCCTGGGAGGGCTCACACCAAGGAGTACTTTCTAGAACTTCTGCTACCAGTGTCCTTGTCCACACAGTGAGCTACAGCCACACTCTGCCTTGGCAGGATACCCTCCAGCACTTTCAGGTAAGTCTGATTCAATCTCCTATAGCATCACTCTTCCTTCCCCTTGGTACTGATGCACACACTACTTTGTGTGTGCCCTCCAAGACTGGAGTCTTTATTTCTCCCAGTCCTGTCAAAGTCCTGCAATCAAATCCTGCAGCCTTCAATGTCTGATTCTCTGGAAATTCTTCCTCCTGTTGCTGGACCCCGAGGTTGGGAAGCCTGACATGGGGCTTAGAACCTTCACTCCAGTGGGTGGACTTCTGTGGTATAATTGCTCTCCAGTTTGTGAGTCACCCATGCAGTGGTTATGGGATTTGATTTTATTGTGTTTGCGCCCCTCCTACCATCTCATTGTGGCTTCTCCTTTGTCTTTGGATGTGGGGTATCTTTTCTGGTGAGTTCCAGTGTCTTCTTGTCGATGATTGTTCAGCACTTAAGTTGTGATTCTGGTGCTCTCACCAGAGGGAGTCAGTGCATGTCCTCTGCTCAGCCATATTGAACCAATCTCCTGGATTTTTTTTAAGGTAAGCGTCTAATGATGTATTTCCTTTAAAAGTACTATTTTAGATATTTCCTGTTGTGGACAAATAACCTGAATTCTGCTTCTGTTAAAGCAGATGTGGAAACGAAATGAGCAAGGTTAGTCCTGACATCTACTCTCAGAACTTGAGTATGAACTGCTTTATTACAATCCACCTGCTGTAATGAGCAGGGCATTGGGTAACAATAGGGGCAGGTATAAGAGTGATTGGAGTAGAGCATCACCCAAATCTCCATTATCCTGCAAAAGGGAGGAAGGGCAACCCTCAGCACTTCTTGAGATAAACATGTTGAAGATTTTGGAGGCAGAAAATAAACAAATGTCAAGAGGTACTTGTCATTCTCACCCAGGAGTCTTCCTCAGGCTCTGGTGTCTTTAACAAATCTCTGACTTTGTTTCTCTTGAAAATGCTTGTATCCCTGGTGCTCTAAAGAAAATGTAGATACTGGGTTTCAAAACTATTATTAGGGGAGGAAGAGAGGAATGGAAAATAGAAGCTTCCCTGACCTTGGTCTTTCTCCTGCCCTGGGGCTTTCCTCTGTGCTAAAGTGGCTATCTACCTTTTGTTTGTTATCTTTATCTTCCTCTGGAAATATTTTCCACCCCAACCTGGGAAATGGCTATGGAATGATGTCACCAGGTTATTTTAAAAGGTGTGCATCCTGTGAGGGCTCACACTCCATCACCTCACAGTTGCTTGTGTGTCTCATGAAGAGCTATCCCCCAGACTGGGGAGAAGAGACCCAGAATGGGTAGTCTTCAAGGCGAAGAGGAGCACACTCATCCTTGCTGTGGGCAAAAGACAGCAGCAGTGTTGCGATTGTTTTTACACAAGAACTTCTGTAAAAATGAGAACGGCCCTGTCAGTATCTGAAGTCTGGTCACCGTTGTTGCCAACCCAGGGGAATGTTGCACAGGCCTGTGAGGATGGACTACAGCAGTGGTCCCTAACCTTTTTGGCACCAGGGACCGGTCTCATGGAAGACAATTTTTCCATGGACCGGGGGCAGGGAGGTTGGGGATGGTTCAGGCGGTAATGCCAGTGATGGGGAGCGCTCGCCCACTGCTCACCACCTGCTTTGCGGTCCAGTTCCTAACAGGCCGAGGACAGCTGTCAGTCTGCAGCTGAGGGATTGGGGACCCCTGGACTAGAGGACTCAGGAGCCGTTAGTGAAAATCATTAACCCCACTCCCCACCCCCGTCCCCAACACAGCTGATGTTTCTACAGGGTTTTCTGGTCTTGCTCTCTTATCCTTGTTCCTTGCTCTGGTGCTTCCCTTGTCTGAGAGATACACCCTCCCTCAGAACTACAGGTTTGTTCCTAAGTACTCAGAGGACTAACTATGCCCCCACGTGGAGAACACAGAGAAATTCTCTACCTTTTTGCACTCTTATTCATTTGTTTTCAAGGCAAATCAAATAGGCTAATTTAACTGTCACACTTCTTTTGTTTTTCTATTTTTACTCTAGGTTATTTGAGTATTTAAAATGTGATTCATTTTTAAACAACAAGGACCTACTCTCTAGCACCAGGAACTATGTTCAATATCTTGTAATAACCTACAATGAAGAAGAATCTGAAACAGAATAGATACATACGTATAACTGAATCACTTTGCTGTACACCTGAAAGTAACACACTATTGTAATTCAACTCTACCTCAATGAAAAAAGTGGGATTCATTTTAGGAAAGATTGTTGGTAGTAGCCAACATCCTTCATGGAAGATATTTAGGGTAAAATCATGAAAAGATTTCTCCTTTTATTCATACAGATATAATCAAAACACTCTGAACAGCTGCTCTTATTTGGTTGGCACTTTTTGGGAACCACAATATGCAATAATACTTTTTAAAAAATCAGTTTCATAGGAGAACACTGTGTGTGCATTGAAACAAAAAATCTTTACAAAGCATGTCAGAGGAAGTGAGACTGGCTAGCTCATTAGCTGTTGTCACTCACATGATGCTGTCCTGTGTGGTGATCAGTGCAGTACAGCAGTTAGAAGCATAAACCCTGGCCTCATAGGGCTTGCGTTCAAAGCCCTGCTCCACCTATCATGCACTGTATGAGTCTATGGGTGATTTCTTCACACTCTGTGACTCAGTCTCCTCAGCTATAGAATGAGGTAAT
Source organism: Phocoena sinus (assembly GCF_008692025.1). Classification (NCBI taxonomy): domain Eukaryota; kingdom Metazoa; phylum Chordata; class Mammalia; order Artiodactyla; family Phocoenidae; genus Phocoena; species Phocoena sinus. The sequence continues at coordinate 66,182,352 of NC_045772.1, read as the reverse complement.
AAGTAAAGATACTTAATGCTTTTCCTGGCACTTTGCAAGTTCTCAATTTATATAAGCTATCACTATTGTTAAATGTAACATGTTTGTTACAATGTAACATGATAAGATCTTATCTTATCATAAAAGAAACATCCCAAATCATTGGCTTGTCTTTCCCATTGAAGTATTGTAAATTAAGAAGTGCTGGGTTTAGAAAATATTTGATTGACAAGGAATCTCCTTATTTAGAGGATATTAGTGTTCCCCTAATTTTCTCTAGGAAGGATATTTTTAATATAACTTTGTTTCATCAACAAAAAGACAATTTTTTCAAAGTCTGGACCCTACTTCAAACCCTCCACCTCTCTGTGCTCCTCTGCTGCACTTGTGAGCCCCCGATGAGTCTGTCCAGTCTTTTTATTTTTTTATTGAAATACAGTTAATCTACCATGCTGTGTTAGTTTCATGTATAGCAAAGTGATTCAGTTTTATATATACTGTATATATATGTGTATATATATTCTTTTTCAGATTCTTTTCCAGTATAGATTGTTACAAGATATTGAATATAGTTCCCTGTGCTACACACTAGGACCTTGTCATTTATCTATTTGATATATAGTAGTTTGTATCCGTTAATCCCAAACTTCTAATTTATCCCTCCCCCCTCCACTTTGGTAACCATACATTTGTTATCTATGTCTGTGGATCTGTTTCTGTTTTGCAAATAAGTTCATAAGTATCTTTTTTTAGATTCTACATATAAGTGATATCGTAATGATATTTGTCTTTCTCTGTCTGACTTATTTCACTTAGTATGATAATCTCTAGTCCATCCATGTTGCTGCAAATGGCATTATTTTGTTCCTTTATATGGTTGAGTAATATTCCATTGTGTGTATGTACCACATCTTTATCCATTCATCTGTCGATGGACACTTAGGTTGCCTCCACATCTTGGCTATTGTAAACAGTGCTTCAATGAACACTGGGATGCATGTATCAAAAAAAAAAAGATAATTTTTTAAACTTTCGTTGTCTCAGTTCTGTTTTATTTTGTTTCTTTGTTTTTGCTTTCCTCTAGTATTTTAGTTTCTTTTGCACTCCTCTGTTCTCATTTAAGCTCATTTCCCAGGCTTCCATCTCCTGTTTTTGTTTCTCAGTCTGGGGCCCCGACCCCCAGGATTGTAAGCAAGGTCCCCTCTAGGCCTCACTGTAAAGAGAGGTCACAAGAGGGAAGTGTACAGAAAGAGAACATGTAATGGTTTGGCCATCAGCAGTGGTCCCTTTCCTAATGAGGGACAGGGGAAAGGGAGAGGAATGATGTCAACTGATATTAAATTGAAAACATGTGAATGCCCAGCACTGTCTCCTTTGCCCAGCCCCACTGCCTCTGTGAGTTGTGTTCACTAACCTGGTGCTCACCCAGGACTCAGGATGAACACCTACATTTTCTGAGCATTTAAAATTTATTCATTTGGCATTTTCCTCTTCTTTAAAGTATGGGTAAGAACATATTAACTAATTCTAAAAGAAATTTAGAAAAACATGTGTGTGCACCTTTCTCCTCCTTCCCCCAGTTGTTAGCCATTCTTTGTCACCTCTGATATTTGTCACCACTGGAATAGTATATAACTCTTTTTGCCTTCTCTGCCCTGGCTGCTGCCCTGTCTTACCTTTTCTGAGCCCTCCACTTGATCTACTACACCGTGTTTCCTCCTTTCCTGTTGTGGAGCAGAGGCTCCGGCGGCGCAGGCTCAGCGGCCATGGCTCACGGACCCAGCCGCTCGGCGGCATGTGGGATCTTCCCAGACGGGGGCACGAACCCGTGTCCCCTGCATCGGCAGGCGGACTCTCAACCACTATGCCACCAGGGAAGCCCCTGAACCAGCATTTTTTAAAATTAAGTTTTATTGGAGTATGGTTGCTTTACACTGTTGTGTTAGCCTGCCCTGCACAACAAAATGAATCAGCTGTACACATACAGATAACCCCTTCCGTTTGGACTTCCCTGCCATTTAGGTTACCACAGTGCATTAGGTAGAGTTCCCTGCGCTATACAGTATGTTCCCATCAGTTGTCTATTTTATACATAATATCAATAATATATATGTGTCAATCCCAGTCTCCCAATTCCTCCCACCCCACCCCTTTCCCCCTTGGTATCCATACATTTTGAACCAGCACTTTTACATCTAGTAATTTATCATAAGAAAATCATTAATCCTAAGAAAACAAATACTTAGCTGAAGAAGTTTATGGCAGTGCTATTATAGGAGTGAGTTTTTTAAGACAGCCTAACTGTAGAATCTAGAATACCTCTATCCAAAGGAATTCTATGCCACCATTAAAAATGATATTGACATAGGAATGTTTATTGACATAGGAAAATATCTTGATAACTTGTTAAGTGCAAGAATTAGGTTAAAGGTATCTGTATAGAGTATGTACAATATGCTCCCATCTTTGGAAAATACATACATATATGCATAGAAAAAGTCTGAAAAGCTTTCAGACAAAATGCCAATAATGGTTAATTCTTGGGTGGTGGAGTTATGAGAATTTTAATTTTCTTCTATTTCTTAACTTCAATTTATTTTCCAATGAATGAGTAGTAATTATATATATTTTTAAAACTTCCCCCCAAAATCACCACTACTCTTGTGAGAAGCACCAATGGATATGATTTCAGTCCTTATGCTCTGAGAAGTGTGCAAGGTATTGTCAGAAACTATGGGATGTGAAAGAAGTGTACATGAAGGTCGTTCAGAGGGTTTTGATTTATAAAGCACCCACATAACCTTGTTATCAAACAGATTTAATCTTATTAAAGAAATCTATCTAGGTGGATCCATATTTTGCAAAATAATTTCATATTGACAGAGAATATTTTCCTACTGACTCCTCAGTGTTTAATGGCTCTGTGTAAGTTGCATGAAACACTACCACCTTCTGCTACACAGTTCTTCAACCCGTAACAGCACTTGAACCTACAATAATGCTGTTCTCAAGGAAGATGACACCAGGGCATGGAGGTTAAAGAGGCTCTGTTGGCTCTGAGCATGAGGAGGAATTAGGAGGCAAACTCGAGGCGATGAAGGAAGTGTGAATGCGGCAGAATGGGGAAGGAGGGTCATTAGAGTCTCCAACCGCAGACAGTCTCCTGTCCTGCCCCATTCTTGGCATGTGAGGACCAGAGGTTCAAAGATCTGGATTCAAGTCAAGCCACATGAATATTAAACATGTAAATAAAAATCTGAAATCTGTCTAAAAGTTATTACATTTTAAGACAATCATGTATATACAGAGCATTACATTAAACAACAAGCACACTCTTTTTACCTAAAAACAAAACAAAACAAAACAGAACCAAAAAACCCACACCAACTTCCTAGTAATTTACTTTCTCACCATAGTACTTCAATTTCAGATGGATTTTGGCACACATATTGTATGTTCACCTATAAAAGAATTTCACTTAAAGGCACCAATAGAGCTGACAGATGGACGCTTAGGAGAATAACTGAAAGTCATTGACAAAATTGGAATGAGCCCAAGGTACAGAATGGAAAAACCCAAGCTTCTATAGATGTTTTCCAGACTTCTTTGAGTTCAGGATCGTCTTATTTAATTCCTAAAGTGGCAATTCCTAGCACCCTAGGATCCCTGAACTCTGCAGAGGAAATGATTCAGAAGCAAAGGGGAATAAGTCATCTAACAATCGGAATTAAGCCTCATGTCAGTAGGTGGCATGGATACATGCACTTAGTCAACAAACATTTATTGAGCACCTCCATAATAAATCATGGGACCCAAAGATGATTTCCTAGACAAAGATGTGACTCAAGATCATTCATTCAGTACATGTCCTCTTTAGCTCATAAGCAGTCTATGTACCTAGTCCAGTTTAAATGAGCCTCAAGGGCAGCCGTGAGAAAAGAAGTGACAATGGTGCAGCATATAGTGTAGGGATGTGTCTGTGTCAAAGAGGAAGAGGTGCCAGCAGGATTTAGCTTTCCTTTCTTCCTGCAGGTCTTTGCCTTGAGAGCCCAGGAAACATTGCAGTCATCTCCTTTTTCCTTGTCAGCTCTGTTTTTCCAGCCTCTGTCCTCTCAATTAAAGTATGGTACCTAGAAGAATTTCTCTGATTCATCGTACTCAGGATGACCATGGGAGCTACAGGTGGGTATAGGAAGAGAGGAGGCTGCTGGTGCTATTTGGCCTCCTAGGAACTGCCTCAGTGCTCATGGACTTGAGATGTAAAGCTGCATCAGTGTGTAAGAGGCCAGGTATTTTCCGTGTGTGTTGAGAAGCAGAGAGAAGTCTAGGATAACTAAATGAGGAACTCTGGTTATTCTACTTTCCCCTTTGCAAAGAGTTAACTCTCTAAATGCCAAAATACTTTTTGTGTCTTCTCTTACTAAAATTATTGATGAAATGTATCATTTTGTTTCTTGCTTTAGCAAATAGAACCTTTCAAATAAATATCCAAAGTGTGTTATGGTTCAAGAACAATGTTTAACTCTAAGCAACTGAAGATGTCTAAGAATATTAAAATCACTTTAGAAGCTGTTATGATTGTTTACCTGTCATTTTCCCATAAAATTAGAGTGCTGACTGTGAAAAACAAAAATCTGATTATTTGAAGGTTCCAATTATTTGGATTACTATTATTCTAACCTGCCTTCCCCATTCATGAACTTGAAAATCAAGGTGTTGGCAGGGTTAGTTTTTTTTCCGAGGGCTCTGAGGGAGAGTCTATTCCATGTCTCTCTCCTATTTTCTGGTGATAGTCCTTGGCATTCTTTGGCTTGTAGATGCATCATTTCAATCTCTGCTTCCATCTTCACATTGCATTTTCCCTGTGAATCTCTGTGTTTTCACGTGGCCACTGTCTTCTTATAAGGACAACAGTCATGTTCGATCAGGGGTCTACGCTACCCCAGAGTGAACTCTTCTTGACTTGCTACAGCTGTACCTACCCTATTTCCAAATAAGGTCACATTCTGAGGTACTGGGGGTTAGAACTTCAGCAAATCTTTTTGGGGGACACAGTTCAACCCATAACAATCCGATTTTATAGAATCACCAGATTCTATAAAATTCTTGACAGTATAGTTCCATAATAGATGATGAATATAAATTGGGATGCACTTAGGGTCATTACAAACTTTACAGTTGATATTTGTTCAAATTGGCTTAAAGGAGGGGTGGGGTAGAGAAGAAAGGAAGAGAGGAATGGGACCCAGAGAAGGAGGGGGCCACAGACTGAGTGCATGGCTAATTTCTACAGGACAAAGGACTTCCTTGCTGCCCTTGAACTTCTGACAGATTTACTATGAGGATTGTGCCCTGAGTCATTTTCGCCCCACACCCCTGCCCAATCGGACACACACACTTTGTCCAACAATCCAGTCTCCACATATTTTCTTCTAATCCCTTTGCCTCTTACGCTTTGTCTCTCCAGTCCGTCTGAGAGGCTGATACAAATAAAATATATCTACTGCGCTGTAATATTTAAATAATGAAAAAGCACTTCTAGTCTCCGCATTCAAATTTCCTGGCAATGTTAGATTGCTTGCTCTATTTTAGCATATTAACTATGGGCAACATACATTAACTCTGTTTTACCTCTTTATTTTGTGACGTTAACATTTAACTTTCAGATAATCATTTAGATGTGCATCTCTGGAAAATATAGCTCATAATTACCTCAGTATTTACATTCCTCAGGGTTGAAGCACAGCAGTTTGAGCGGATACTGTTTAAGAATTAATATGGGTAGATGAAAATGACAGAGAATTCTAAAATGGCCCAGTGGTTTAGGGAGAATAGCAATCTCCAGCAATCCCTTGTGTTTGATTTTGAAAAAAAAAAAAGCAAGGCAGCTGTTGGATGCTCTTAGGCTACTCTGCATTTACGGAATTTTCCACTGGGTTGTATGTATTCAGGTCACATACACAATGAGACTTCCTGCAGTGACAGGACAGATAAAAATGCTGTGCAACTCGGTGATAATTGTGCTCCATTTAGGCAAACCGTCAACTGGTGCATTTTTATATTTTCTCAGAAGCCCGGGAGATGCTTTTGTGTTCATGTCTTAAATATGAATTCATTAGCACACAAAGAATAATGGGATGTGTTTTGAAATGCATTTTAATGAGAAATAAGCATGAACAGGCTTTCAGAATTCATGTTTCAATATCACTTCAAAGCTATTAATTAATTAGAGGTTATTTCCTCAAATTTAGGAGTAAATAAACCTTTTCCTTCTATTTTCTAGGAGTGTTTTGCCCAAAGCCTGATAACATATTTTGAATATCCATTGTTTCTACCTATTATTATTAGTATTGTTATTGGGTTAGAGCAGAAGGTTTAGGATCTCTTAACCACAGAAGGAGAGGCTGGGGAGAAAGGAATATTAAGGTAATCCTTTTTTCTAATTTTTTTTTCTTTTTTTTAGTTCAAGGCATGACCTAGAGTCAAGATGAAAGATTGTGTACTGTCTATGAAATATCTGTGGTTCTCACCACTCCTAGTTACTAAGCACTGATGTTACCTAACCCTTTGTGGTATATCTGTTGGACTTTTAAATCTTTCTAGAAGATAATCTCCTTGGTGTGCAATACTATGCTGGTAGAATTGTTGGATTTTGACTCACTGCATATCTGCAAAGCTGACTTGAGGGCTCCTCAAAGATGTGGAAACTAGTGCAAATATGCTTGGATATTTGCAAGAAGTAAGCAAGAAGTCGGCCATCGCAAGGAAAGGATGGGCATAACACTGAAGCTATGAACACTTAAAATGTTTCTTGTGATAAACAAGACAGAAAATGTCTAACACAATTGAAAATGTCTAACACTAATTTCCAAAGAAATGAGTGATAAGCTAGATGCCTTAGCAAATAAAATCATTATTAAAATATTGTATAAATTCCCAAAGCTGAAACAAGCCTAAGAGGAATATAAGTTACCTTAGGAAAGAGAACGACTCTCTTCTGTCTACTCTCAGTAACTCATGCCATCTCTTCACATCTACATCATTCTATGGCTTTCTGTATACCCACACTAAAATGGTAGCCACTAAGCTCATGTGAATATTTAGACATAAATGTAAATTAATTAAAATTAAATGAAATTTAAATGGTTCTGAAGAACCTAGGGTCAGGACAGGAATAAAGACACAGACATGGAGAATGGACTTGAGGACACGGGGAGGGGGAAGGGTAAGCTGGGACGAAGTGAGAGTGGCATGGACACATATATACTACCAAATGTGAAATAGATAGCTAGTGGGAAGCAGCCGCATAGCACAGGGAGATCAGCTTGGTGCTTTGTGACCACCTAGAGGGGTGGGATAGGGAGGGTGGGAGGGAGGGAGACGCAAGAGGGAAGAGATATGGGGATATATGTATATGTAGCTGATTCACTTTGTTATAAACCAGAAACTAACACACCATTGTAAAGCAATTATACTCCAATAAAGATGTTTAAAAAAATGAAAGAAATGTAACCATGATACATTTGTATAGTGAAGTGCAGTTGGTATCTTGAGATACTTGGAGTCCAAATAATGGGCACTTCATAGGGATAATTTAATTTAATCTTCATTTAATCTTTTAACAGCCTTATTATTTAACTGTTTATCACATTTGCCATGTTGTGGTATGTTAACGTGTTTGTTCATATCCTTTGCTATATAGTACTCCATTAAATGAATATGCCCCAATTTATTTGAAAAAAAAAAAAGAAATTTAAAATTTAGTTCCTCAGTTTTGTTTGTTTTAATTTTCCCTCTGTAATATTTAGTTTGATGAAAAGAGTAGAGGATTAGGAGTCAAGAGACCTGGGGTGTAGCCCAGAGTGTGAAACTGACTGGAAATGACTTTGGACAAGTAAACTATATTCTGAGTCAGTTTCCTTATCAAAAGATAAGTTTCCGGGGCTTCCCTGGTGGCGCAGTGGTTGAGAATCTGTCTGCTAATGCAGGGGACACGGGTTTGAGCCCTGGTCTGGGAAGATCCCACATGCCATGGAGCAACTGAGCCCATGCACCACAACTACTGAGCCTGCGCGTCTGGAGCCTGTGCTCCGCAACAATAGAGGTCGCGACAGCGAGAGGCCCGCGCGCCGCGATGAAGAGTGGCCCCGCTCGCCACAACTAGAGAAAGCCCTCACATAGAAACGAAGACCCAACACAGCCCAAAATAAATAAATAAATTAATTAAGTTTTTTAAGAAAAGATAAGTTTCCATATTCAGGGCTGATATTTACTTGATATGCTTCAGGGTGGCCACACTGTTTTTTAAATTATTGAAATAGTCTCACACCAGTTGGTAAACAGCACCCCTTTTCCAGATCCACACCTGGGATCCTCCCATCTGCTGGTGAGGTAAAATTGTAAGGGTTAATGCCTGAAACAGTACAGGCCTCCCAGGACCCTGCTTCAGCCTATAGCTGGCATTCATTCTGATCATCAGTTTTCATGCCATAATGCTTATTAAATATTTTGGATATATACGCATCCTGCATGCACCCAAATATTGTGTACAACAGTCCCATTTATTGTGTGTATAGGTTGTCTGTTTGGCTCAGTTTAAGTCTGAAGTGTAGACTCAAAGCTGGTAAATTATTTAAGGTATATATTATGTCAGGCTTTCAGCAAACGAGTCAAAAAGCCTCGTCCGTCTGAGGAGTGGGAAGGGAGGAAAATGAGGACAGGTTTGTAGCATTCACATTCTGGAATGCTCTCCATATATTGATAGCTATAAGTTCTGTGAGCAAATTCATGTTGTTGAATCACTCTATGTCAATAGTCAGCTTTACCTCTTAAAAGTATTTAGATAATGGGTCGCTGCCCTAAAAAACTAGAAAAAAAGGGCTTAAATTATCATCTCTGACATTTAATACATTTCAAGATTATTGAACCAGATTCTCTTCCTATGACTCACTTTATACTTCCTAAACCAACATTAATTTACCTTTTAAGATACCTGACAACTTCGGGGAAAGAAGTATAGAGCATATAATAATTTATTCATAAGGTTCCAGTCATTGCTGTTTTTAAAAGACAAATCTGTTAGCTTCTCATTCAAAGGTCAGCCTCGTCACCCTCCTTTTAATGTTAAAAATGCAATTTCTACAGGACTAAGAAGGAACAATTTTTAGAATATGTATATATATTTTTAATTGAAGTATAGTTGATTTACAATATTATATTAGTTTCAGGTGTTCAATATAGTGGTTCCATATTTTATAGATTATACTCCAGTTAAAGTTATTATAAAATAATGTCTGTATTTCCCAGTGCTGTACAATACATCCTTGTTTCTTATTTATTTTTTACATAGGAATTTGTGTCTCTTAACCTCATACCCCTATGCTACTATTGGGTGGGCCAAAAAGTGCCTTCAGTTTTTTAAGCAAAAATAAAAGATACACGTTTCATTTTTGCCAAGAACTTTATTGAGCAATATACTCACAATTTTGTTCCACTACCTTCTGCCACTTTTCAGGCAACTTCATAATTTCATCTTCCCAAAACTTTTTATCGTTTTGAGCAAAGAACTGTTCCAGGTGCTTTTTACAGTCTTCCATGGAATTGAAGTTTTTTCCATTAAGAGAATTTTGTAAAGACCAAAATAAATGGAAATCCGAAGGTGAAATGTCTGGTGAATATGGAGGATGAGTCAACTTCCCAGCCAAGCTGTAACAGTTTTTGCCTGGTCATCAAAGAAACATGTGGTCTTGTGTTATCCTGATGGAATATTATGTGTTTTCTGTTGACTAACTCTGGACACTTTTCATTGAGTGTCTCTTTCAGTTGGTCTAATTGGGAGCAGTACTTGTTGGAATTAATCATTTGGTTTTCCAGAAGCAGCTCATAATAGAGGACTCCCTTCCAATCCCACCATATACACAACATCACCTTCTTTGGATGAAGAACGGCCTTTGGTGTGGTTGGTGGTGGTTCATTTCGCTTGCCCTATGATCTCTTCTGTTCCACATTGTTTTGCAGTATCCACTCTTCATCTCCCATCACAATTTGTTTTAAAAACAGAACGTACTCATTGCGTTTCAGTAGAGAATCGCATGCGGAAATATGGTCAAGAAGGTTTTTTTGGCTTAACTGATGTGGAACCCAAACATCAAAGCGATTCACATAACCAAGCTGGTGCAAATGATTTTCAACTCTTGATTTGGATATTTTGAGTATGTCGGCTATCTCCTGGCTGGTATAACGTTGATTGTTCTCAGTTATTGTTTCGATTTGATCACTATCAACTTCAACTGGTCTACCCAACCGTGGAGCATCATCCAGCAAGAAATCTCCAACACGAAACTTTGCAAACCATTTTGACACGTTTGATCAGTAACAACACCTTCTCCACACACTGCACAAATCTTTTTGTGAGTTTCAGTTGCATTTTTACCTTTCTTGAAATAATAAAGCATAATATGCCAAAAATGTTGCCTTTTTTCCTTCCATCTTCAATATTAAATGGCTACACAAAAATTCACCAATTTTTATGTCTTTTTTTTAAAATGCATGCTGCTATGACAGCTGTCACAGACTGTCTAACAAAATTGTTTCAAATGAAGTTAAGGACAACTAAGTGCTACTAAAGCCATCTTATGGGGAAAACTGAACAAAACTTTTGGCCCACCCAATATATATATATATATATATATATATATATATATATATATATATATATATATATATACCACTGCTTTAACCATTCACCTGTTCATAGTCACTTAGTTTGCTTCCATATCCTGGTTATTGTAAATAGTACTGCAATAAACATACGGGTGCATATATCCTTTTGAACTAGTGTTTTTGTTTTCTTTGGGTAAAATACCCAGAAGTAGAATTGCTGGATTGTATAATAGTTCAATTTTTTATTTTTTGAGGAACCTCCATATTGTTTTCCATGACAGCTGTATCAATTTACATTACTACCAAGAGTGTACTAGGGTTCTCTTTACTCCGGATCCACACCAACATTTGTTATTTGTAGATTTTTTGTTGATAGCCATTTTGACAGATGTAATGTGATACATATGATGGAATACTACTCAGCCATAAAAAAGAAAGATATTTTGCCATTTGCAACAACATTGGTGGACTCGGAAACTATTATGCTAAGTGAAATAAGTCAAACAGAGAAAGACAAATACTGTATGATATCATTTATAGGTGGAATCTAAAAAAAAATAACAAACTAGTGAATACACTAAAAAGAAAGAGACTCACAGATATAGAAAACAAACTAGTGGTTACCAGTGGGAAGAGGGAAAGAGGGAAGGGGCAAGATAGGGATAGGGTATTAAGAGGTACAAACCATTATGTATAAAATAAGTAAGCTATGAGGATATATTGTACAACACAGGTAATATAGCCAATATTTTATAATAACTATAAAAGGGGTCTAACCTTTAAAAATTGTGACTCACTATGTAGTACACCTGTAACTTATATAATATAGTACATCAACTATACTTCAATTAAAAAAATAGTGCTCTGCCTATGTTCTCTTCTAGAAATTTTATCATTTCACTTCTTACATTTAGGGCTTTAATCTATTTTGAGTTTATTTTTGTATATGGTGCGAGGAAATGTTCTAATCTCTGTTTTATATACAGCTGTCCTGTTTTCCCAGCACCACTTATTGAAGACATAATCTTTTCTCCACTGTATATTCTTGCCTCCTGTCATAGATAAATTGACCATAAATGTGTGGGGTTTTTTCTGGGATCTCTATTCTGTTCCATTGATCTGTGTGTCTATTTTTGTGCCAGTACCATGCTATTTTGATTACTGTAGCTTAATACCTCAAGCTTTGTTCTTTTTCTTAAGATTGTTTTGGCAATTTGGGTTATTTTGTCGTTCCAAATAAATTTTAGGGATTATTTGTTCTAGTTCTGTGAAAAATGCCATGGATACTTTGATAGGGATTGCATTAAATCTGTAGAACGCTTTGGGTAGTATGGACATTTTAACAATATTAATTCTTCCAGTCCAAGAACATGAGATATCTTTCCTTTTTTTTTTTTTTTTGTATTGTTTTAAAATTCCCTCATCAATGTTTTATAGTTTTCAGAGTGTAGGTCTTTTACCTCCTTTATTCCTAGTTATTTTATTCTTTTTGATGTGATGATAAATGGGATTATTTCCTTAATTTCTCTTTCTGAGAGTTCATTATTAGTGTATAATAAAGCAACAGATTTCTGTATATTAATTTTGTATCCTGAAACTTTACTGAATTCATTTATAATTTCTAATAGGTTTTTGGTGGAGACTTTAGGGTTTTCTATATATAGCATCTTGTCATCTGCAAATAGTGACAGTTTTATTTCTTCCCTTACAATTTAGATGCTTTTTATTTCTTTTTCTTGTCTGTGGCTCAGACTTCCAATACTATGTTAAATAAAAATGGTGAGAGTGGGCATCCTCGTCTTGTTCCTAATTTTGGAGGAAAAGTTTTCAGCTTTTCACCATTGAGTATGATGTTAGATGTGGGTTTGTCATAAATGGCCTTTGCTATGTTGAGATGTTTTCCCTCTATACCAACTTTTATGAGAGTTTTTATCATGAATGGATGTTGTAGATTATACTTCCATCTAAATTCTCAAGTTCCCAAGTGATTTTCAGAACTTCTGCTATTAGTCTTACAAATACTGCTTTTGCTATATAATTGGGAGTTCTTTCCATCTTTCTGCATTAACACTCTCAGCTTATCCACTAATTTTTCTCATGGTAGCAAGTTGGTTGCAGAAGCTGTTGACATCACATCTCTACAAACAAATGTGAAGGGAAAGAAAACGTTTCCCAGAAGTCATCCTAGCAGGCTTATCCTACATATCATTGTCTAGTCAATTATTAGAAGAGAAGAAGAAACCCCCATGATTGGCTAAAACGAATCAAGATGTACCCAGTGGGTCTAAAGCTAGGGCCAACCTGCTCACAGTATTCATAGAGGATTGTGTTCTGTTAGCAAGGAAGATATGAATGGCTGCTGGGTAGGCATTTATTGGTATCTGCTACACAGAATGGCCCCGTAGGACAGACATTATTATTTCCCCCACTTTATAGTTGAGTAAAATATAAGTTGACATGGTAAGCAAGGTGCCCAAGGATGAGAAGTGGTCAGTGGTAGATCTGTGATTTGAACCAAAATTGCCTGGCACTAATGCAGGTGTACCTGACCACTGTGCTCTACTATCTCTTGGTCATACAGTACGTTCACTAAAGATTTTGGCTTCTAGCTCATGGTCTTCCTCTTAAACCACAATCCTTCTCATCATCCTGAGTGATTTCAATATTTGTGTGGTGACCCACTAAATCTTAGCCACAACCTTTCCTGACCCCAACTTCAATGACCTTTTTTATCACCTCACTGTAGCCTCTCACACCCTTGGCCTTCCTGTCAATAACTACTCCAATGTTGAATCTTAAATTCTAATATCTCATGCTCAGACATGAGATATTATTTATTATTATTATTATTTATTTATTTATTTATTATTTATTTATTCTTTATTCCTACTCCTTCCTATTTCTTCTTCTTTATTCCTATTACATCTGTGTTGGAGTCCTCCAACCTCTCTTTTAACTGACATGTCTTTTAGAATTTATGAACTTACAGTTATCTCAAAGCCCTAGTCAAATCCTCTTGATGGGGTTCAGGACATGCTACCCCAAAATATGGTAATGTGGCAAGTTGAATATTTTAAGCTTTAGGAGTTTGAGAAAACATCAGAAGCAGGAAGTTCATTCTGACCTTCCCCTCTGTCATTTTCCCCTAATACAGGTCATAATATCCTTGTGTGGGAGGTGGCCTCCTTATACCTGGAGGAAAGAAGTATCCTTAGGTCCAAAGGCAAAGAGATGCCAAGAAGAATTCTAACACATAGGCCTTGCTAAGTCCCCCCAGTTTACTACACGTACCTCATATTCTTTGACCTATCAGAGCTCTCCATACCTGTCCACAGTTCATCAAACCCAGCATAGAAATACTCAGGTCTAACTGTTTCTTCAGGTCTTCGTTTACTTATGAAAGCTCCTGAGTCGTATAAAACTTCCATGAAATCTCCTATTAATCTGTCTTTATCAGTTTAATTTTTAGACCCAACCAGGGACCCTATAAAGGTCAAGGAAAACGGTTTTCTCCCCTACACTCTCATCCAGAAGAGAAGGAAATGGAGGCTCAGAATGCTGACATGAGTTGCTTAAGATCCCACCGCTAGTAATTGCAGTGCCAGGACTGGAACACTGGTCCCCTCTGCTTCCAAGTCTAGGTCAATGTTTTGTTTTATTTTCCCCATTCTGTCCCTTTAGGTTGAGTATTTCCTCCTTGTAAAGGTCTAAAAATACACTAGGTTGGAACAATATTTTATGGTATTAGACATTTATATTAAGTGGAATATACTCTATATTTTTAAAAGACTTTACAGCATCTTTAGCTAAGGTCAGGAAAAGGAGATAGTGATGAGAAGCTCCACAAACAAAAAAAAATCTCTTTGCACATTTCCCCACTGACAGTAAGTCAGTAATGGAATGGTCAGACAGGCAAGTGCTCACACTTGCAGAATTTCAGGTAGATAGTCAAAAGATAGCTGAAGTTCTCTAAAGTTCTCTTCAAAATAGGAGTTGTGGGGCTTCCCTGGTGGCGCAGTGGTTGAGAGTCCACCTGCTGATGCAGGGGACGCGGGTTCGTGCCCCCGTCCGGGAAGGTCCCGCATGCCGTGGAGCGGCTGGGCCCGTGAGCCATGGCCGCTGAGCCTGCGCGTCCAGAGCCTGTGCTCCACAACGGGAGAGGCCACAACAGTGAGAGGCCCGCGTACCGCAAAAAAAAAAAAAAGTGTGACATTGCAATTTCCTTAGTAGCTGACCTCTGGAAGGCATTGCTTAGATTCCTACTTTGAAATTCAAAACAAACAAAACAAATGCCTATATGTGTAACTGAATCACTTTGCTGTACAACAGAAATTAACACGACATTGTAAATCAACTGTAGTTCAATGAAAGACAAAACAAAAGAAAACCCAGCATAAATTGCAATATGAAAATATTCAGTGCTGCTCTATTTCCTGCAAAATAGGATTTCCTGGGGTAGGACTGTTTGCTTTGAATGATCTGAAATTACAGATTTAGATAATCTGGAGATCAGACTTCAGTATTTGCAAACACACGTAAATGTTGCTCTTTCGAAACACTGGATGGGTCTTAGTTATGTGCACTGGTTCCATCAGAATCATGTTTCCTCACAGAATGATAACCACTCAAACTGAAATTAGCTTCAAGAAAATGGAAGAGTGTTGATTAACAAGAGTGATAAGGTGCTGAGGGTCAAAAAACTAAAAATTCCCTGCTTTGATTTAATTTATACTGACTACGACACATTTTCTGAGGTAAATTTCACCTACATAATCAAAAGTCTTCCAGCTTGGTATGAGGTGATTTGATAAGGATTTTAGAAGAATTTGTGTCTTTAAGAAACTTCCTAAGTACACAGAGCAGTTTGTAGTGAGACTGGGACCAAAGAGAATCCTGATCATTTAAAGGGTTTGTTTAAATTATATCTGATTACTGTGGCCTGCGAACAGATCTCCAATCTAGCTTCAGTTACTCTCCCCAAGCCCACTCCACTGAGGAAAAAAAGGGAAGAAGGAAAGAAGGATGGTGGTACAAACAATTCTGTGTTTAATTATGGCTGTTAATAACAGCAGGTGACTTAATATCCGGAGGAAGTTTTCACTGTAGATCATAGAGACGAATGCGGGGAAACAATTTTCAAGACTTCCACATCCTTGGAGAATTTTCCTCAGTGGTAGGCATGTCAACAGTGGACATCCATCTTGGATCAAGAATATACACCATCGGGCTTCCCTGGTGGCACAGTGGTTGAGAGTCCGCCTGCCGATGGAGGGGACGCGGGTTCGTGCCCTGGTCCGGGAAGATCCCACATGCCTAGCGGAGCGGCTAGGCCCGTGAGCCATGGCCGCTGAGCCTGCGTATCCGGAGCCTGTGCTCCGCAACGCGAGAGGCCACAACAGTGAGAGGCCCGCATACCGCAAAAAAAAAAAAAAAAAAAAGAATATACGCCATCCATCACAACACTGGTCTGTGGTCACTCCCAATCTCTTCAGGGTCTGGTACTATTTTAGTTGTGCCTTTTGACTGTGTGGGCATCACAGATGTATTTCACTGCTGCTATGTTCCAGAATTTGGCTCTAAATCTTTTGGTCATATATCTTGCAGACAGTCCATGGGGGACGCAGAAGAACAGACCTCAAAAATCTGAAAATAAGGAAAGTAAGATCGTTCTTTGAAAATTAAAGTAAGGAATAAGTCCACCGTAATTTGGAGTAGAGAGAGATTTAGAAAGTCCCATGAAAATCATGGGCAAATCTGAGTTGTGCATGCCCAAGAAGTGGATTTATCCAGTCTACCTGGCCAGTGTATTCATATTATGGAGATGGACATGGCAGCCGTCAGAGTTGATGCTGGTTGTATATCTGGTTCATACAATTTTTAATTCCCCTTGTTCTGTTTCCTTTCCTCCAAAGTAAACTTCTCCGTGTATTTTGTACTGGTCAGATTGACTTGAATGTGAGGTCTCCTTGATAGTTATATTTCTCTTTAAAATCTAATAGACTGGCATTCTGTGTTTCTACCTCACGATATTTTTAGTTTTGTATATCTCTAAATCCAAGGAACTTTGACCTACTGATGAGTTTCAGAGCTCAGAAGTCTGAGGTCATTCCCTGGCAAGTGGTGGATTCATTCCCTGAGACAGTCTCATCGTGAGGACCTTGTGAGGGCAGCTAGCCAGCCCTCTCCTGGCAATATCCCTGTCTCCTCTGTGTACCTGCCTCACTGCCTTCCAAGCAGCCTTAGGAGAGATGCCATGACTACCGTGTTCTTTTCCTCAGGGAGTCCTTCAAACACTTCATTTGTCAGTCTTTCCCCCTCCAGTAAGGCCTTGTAGTGCCCGATTCCCCAGATGGATAACAGCCCTACCCTATGATAGAAGAGGGGATATATTGATAATTGTATCTAAATCAGAGAGAGAGGAAAAAGCAACCAGTCAACCCAATGGACAATCCACCACTCTGTGGATGTATAGGAATAAATGATTGTAACTTTTTCCTGGAAGTTTTGTGTGCATGGATAATAAGTAGACTGTCCTTCCTTTATGGAATGTTTTATTTCAAAGAACTCATCTACCTCAAGATTTCTCACTTAACCCTCAGGCTTTCTCGACTAACCCAGTTCCATAGCTGTCACACCAAATTCATCTTTAGAGCTAAGAAATTCAACTAGGCAGTGCCCTTTTTCTCAAGAAAAAATTGTGACAAGGACCTTTGTGAATTGTCTTTATTTCCTCAGATTTGTCATCCAAACTTAGTTTTTTGTATGCGACCAGAAAATGTTTCAAAATATTAAATGCTCAAATTAGTGTCAAAATTTCAAATGTGAAGTCAACATAAGTTCCATACCTCTCGGTAATTTGTGTTAATGTTCCCTTAATAATACATGAGACTAAAAAAAGAAATATGTTTATTTAAGTAAAAGTACATTTTAAAAACAAAGAGACCTAAGTGTGTATGTCACCTTGTGGATCACACTCTCCGATTTCAAAATTTCAGCGTCTATCCTGACCTATCAATCATTAACTGTTGTCCTTTCTGCTGCTGAAGAGACTGTATTATATAACAGATTGTCCCTGACTACTGAAATGATTAATTGGGGGGTGGTAGGAGGGGAATATTTAAAAAATATAAAATCTACTGAATTCAAGTAAAGTTACTTTGTAACACCTCAAGGCCTAGTATCTCAGAAACCAACTAAATCTATGCAAACTCACTTCATAATTGGAGAAATGAAGTAGACGATTACTAAACCAATGGAACTCAAGCAGCCCTTCAGATGCTTGGCCATGTGTCCAATATTTGGGGATATACAGAAAAGCTTTGAGTATTTCACAAAACAGGGACCCATAAAAGAGATGGTGTGACTGGGGACACTGCCAGCCCTAAGTGCAGTGGTAGTCTGCCTACCAGGACTGGAATTCATTTGTGTTTCTACCAGCCTCAGCTCCCCTCCACCTCGACCCTTCATCAGCTCTCAGCAAAGTGATTGGCGTGAGTAACTAGAGACATAGAAATGAAAGGGATGCAGAGACTGCAAACTATGGTCCCTCCATTTCCTCCTACAAAACAGATGCCAGAAATAAATCTTAAAGAATCAGAATCTTTTCCTATTTTATCCTCAAAAGAATGACTTTTGAGGAAAAAATAGGAAATCAACGATTTTTAAGTTCTTGGAAGTCGCAGTTCAGTGGCCTGTCCATAGCTCAGCCTGGCACGACCCTTTTCCCCTTTCTTCTACTTGTGTCCCTGGAGTGACCCGGTTCACGACCATGACTGGACGGGCTGATCAGTTCCAACGACTAGCTTGTAAAAATAACCACCCTGGGCTTGTTGGCAACGTCTACATATCGAGGAAGACGAGCCGTGGTCTGAGTCAGATGCTCATGAAATTCAAGCAGCTGGGCAGGTTGATTAATCAGGAAAGGGAATTGATGGTGACCAAAATGTCCCCGGATAGCACATAGCCCCGGTGAGGAAATGCAGACAGAAAGTGAGCAGAAAAATGTGCCAGTGGATTTTTAAAGAAAATAGTTTCAACTGATATTATATTTTAAAATATTATGTTTACCTATGTTTATTGAAACAGAAATAGAAGGATTAATTCAGTGACATTTAAACAGAGTAACTAGACTACCATAATTGTCCTCAAAAATCCTATTACCGGGATTTAATTTTTTAATAACAATCCACAGGCCTTTGGGAAAGTCTACAGTTGGACCAGAATATGGATTCTATTCTAAAGCCAGAAAAAAAGATTTTCTTTTCTGTCAGAGTTTCTGTCTAGCCAGTAAATTTAATCACAATTCACATGTGATAATTGTTAATAATCTTTCATCTACTTAATATCCATTTGGCTTAGAGATCAGAATATTGTATTTTTAAGAAATTAAAAGGGGTCAATTTTGTTCAACACTACTGTCTTTTTTTAAATTTATTTATTTATTTATTTATTTTTGACAGTGTTGGGTGTTCGTTTCTGTGCGTGGGCTTTCTCTAGTTGTGGCGAGTGGGGCCACTCTTCATCAAAGTGCGCAGTCCTCTCACTGTCGCGGCCTCTCTTGTTGCAGAGCGCAAGCTCCAGACGCGCAGGCTCAGTAGTTGTGGCTCACGGGCCTAGTTGCTCCGCGGCATGTGGGATCTTCCCAGACCTGGGCTTGAACCCGTGTCCCCTACATTGGCAAGCAGATTCTCAACCACTGCACCACCAGGGAAGCCCCCTACTGGTTATTTTTTACACAACTGAGTATGTGTAATCATGCATCCCTGAAGCTGGTGTCTGGATTCCCACTGTATATTTCCCTGATTAGGACCCAGCCAAAAAAGTGCAGGAGGCAGAAGAACAAAGATTAACCCAGTACTTGGAAAAGTGGAATATATAAAAGTGGAATATTCATTACAGATAGTGGCTAAAAAATTTGCATGTTTATGCCAAAGGCTCTTCAGACTCACTGATTAGCTTCAATAGTTAATTGGTCGATGGGTAATGTTAACACTTTTTAGTGTTTTTCGTACTTGTAGTATGTATCAGAAACTTGTCATAATAAGTAATTTTAAAGTTCAAGAGGAGACCCCATCTCTGCTGGGCAGGAAGAAGCAGGAGGGGGTGGGGACTTTCCTCAACTCCTTCACTGTCAGGGAGAGACCTCACCTCCCAAAGGCACCCTTCTCACAACCAGTGCTTGACAGAGTAATTCAAGGTTCACAGAGTGATATCACATACCTCAACACCAACCTGTGAGGTTTTGCAGGAGGAAACTGAGGTACCGAGATCCAAAGTGCCTCTCCCAGGAGAACACAGCGAAGGATAGAGACTGGGTTTAAATCCAAGTCTTCCCCAGACCCCAAGCCCTTTCCATGGTATCATTTGACAAGTCCCAAGCAAGTAGTACTCCTTTCTCAGCAGACAGAAATAAGACAATGTACAATATTGGAATATATATGACGTCTTTCTCCAAAGGCTTAAAGACCTCTTAATTAATGAGACTTCTTAGGATCAAATTTTTTTCTTAAAACTGCCAGTTATTATTCACATAAAATTTAAAAAGAAACTTTCAGATTTATAGGTTTAAATGGGAAAATAAAATTCATCCTAGAAAAACTTAAGAAATTTTTAAAATAATGTATACATATTTTTAAAAACATTCTCAAAGCTGCTTTTGGAACCAGAGGGCCTGAGAATATTAATGAAATAAAGTTTGAAACAGACCAGAGATTCTGGGAGGGAGGAGGTGGCTAGATCCTTTGAAATCACACTTAGCTTAAATGACTGGAGAAATATGATAGTAATTATATCACAGTGACACCCAGTCTCCTCACACCTAAGGACCTCAGCCAGGACCAGAGCTTTGAAACTCTGTGTATCATAGTCTCTTGTCGGAATAGTCTTCTAAATGATTGAAAATATTTTTGTCTTCTTCAGAGAAGAAAGCAAACTAATGTCAGGTTTTCATCTAGAGGGGCACAAACACACACACACACACACACACACACACACACACACACACACACACTCTTACTCATAGGTCCTATGTAGATGAATTTGGTAGACAGACCACCCTTTCAGGTCATTCCCTTTAAAAGTCAATTCAGTGGATATATTTAAAGCCTCTTCTCTCCAAAGATCCCTCCGATAGTGTTTGAAATGGTTATTTAAAAATATGCCTAGCATGTAGTCGATGCTTATTACATATTTCTTGGCTATGTGAT
Organism: Phocoena sinus; assembly: GCF_008692025.1. Lineage (NCBI taxonomy): Eukaryota > Metazoa > Chordata > Mammalia > Artiodactyla > Phocoenidae > Phocoena > Phocoena sinus. Next base: position 66,161,506 of record NC_045772.1, on the reverse strand, counting down.
TGATATAAGATGGATTGAAGAGGGAGAGAAAGGAGACAGGGAGCCCAGGTATTGACTATCGCAAGAGGTGATGAGGACTTATTTGGGGGCAGTGGAAAGAAGAGGGTGGATACCAAGGCCATTGTTCAGGTAGAGTTGACTTCCTTGTTGAATATTTGGTAGCTTCCCACAATCTAGAGAAACTACTGAAGGCTCTCCACTAATTTCTTTTATCTACTTTCCTAACCTTACTCATTCTCTATGAAAAGTTTTGTTCTCTTCAAATCATCTCAAAAGTAAACAAAGCTAAAACATGTAAACAATTAAAATCAGTTATATTCTAATAACATCAGAGGCAGTTGCTTTATTCTTTGTGATATATTTTACAGATAAAACATTCATTTAATGTAGTCTGGTCTGGATAGGTTAAAATCATAGTTAAAAGAGACATTTGTCTTTAGGAAATAAGAAGATAAGAGGAAAAAAATATATCAGACTATCACCAAGATGAATTCTAAAAGTGTGTGTATTTGCCTTTTGTTGAGACTGGTTCTTGGATGAGCCAAACCAGATTTCTCAGAAAGAAAAGCTTCTCCTGTAAACTGCGTGTCACCTTCCTTGAACTTGGTTCCCCCTGTAGACTCACTCCTATGTACAGAATTCATCGTGTCTGCTAGGATTTGTCCTCAAAAATTGCATTGGCTTCATCTGTTGATGCCTGTGGACTACTTTTGGTTGGGAAGGTAGAGGATAAAAAGGAAAGAAGTTGTCCACAACCCCAATTCAGACTAAGGGAGAGTTTAAGAAATTAGAACAAGTGTTAGTTCAATTCAGTAACTGTGTATAAAGTGACTGGTATGTGTTTATTGGTAAGCTTTACAAAAATTCTTGTATCAAATTGTCATGGATTTTTAAAATTTCTGCTTTGTGTATTTGACTTGTTTTCAGCATTCCTTCTTTTGATGCATCCTAAGTTGATAAGCTATGTTGCCTCCATACTCATGAGCAGTTAGCACAAAAAACTTTCATCCTTGTTCCCTGTTCTCTCTTATGTGTGTCTTATTAGCAACTGGTTAGAGATAGGATTTGGTATCAGGTGGAAGTATCTGGTGGAGAACTAATCACGTATATTTGGAGTAAAGGGTTATGTAGTGTGATGAAAGAAACCAAAGCATAGTTAAGGCTACATATGGATATTTTAAAATTATGGCTCATATGCAGCAGCTAAAAATGTATGACACTGTTCCATCCACTCATGTGACCTGATATTTATGTAATTCATTTCAAAGGTGAAAATGACCTTGTCAGTATCCTGCTTCTTTTTTGAGGATTTTAACTTTTTCTTTTCCCATATGCCCATCTAAATGAGCCATGGCTATGGGGGTTGGTGGAGAACAGTGGATGGAGAGATAGACTCTCCACCTAGGAAATAAAACATTTGAAATATTCTTCTATGTGTTACCTGGGGTAGGTCATGTGGGATCAAAGACTGCAAACAATTCCTCTTAAGGGCACTAAGGATAGCTAGAGTGACTCTCTGGTGCTTTTGAGGTCCATGTACATTCCTAGTTCTGGAAATAGAAATGGTTTTAACAAGTTCTGCCAGGTGCATTATCCTGGCAGGTTTTCCTCTTATTATTCTCCTCAATGCCAAGGAGCAACTTTCCCGTTGCCATGTGCAGGTCAGGGCTGTGCAGTCAACAAATCAATGAAATAGGCAGCAATTGGCTTTTAGGAAGTGACTCCCGGTCCACAGCACAGGATCCTGTGGGGATTATGTTCAGCCAGACCTGCCAAGGACACATTGAGAAGGATCTGTACTGGGACATTTTATTGTTCTTAACTCCCAGGCTTTTCTCTGTAAACCCTGCAAGGGTTGTTTTTAATAAGCAAGTATGAATTAGGGGTATTTGGTGTGAATTCATCATCTCTGCATTCCTCAAGGTTGAAATGATTAAGGCTCCTATGTAGCAACTTTGTTCTGGATTGGAAAGTGATCAAAGCACCCAGCCCTAGTCCCTGATTCCCCATCTGCATCCATGGTGGTTGCTGCTCATCTGCCATGAAGTTCCCACTAAAAGCAGCCACAGAGCTTTCTCAATCCAACATTCCAGGAATTCTATTGGCATTAGTATGGGAAATGCAACCTATTTTCCTAGATCAGGGAGCTCCAGTTCAGAGCTGCCCCAGAGGACTTATTCTAAGAAAGCTGTATTTAGGACAGGATTCCTTAGTTGACCCCTGGTTGCCTTGGCAAGGAACCCAAACCTCGAAATGATCCAACAACTCACCCAGGCTTTCAGTAAGTGTCAGGATAAGCAAGACAAACTGTCTTGGTCTCATCCTAGGCTGTATTCATCATAAACCTGGATTTACTTCCAGAGAAGAAAAATGCCAACCTTACCTTTATTCAGGTTTTGCTGTCTCATTTTAGACTGTTCTAGAATAGAGTCCATAATTTTTGTTTTAGTGAGAAAGAAGGATTCTTTGTGACTAGTAATACTCTGTACTAATTAGGTGGAAATTGCCTTTGAAGATTCCCCCTCTTCTCTGGAAGTAATAGGATTCACGTGGGCAGGAGTGCTAGATGAAGAAATTGTGTATGTAAAGTTTTTCTGTTGAAGTAACAACATTCATTTAGCCAATACTTACTAAATGCCAGGCACTGCTGTAGTTGAAGGTCAACAAAGTAGAACAACACAAAGATCCTGATTTTCAGAGGATGGAGGGCGAACCCTAACCAATGGCCACACCAGTATGTAACTCTCATGCAATATGGACCATATGTGTAATAAGGAGAGTACGAACCTTATGCTATGAGAGCACAAAGAAGGAAATGTCTGACACACTGGAGCTCAGAGAGTTCCCAGGGGCATGGAAAGAACATCAAATAACTCAACCTGCGCCTAACAAGACTGGTGGCTTTTAAAGTTTGCCACTTGGTTCTATAAAAGTTCTCGGCTGAAGAGCTCAGAGGAGAGTTCCAAGGAGGAGCTTCCTCACTGTCACCTTGTGATCTGAGTTTAAGGCTGATTTGAATTTTCTTGACAGCCTCTGGATCAGGTTTGATTTTTGGCTTTGGCTTTTAGCATATAGTGTATTCGCCTTCAAGTATCATGTACTCAAGTCGTGTCATTCCTGGTCCGAATATGAGGGCACCACTGGTTTTGTAAATGATGGAAGCATTGCTCAGAACCTGTGGGGAATAAATCAGAGAGCTAAGCTGGCCTTTACTCTTGGGATGGCTTGGTTTGTCCTGATTGTAAGCTATTGAAGCTACTCAGGATAAGCCTGAGCAGTCAGATCTGGAAAGCCTCGGGAGCCATTGAGATCATCTTTGCTGAGCTCCCACTGGTGCAGCCAGGGGGCGGTTCCTGATTTAGTAGTTTCTAATTTGGGTGAGGACACATGGCCCGGGTCAAGCATCCAGTGTGGCAATGCAGTGAGTGACGTGTGTGAAGGGAGTGCTGGCAGATGCTCCAGCACAAGCCCAGTGACCAAGGGATTCCACGAAGCAGCTCAGGCTGCCCCATGGCCAAGGGCAGCTGGCAGGGTATAATTTTGAGACTTTCCCCAATGGCAGAATTTAAACCACTTATTTTTCTCTCTTAGAACAATGCGTAAAGTTGAGGGGGGATTTCTGGTTATTGCCACAGCCTTGAGGACTTCCTGTCGTCTGGCTCTTTTCATCTGGGGTTTTTTCCTGGCTCAGAATCATGTAGCTCTGCAGGTGGATTTGATGATATTTTTTTCCTTCAGAGTAAAAGGAGACTAGTATTTGTGTTTTATGGTTTGTCAAGGCCCACCTAACGCAGAAGCCACTCAGCAGCCCTGTATTGTAGTATATGCTGGAGAAGATTTGTCTTTGGAGTCCAAAGACCTGGATTCAAGCCCCTGACTCTGCCATGCATTAACTGTGTGCCTTAAGGCAAGTTATTTAACTTCTCGAAACTCAGTTTCCTCATTAGTGGACATAGTCCCTAGCTATAGAAAATAGGAAGATGAATTTTATTGGTTATTGTCTCAAACTAAAAGTGGTTTCAACCCCAAAGTATTTTCGCTATCTAGCTAATGATGAATGAATCACTGGCAGCTGCTCTAAACCTCAGTTATCGTTTGGTAAGAGAGGTTCTCCAAACCATAATTGTTCTTCCAACAGGAATACAGTGGTTTATTTCCTTTGGATTTCTAAGGGAACATTTTGCAACTAATTTTTCCTGGAGGACTTGGTAGAAAAGTACGCTATGTGACATGTTATATCTCATTGAAGCATTGCTGAAAGATTTCTTTGGCCAATGTGCCAGGCATTAAGCTAGGTGCTAAGGACACTGGCCCTGTCCTCAAGGACTTCACAGTCTTGACAGGGAGAGAGCCAAGTAAACAGAAAAGTGCAATAGAGTATAATAAGGCTGGGATAGATTCATCCAGACAGTGCCAACAGAGGAAGCCAGATAGTGTGTTCCTCCTGTTATATGTACACAACACCACCTCAGAGGTAGGTAAACAATGGAACCTGAATTTTATCAAACCCCTATCAATATATAGGAAATATGAGGGACAGAGAAATAAGTTGATGATACCCCAAGAATGCAATTAACAAAATCCAGATGGTGGGAAACTCTACAGGGCAAAACACTGTTTCTTCAATAGCACAACAACATAAATTGCAAGGAAGAAAAAAAAAAGTTGGCTGGGAACTTATAGATTAAAGACATTTAAGAAACTTATTAACAATTAAAATGTGTGGGTTCTTATTTGGACCCAGATTCAAATAAAGTGTTAAAAATTAAAAAATATATATATTAGAGGAAAATTGGAGAAATGCAAGCACTGATGAGACAATAGATACAAATTATTACTGATGCAAGATTCTAATGATGATAATGTAACTATGCTTATAAAAGAGATTCTTGAAATACATACTGAAATATTTACAGATAAAATCATACGAATCTGGAATCTACATTGAAACAATCCTGGGAAAGTGGCAGAAGTGGTTGAGAGTATAGAAGAAGCAGAATGGACTACAATTTGTTAATTGTTGAAGCTGATGGTTGGGTATATGGAGGCTTATTATATTATTTGCCCTATTTTTGCATATTTTCAAAAACTTTCCAGACTAAAAATCTAAAAAGAGAGCAAAGCTAACTGCATCAAATTCTGCTGAAATATCTAGTAACTTTCTGAAAGCAGAATTGGCTTTGGTTATCAGGCAACGTCTGTTTATCAGCCTTGTTAGTTATTCACAGAGACTATAATATAAAGTGAATGGTGTCCCTAAAAGTTCAAGGGGCAGCTTCTATAACAGGTCCTTGACCAGGGCAATTTTAGGACAATATTTGGGGAGGGAGCCACATTGCTTTGTATTTAGGATGAGTGTTGGCCAAGAAGTGAAGACAATTAATGAAGACTTCTTTTTCAAGGAACAGAAAGAGGATTTGAGTCAGAAGCGAATTTGGGTTAAAACAGATTTTCCTCCCAAAATAGAAATGGCTGAAACTGTTGTAAACAAAGACAAGAAAGAGCCAATACTACTTACATTTTCCTTTCCTAAAAACACAAATACGCAAACTGAGTTTCTTACAAGTGGGTCACTAGATTGAACAAAGAATAATTTAAAATGCTTCTTTCACCCTTCATTTACCATTTCTTTTTAAAAACTAGTGTTTGTATATTTTATAATTATAAAAGTAATATGAGCTTATTGCAGAAACTGGAAAAATGCAAAGATGTTTTAAAAAAAGAACTCACTGGTAACTCAATCATTCAATGACAATTAATAATAAAATTTTGGTATATTTAGATAGGCTTTTCTATATGCATAGATATGTAAATAATTAAGATAATATGGCATATACAAAACAGTGCCTCTTTTTAAATAAATATTATATCATGTGCATTTCCCCATAACATTAATAGTTTTCACCTCAACAAAATATTAGCAAACCAAATTCAACAATACATTAAAAGGATCATACATCATAATCAAGTGGTATTTATCCCAGGATGCAAGGTTGGTTTAATATTCACAAATCAATCAATGTGACACACCTGGTAAACAAAATGAAGAATAAAATTTATATTATCATCTCAATAGATGTAGGAAAAGCTTTTGACAAAATTCAACATCCATCCATGATAAAATGCTCAACAAAGCGTGCATGAAGGGAACATACCTCAACAAAATAAAGGCTGTGTATGACAAATACACAGCTCACATCATACTCAACAGATGAAAGCATTTTCTCTAAGATCAGGAATAAGACAAGGATGCACACTCAAGGCACTTTTATTCAACATAGTGTCGGATGTCCTAGCCACAAAAATCAGACAAGAAAAAGAAGTAAAATGCTTACAAATTGGAAAAGAAGATGTAAAACTGTCACTGTATGCAGATGACATGATACTACACATAGAAAATCCTAAAGACACCATCAAAAAACTATTAGAACTAATAAATGAATTCAGTAAAATTGTAAGATACAAAACTAATGTACAGAAATCGGTTGTGTTTCTCTACACCAACAACATACTAGCAGAAAGAGAAATTAAAAAACAATCCCATTTACAATTGCATCCAAAATAATAAAATACCTAGCATAAATTCAACCAAGGAGGTAAAAACCTGTACTCAGAAAACTATAAGAAACTGATAAAAGAAACTGAAGATGACCCAAACAAATTAAAAGATATACAATGCTTGTGGATTAGAAGAATTAATATTGTTAAAATGACCATACTACCCAAGACAATCTATAGATTCAATGCAATCCTGATCAAAATACCAATAGCATTTTTTACAGAACTAGAAAGAATAATCTCAAATTTGTATGGAAACACAAAAGACCCTGAGTTGCCAGAACCATCTAGAAAAAGAAGAAACCTGGAAGTATCATGTTGCCTGATTTAAAACTATACTACAAGACTACAGTAATCAAAACAGTGTGGTACTGACACATAGATCAATAGAACAGAATAGAAAGCCCAGAAATAAACCCATACTTTTATGGTCAATTAATCTATCACAAAGGAAGCAAGAATATACAGTGAGGAAAAGACAGCCTCTTAGATACATGATGTTGGGAAAACTAGAGAGCTACATGCAAAAGAATCAAACTGGGCTACTTTCTCACACCATATATAAAAATAAACTCAAAATAGATTAAAGACTTAACTTTAAGACCCAAAACCATAAAACTCCTAGAAGAAAACATATACAGTACACTCTCTGACATTGGTCTTAGCAATATTTTTTTCTGGATATGTCTCCTCAGGCCAGGGCAACAAAATCAAAAATAAATGGGAATCCATCCAACAAAAAAGCTTTTGCACGATGAAGGAAACTGTCAACAAAATGAAAAGGCAGCCTGCTGAATGGGAGAAGACAGTTGCAAATGATATATCGGATAAGGGGTTAATATCTATAATATACAATGAACTCAGACAACTCAACAGAAAAAAAAAAAAAAAAAAACCAGATTGAAAAATGAGCAGCAGCCGTGAATAGGTTTATTTTTCCAAAGAAAACATGCAGATAGCCAACAGACATAAGAAAATATACCCAACATCACTAATTATCAGGGAAATTCAAATCAAAACCACAATGCGGTATCATCTCACACCTGACAGAATGGCTATCATTAAAAAGACAAGAAATAACAAGTGTTGGCAAGGATGTGGAGTAAAGGGAACCTCTGTGCACTGTTCATAGGAATGTAAATTGGTGCAACCACTATGGAAAACAGTATGGAGGTTCCTCAAAAAATTAAAAATGGAACTACTACATGATCCAGCAATTCCACTTCTGGCTTTTTTTTTTAAGAAAAACCCCACTAATTTGAAAAGATATATGCACCCCTATGTTCACTGCAGCATTATTTACAAGAGCCAAGATATGGAAGCAACCTAAGTGTCCATCAGTAGATGAACAGGTGAAGAAGATGTGGTGTATATATACAATTGAATATTATTTAGCCATAAAAAAATAATGAACTTTCACCATTTGTGACAACATGGATGAACATAGAGGACGTTATGCTAAGTGAAATAAGTCAGACAGAGGAAGACAAATACTGTACGATCTCACTTAGATATTGACTCTAAAAAACAAAACAAAACAGAAACAGACATAGATACAGAGAGCAAACTGGTGGGAAATTGGGCAAAATAGGTGAAGGGAATTAAGAAACCCAAGCTTCCAGTTATAAAATAAATGTCATAGGGATATAATATACAGCATAAGGAATATGGTCAATAATACTATAATAATTTTGTCTGGTGACAAATGGTTACTAAACTTGTCATGGTGAACACTTCCTAATGTATTTTATTGTCTGATCACTGTTTTATACTTGAAACTAACATAGTATTATACAGCAACTATACTTCAATTAAAAAAATAAAACAGACACAAAAACTTTTTTAAAAATCATTTTAATAACTGCTTAGTATGTTTTAATGAATATGTCACAATTTATTTGCTACAATTACACTTAAGATAACACAGTTAATATAAATAACACTGTGATAAACACCACCATACATATATTTTTGCCTACATTTCTCATCATTTCCTTATAAGAAAATCCTATAAATTACTTAATGTGCTTATTGAATTGTACTTAATTTTGTGATTTGATTTACAATATCTATCAATATAACATTGTGTAAGTATTCAATAAGAGTGTATGTTCTTGTTTTCCTGACCTGTATAGGAATAAAAGTTGTGGTTACACAAGCACTAGGAGAATATGAATTATCTTCTTGGCCATTTCTTTTTCACCAAAAAAAAGGGGGGAGAGAAATAGTTGTTCTTATAGAATCTTTCCTCAGATTTTACATTATTTTCCCTGAATCCTATCTGCATCCTCTACAGTCTTGCCCTAATGACCAGACTGTCTCTAAAACAGGCCCCTGAGACTCTGACCACAGAGTGAAGGTTCTTGAACATTCTCTACATAGTTTGTGGAAAGGGAGACACCAGGGACCCCTGATCCAGTGACTTATGGAAAGATTAACTTTTCACTTCTTTAAGGGAGAGAAGAAAAGGAAGTTGAGTTTTCTTAGGAAATACCTGACCTTCTTTGTAAAGTGTACTGCTGTACTTACATGTATCATGGACAAGAATTTTTCAAAGTTATATCCTGTGTAAGGCTGATTCACTTTACCGAGCTTGAAAAATACTGATTTATTCAATACTTTCCTCTTAGCAGAGTTTACAGTTGTTTGTAATTGAGGAAATTGGATTGGAATGAAGCTTTACAGAAACCAGGGAGAATTCATTATTTTTTCGTTGGCTTCATATCAGATCGTGTGAGGCATAATTCTAAGATGGCCTGCAAGATTCCAGACTTGTAGAATAATGTCCTGTATATAATCTCTTCACATTTCATGTGTTTAGGCTTATGAATATGATGATATTTCATTTCTATGATTAGGTTACATGATGTGCAAAAGTTAAAGGACTGCACAGATATAATTAAGATCCTTAATCAGTTGACTCTGAATTAATCAAAAGTGTAAAAACCAAACAACTCAATTAAAAAATGAACAAAGGACTTGGAATACACATTTTCTTAAAAAACTTAAAATGTCCAATAAACACATGAAAAGATGCTCAACATCACTAATCATTAGGGATATGCAAATCAAAACCACAAAGAGATACCACTCCACATCCAATAGCAGGGCTGTTATCAAAAAACCAGAAAGCAGCAAGTGTTGGTGTGTCTGTGCACTGTTGGTAGAGATGGAAAATGGTACAGCCACTGCGGAAACAGTATGGTAGGGCCTCAAAAAAGTAAATACTTAATCTGTCCAGCAATTCCACTTTTGGTAAAATTACAAAAGAATTGAAAAGGTACTCAAACAAATATTTGTACACCCATGTTCGTAGTAGCATTATTCATAAGAGCCTAAAGGTGGTCAAACTAAATATCCATTGATGGATAGACAAAATGTGGTATATACACTCAATGGAATATTCTCAATTTTAAAAAACAAATGAAATTCTAATACATGTTACAACATGGATGAAACACGAAGACAAATGGCAGGCAAATACTTTATGATTCCACTTATATCATATACTTATGAGGTAACAAATGTAGTCAAAGTCACTGAGAAAGTAAGTACAACAGTTGTTACCAGAGTCTGGGAGGTGGAGGAAGTGGGGAGTTGTAGTTTAATGGGTAGAGTTTCAGTATAGGATGCTGAAAAAATTCTGGAGATGGATAGTGGTGATAGGTACACAACAATGAATATACTTAATGCCACTGAACTGAACACTTAAAAATGGTTAAAAGGGTTGGGGTGTGGCAGGGACATCATCCTGAGTGGGCCTGACCTAATCAGGTGAGCTCTTTACAACACAGTTCAAACCTTCCCTGAGAGAGCTTTATAGCAGCAGTGATGCTCTCCTGTTGAATTTGAAGGAGTAAACTGCCATGCTGTGAGGAGGACCATGTGGCAGGAAACAGTGCCTCTAAAAATTTAGGGTCTCAGTCCTACAACCATACAGTACTGAATTATGCTAGTAACTAATGAGCTTGGAAAAAGATTCCAAGTCTTAGGTGAAATCCTAACTTCAGCCAACACACTGATTTCACATAACATAAAAGCATAACATAACTATGCTACTCTCACTTTTCTACCTGTCAGTAAGGTACGGTCCTGTGATAAGGACTTACCTGTATGTCTGTGTGGTTCCTTTCCCTACCTCAAATCTTAGATGCATGTTTTGATTGATGATGATTGTCCTTAATCTAAGAGATCCTGTGATATACCACTACCCCACTGCTCACTCCCTCACGTACTGGAATCATCTTGAAATGGTTTGTAACATTCCCTCTGTGCCCAGCTCAGGGTGTTCTGAGGCAGGGGTCCGCACCCCCCAGATCTCAGACCGGTACCGGTCTGTGCCGTCAGGAACCAGGACGCACAGCAGGAGGAGAGCAGCAGGCAAGCGAGTGAAGCTTCATCTGCCGCTCCCCATCGCTCCCCATGGCTCGCATTACTGCCTGAACCATCCCCCACTCCCCCACCCCGGTCCATGGAAAAATCATCTTCCACAAAACCAGTTCCTGGTGCCAAAAAAGGTTGGTGACCACAGTTCTAAGGTCTTTGGGACCTGCAGTCCTTAAGTCACATGATAACTTTTCCTATTATGTTAACAGGATGAGCACAGAGATGAAGTGGTGGCTAGTCTGTTGCAGCAGGTAAGGTGCTCTATTCCACCACTGCTCCACACACTGACCTGATGCCCATTTAGACAACATTTTCCCCTGCCGCCATTAATAGACATACTTACCTTTCAGACTCAACACGGTCTCAGCATACACCACTCACAGACCCGGTGCTTTCCCCCTTGCAGGCCAGTGGCTCCTTCTTTAGTTTCTCAAACACAAAATGTCTAAATGTTCACCTTTCTTAGGGCTTGAGTACAAAGGAGTACAATGGTGGTTGTGGAGAGGGGTAAGCAGCTGGTATAATCTTTCACATCTCAAAGGTCTTTACCAACCCTAGAATGACCAAGGTCTCTCTCTGTGTGTCTCTGTCTCTCTGTCTCTCTCTCTCTCACACACACACATTCTCTGGAAGACCATTTCATCCCAGATTTACAGACCAATGGTTACCCTTGAATGAACCCACTCTCCAGGAGGTGTTTGGGGAAGCAAAGAGAAAGGAGGTAGATTACTCATTGTGTCACATGCATCACTGGATTGGGGCAAGTATTTTAATGCCCATGAAAGGAACGTGTTCATATTTCTGTGTTTATGCAACCATTCAGTCTACTTACATGGGTATCCAAGAACACTATTAGTCAATAATCAATTTAAAAGTTTTATTAAAAAAAAGGCAATAACAAAATTAATTTGAGTCAAATAGATGGTCTCATATAAATGGTATCTTCAATGCCTTCAGTAGCTGGGCATATGATGTATGAGGCTATTGTAGTTTTCTTTCCAAAGAGCACAAAAACAGTTTCATCTATAAAACCATATCTAAGACTGCTAAATAATAGCTGATAAAATTATATCCCCACTGGGGATACTCAAGGGCTTATTTCTTACTTTAGACAAATATATTCTTGTTTCACAGATTTTTCCTTTAAAAGCCTTTGCTTGAAACTAAAATCTGGCCAACTCACTGGGGCAGGGATAATTCTCGATACTATTAGGGTTTCTTTGGAAACTTACCCACATATAACCAGTGAAATTTCACTTGCGTGTAGAATACATTTACAGAGAAAAAGAGAACGCACGTGAGATTGCAATCAGAAGCGCCATATTTCCTGTTTTTTTTAAAAAATGGGCTTTTATAAATGCTTTGTTTTTCAAAAAGGGCAAATAAGGACATGAACACATATAAACACTAAAGCGTTAGCAAAGAAGACTTCTTTTGTGACCTTTTATTTATTTATTTCTCTCTGGTAGCACAAACTTCAACCTATATACACAGTATTTGAGGACTGGAGCAAGAACTAGGACAGAGAAAAAAAAAAAAATTAAGGACTTTGTATAGAGATGGGCTGGCCTGCCTCACTGCTGAGGCAAGGGAAAGACTGTGAGGCCATCAGGGATTGAGAAGTGCCTCCAAGAGACCCTGTCAGTGTGTGGACTTGGCACCCCAACTTCTCACCCTACTCCCACCCTCCCGCCCCCCCCCCCACCCTTCCCCCACCCTCAGCTCCAGCCCCACCACTCATAGCTCTCCCAGCTGCCCAGGATCCCAGGCTCTCGTCCTGGCCCAGTCTGGAAGCAGAGCCTGGAATATGCCTGGCTTGTATCTCTTTTGCCCTCCAGGCCTCAGCCTTTTCCTCCAGGGAGTCCTCCCTGATGCCCTGCTTGGACAGAGCATTCTGTTCTGTATGACCTCAAGGCCTGCATCCTATCTGTGAAATAGAGAGGACGGACGGCTCCCCTCCTTACCTGCAATTTTGTGATTTGCAACTCAGAGCACACAATACACTCAAAAGTATGTCTGTTGATGAAGGAACTAGAGGAAAGGAACCAGGCAGGCAGGGTGGGGCCGGAAAGCCCTCGGTCTCGTGTTCTGCTCTGTAAAATAGGCTTATACGTGCAAGTACCAGAGATTACGAGTGTATGGCGAGGGTCTGGCCTGGGTGGCTCCCCGAGTCCCTCAGGTTTATGTGAGGCATTGCCTGCCTCAGGAAGCCTTCTTCCACCTGCCACCTGCCTGACTAGGAGAGAAGGGGGAGGTGCTGTGCCTAAACCTGGTTGGGCGACTGTTATCAGTGTGTTCCCCTTAAGTCAGAGAATAACTGTAGAAACATAAAATGCTTTTTGTTTTTCTTTAGACATTCTTGATTTTTGCTTCCAATGTATAGAAAAATAAGCTTTCATCATGAAAACCTCTCATAATGGAACAAGTCCAGAAAGTTCCATTATAATATGATAAGAGTCAGGGAAGCAAGGTGGCCTCTTGGGCTTTGCTTCTTTTGTTTTCCCCCCCAACCATTTATTTATTTATCTTTATTATGATCATTTGTTGATGTGGACCATTTTTAAAGTCTTTACTGAATTTATTAACAATACTGCTTCTGCTTTTTGTTTTGATTTTTTGGCTGCGAGGCATGCAAGATCTTAGCTCCCCGGCGAGGAATCGAACCCTCACCCCCTGCATTGGAAGGTGAAGTCTTAGCCACTGGACCGCCAGGGAAGATGCTCCATCCTTTTAAAATTAAAAGCAATTTTCAAGAAAGTAAAGGAAAACTCTCCCAATAAAAAGGTCTTGCTGGAGTTGGGATCTGTAAAAGGTGGAAGGTAACTATTTCCTGTGTTCAAGGGAGAGACCTGGCATATATCCTGGGGCAGAGGTTCCTTTTCGTCTGAAGTAAACCACTTCTGTGAGCCAGTTTGGTTATAGATCTATAAGACTCTTCATGGTTTGAGGGGAAATTCCCGTGGAAAGTCCCAAACCAATAAGGGGATATTAATGTAGATGTTTGAGCACAAGTTGAGCACTTTTCTTACTGACCAACCTTGGCATGGATCTTTGACAGGTCTAAGCCTTTGCAGCATCAGAGCCACCGTGGAGCTGCATGTAGATTGGGCCCTACTCAGGACACCTGTCCAAGAGAAATCAGCCAATGCACTGCTCACCAGTCCATGAGGTGCTAGTCTCCTGGTAGAAAGGACACTTTTTTCCTATTTTCACAGGAGTGCCATAGAGGCTAGGGTTCCTGAGAGGCATTATACATACCCCCAGGCCATGCCAAGAAGGACCTAGGGATCTGATCTCATCTTCACCTTTTACTAGAGGAAAGACCATGAAGAAGAAGTAAATGGGGTTGGTTTAGAGGTACTGGACTGCTTGATTTTGTTCTACTGATGTTCTGTTAAGCCCTCAGGAGATGTACAGTCAGCTGCTGAGAGTGTCTTGTCTAAACAATGGATGAGGGAGATGGATGGGCAGACCACATGCTACAGTGGAGGGTGGGTGCGCTCCTAAACAAATGGGAACTCCTCCTGCCAATCATCCCAAGAGCAGGAAAGGAAAAGGTCTAGGACTGGGAAGGGGTCTTGCAGTCCATGAGAAATTGAGCCTAAATTTCAGGTAGGAGAATGCAGGCAAAGATCCTTGAAGATGGCAGCAGTCTAAGGATTAAGGAGAAAGAAAACCAATAGAGTATGATATATAGAAGGGCCCAGATAATGGACTTAAGAGTAGTGATAGTTGGATATTTTTGGACCGTTTAGTAACCTCCAAGCCTTCAATGAAGTTTTCTTAAAAACTCAACCTTATATAGGGATGCTTCAGAGAAATAAAGATGTCCAGACCCATGCATGGCGTGCAGTTGTAAGGGAGAAGCCACGGCAGACTGGACAAGCCATTGTATGAGAGGGGAGCATAAGTATGGAGAGCAGTGGCTGGCTAAAGGGACAAACGCAGGGGAACATCTTCATGGGTCGTATAAGCATTCCTTGAGGACTCTCAGATATACTTGGTGAGGGCAACCATATAACCTGGACTTCATGCACTTGTGCAGGTCGGGAGCTTAGACTAAGTTAACTGGTATTAAAGGAAAGGTTGGCCCTGGAAGGCTAGAGGTCCTGGGGACATGTGAGATACCCAGGGAAGAATGAATGGCTAGAAGGGAAAGGAACATGGTATTCCCACTGCATGGTACCACAACACAGTGTTCTCTTAGCTCTTAAAAGGAAAAGCTGACAATTCCATTCTTATAAAGGGAAAAGCATTTTGCTAGATGTATTTTCATTTCCTCTCTGTTGTGACGAAAACACTGATAAATTGTAAACACTTGTTCAAGAAGAATTCAGATTAGTTAAGAATTAAACATATATTTTAAACTAAATATATTATTTCAATACATATGCAAAGACAGAAAAACAAATCATATTTTGTATATTTTTCTCCGTCACTCCTTTATATTGACTAGTTACCTACCTGTTTTCCTGTCTTTCAGTCATCTAACCTCAGGCACCTACAAAAAGCCAATACTGCCTATTGTTAAAGAAATAAATAAATAAAATAAAATACCCATTTCAGAATGTTGTGTATTATTTTAAATAAAACTGCATATTACTTCCAGATGGTCAAGTCTAACCCAACCAGAAAAAAGCTTATTAAAATAATAGCATAAAGTTCAAGGGAGACAAAGAAGACAAAAGCAAGAATAATATTTATTAGAATTACTGATTCATAATTTCCCTGGAATGCTAGTTATCTGAAATAATCTGAGGAAAAATTTACTTTAGTCAATTTGAAATTTAGTATTAATCTAACTATGTTGATTTGAAGTGTTGAAAGTGTTTCAATAAAAGAAACATCTGGGATGAAGTCATGGATTTAATATTCCCACTGCAGTTGAACAGCAAGCCAAGAATTTCACTCTAAAACTCCACTGCCAAGCACTATGGAGACCACTCTTTTCTATTTGTCTTCAACATCCACAGTTTAACATAAATTGTACTTATTAGCAAACTAATATCTTTATCATATCTGAGTCTTAAGCAAGAAGACAATGAAGCCACAAAAAGTGATATGCAAATTCATCCAATAATGAATATTTATTGAATGCCGTTTATAGGAGGGCATAGAACTAGGTGTTGGAGTTGAAGACATGCATAGGACGCATGTCACTTCTGCCTCACAAACTGACTGTGTAACCTGGTGTTAAACAAATAAATGTAACAAGTTACACCAGAGTGTGTGGGTGGTCTAGATGTGGATAGCATGGAGGAAGAAGCATCAGTGAGATGTGGACTACCTCGATGTCCTAATCTAGTTGTAACTAGAGTCCCTGAATGAGAAAGAGAGACATAGAAATATTTGAAGAAATAATGGCATATTTTTTTCCTAATTTGATGAAACTATGAACACACAGATTCAAGACATTCAGCAGATCACAAGCACAAGAAACATGAAGAAAACTACACAAAATTGCGTCATTATCAAAATTTTCAATAGAGCAAAGATGAAGGGAAAACCTTGAAACCATAACAGGGAAGAAGGGGAGGCATTACATACAGAAATAAGGAAGACAGCAAACTGCTGGTCAGAAACAGTGCCAACAGGTAGACAGTGGAGCAACATTTTTAACATACTGATGGGGAAAAACCTGTCAACTGAGTATAATTCTATATCCAGGGAAAATATCTTTCAAACATGAAGGCAAAATACATTTTCAGACATACAAAAGCTGAAATAATTTATCACCAAAACACCTACACTGTAAGAGATGTTAAAAGTCCTTCAGGCAAAGGAAAATTTATATCAGATGGAAGACTGGAACTACACAAAAGAATGAAAAGTCCTGGAAATAATAAATATGTGGATAATAATTTTTCTCTTATAATTAAATTTCTTTGAAAAATAAATGACTAAAGAAAAATGATAATACATTGTGGGTGTTACAAAATATGTAGAAATAAAACATGAAAAAATAGCATCACACAAAAAAAAAGAAGCACAAAGAAAGCAAGGGGAAAAATGGAGGCATACATTGTTTTGTTCTTATACTTCACTCAAAATGGTAGACTGTGCTAAGTTAAAGTTTTGTACTAAAAATCCTAACACAACCAGTGAAAACGCTATAAGGAGTTATAGCTAATGAGTTAAGAAAGGATATAAAATGGAATCATTAATAAAAAATTAATCCAAAAGAAGAGAGAAAACTAAGTGAAATGGAAATAAAGAACAGATGGGACAAAGAGTAAAAGCAAGACAATAGATTTAGACACAACCACACAAACAACCACATTAAATTTAAATGGCATATACATCCCAAATACAAGGCAGAGTTTGTCATATCGGATAACAAAAGCAAAACCCAATAATGTGCTGCCTAAAAGAAACACACTTTAAATATAGAGACACAAATAGGTTAGCAGTAAAAAATGGAAAAAGATATACCAGGCTAACACAGGCCAAAAAATAAAACTGGAGTGGCATGTTAATACCAGATAAAGTAGATTTTTGAGCAAAGGTTATTATCTGCGGTAAAGAAGATCATTTCATAATGATAAATGATTTAATTCATTAAGAGGGAGTAACAATCATAAACATATATGTATTAACAACAGCTTCAAAATACATGACACACAAAAAAAATGACAGAATATCAAAGAGAGGTAGAGAAATCCACAATTAGAGTCAAAGATTTAAACAACATTTTCAACCAACCGGACTTAGTTGACATTTGTATAACACGGCACCCATGATCAGCAGAGTTAGACATTGTTTTCAAGTGCATCTACTAAGATGAAGACTACTTAGAAGAACATCTTAGAAGAACACCTACTAAGATATACTATGTTCTGGACCATAAAACAAACCTCAATAGATTTTAAATCATTCAAATTACATTAATTATGTTCTCTGTAAAAGAATTAAATTAGAAATAAGTAGCAGAAACATATCTGGGAAACCCTCAAATATTCAAAAGCTAAGTAACATACTTTTAAATAACTCACTGGTCAAATAAAAAGTCAAAAGAGGAATTAGAAAGGTTTTTTTTAGCTGTATGAAAATGAAAGTACTGAACACAAAATTTGTGGGAGGGAGCTAAATATATTTTGAAGATTGAGCCAGTAGAACATATTAATTAAATGGATATGGGGTATGAGAGGAAAAAGCCAAGCCTGACCCCAAGGACTCTGGCCTTAGCCTGTAGCTGGATGGTGGTACGAACTGCTGAGAAGGGAACAAAAGGCTGGAAGAGTTTCTAGGCACTACCAACACCCTCTCTCCCTGGGGCGAGAAGCTCATGAATCCAACCTCACATTTGGAAAAGGTACAAGGAAATAAAAGGGAGAAATAAAAAGGCATTGGGTTAATATTTGTAAAATGTTATCCCCAATTACCCTGTACATAGTCTAATCTTAACCATGTTTTAAAAATGCACAGAAAAAAACAAGAAGGATATACCTTCTTGTTAACAGTGGTTATCACTGATTAAAGATTTACTAAAGGATTCCATTTTCTTTCGTATAGGCTTCTGTATTTTACAAACCTTCCACAGTGAGTGTTTACTACTCAGATACTCAGAACTAAAATGACCTTTAGAACTGTCTTAAGTCCAGAACCATTGTAGTATACATGAACTTGAGTAGATCTCTATTTGAAGAGACGTCATCCTCCCTTGAACATATGTCAGTGGAAGATGCTTTATATATCAAGCATAATTTTCATCCTAGTTCATCCAAGATATGTACACCTTTACAAATAATTGTTTTTTGGGCTTCCCTGGTGGCACAGTAGTTGGGAGTCTGCCTGCCGGTGCAGGGGACATGGGTTCGTGCCCCGGTCCGGGAAGATCCCACATACCACGGAGCGGCTGGGCCCGTGAGCTATGGCCGCTGGGCCTGCGGGTCCGGAGCCTGTGCTCCGCAACGGGAGGGAGAGGCCACAACAGTGAGAGGCCTGCATACCGCAAAAAAAACAAACAAACAAAAAAAAAACACAAATAATTGTTTTCTACCACAATATTTTCTTCAACTTTTTAAAAATTAAACTCAATCCAGTTTAGATTTGACCCTTTTTGGGTGAGAAAGAAGTATTCTTGAATAGAGATCCTGAAAGCCCCTGATTAACACAATCCCTAAAGAAACGTCAAGCTAAGTTCAAAGTTGGTCTCTTGTTCCTTGTGTCCCTATGCTTGCAGAATCAATTTAATGCCAGGGTTTGGAGAATCTATCCTGGAATGAAAATACATTTATCAGTGAGCCTGTACATGTGACACTTGAATAAACAAGGACCAGATAGAAGGAAGTTGCCACTGCTGTTGATGAACTGGATGTCCCAGGGAGCATGCCATGTACCCTGGTTTGATAAGCTACTGACTGAAAACCAATCAGTCTGTGTGCCTGCTGTGTCAGAGGTCAAAGTGAGATGGAGAAGTGAGATGCCTTCTTCACACCTAATAACACTCACTTTTCTTGTTTCCCTTCACCACTTCAAAAGACTGTCACGGTAAATTTTGGGTTTCGTCCTAAGGGAGTATTTCATCCCAGCCAAGAAAGCAGCCAGCCACTTTAATAAGACGTAGTAAAAATTAAAATTGTCTCTCAAATCTCCATAAGGGTCTTTGGAGTCATACTGTCCACAGCTGGATTATAAAAATAGCCTTAGTCACTGAGGTAGCCCTGGAGCCTCCTGGTGTCCAGAGCATTTGCACGTCTACTTTCTCCTTTGTAAGCCCTACCTCTGGAATAGAGATTCTTCTGGAATACCTGAGAGGTTGTGAGGGGTGTGACTGTTATTTTGGAGCAGTAAAGGCAGCCTAGCTGGTCTCTGAGCAGCTTCCTTTTCCAATGAGCCCCACTCCGAGGTCTACCCTCTCACTTCTTGTTCTTTCCTAGATTTAACACCCAACTGGTTTTCTGTTCACTAAGGTGAGATGGAAATTTTATATAACATAAATAGGGAATTCAGGCCCAAACCTCCTTGAATGTCAAGGCCAGTCCCCTAACCTTATCTCATCACTTTTATTTTTGGTCAGGGTTCATTCAGCCAAACCACTGTGGTGTTACCTTTCACTTGTTTACCTGGTTCCTGCCTCAAGGCTCATAGTCATTCCACAATTCTGGAATACTTCCCTTCCTCTACCCATCTCTTCTGGAGGAAAAAAAAAACAACTAATGAAGTAATAAAGTTAAATTAGGAAGATTGTGTTTAAGCATAAGGAATAATCACTACTTTTAAAATGTCAGCTGAAGTGAATTTCCAGATATATTGTTCTGTGTCATTTCTGGATTTAATTAAGAGAAGAAGTGATAGCTCCTGGTATGCCTGATCTAAGGCATTCCCTCACCTATGTGAAGAGGCCTGGGTGAGATGCTTTCCTAAAGTCTCTTCCCGAGCTGGAGTTCCATGATTAACACAGAGAAAGTAACTTCATCTCACAATTTGATTATATTGTCACAATAATCTAAGTGATAATTACATGAGAGAGATAATAAAAGCATCTGCTAATATTTTGAAAAGAAGATAAGTAAGATTATCCTCTAGGAGGGAAAAAGATTTAATCTCTACATAATGAATGAGATTGATCACCATGGTGGTAAACCCGGAGACTGTAAGTATTTGCTTGGAGAGTTTTGAGAACAACCAAAACTCCATTCAAGGGCATAATGTAATCTCAGGGAGACAAATGTAAAGAACCAAAGGGACTGGCCAGTGTAAAGCATAAAAAAGGGAGACCCAAGAGTCATAGGTGATAATATATGTCGAGCTACATCCTATGAAGAATTTGGCTCAATGCAGATATAATTACTTAACTGTGTGCACTTTGGTGGGTAGGGGTAGTTCAAGGTCTCATCTCCTAGTGCAATATCCCTCCCAGGTTATTCATAGTCTTTCCCATTAACTATAGTATTCACAAGGTGACTTCCTACTTGCTAACTCATGTTCCCAGCTACCTCAATATTCATGCAGGTACCCTGGATGGAAACACAAACAGTCTGGTCATTAGAAATAAAGACCCTTCACTTTTTTTTTTTTTTTTTTTTTTTTTACTTTCTCAGATAAAGGTATTTAGTCATTTGAATAGTTGCTCTGCAAAATCTTTAAATTTAAAAATCCCTTACTTTCAATAAAAATAAAATCCCTTACTGACATTATGTGGAAAACAATACATATTTTCAATAAGTTGTGATGTAGATCAAAATAGGGAATATATGTAAGACCCCTAGCACAGGCCTGACCCATAAGAAATATCTGGTATTTCCCTCCTCTTACTCTCATTCATATTATAACAAATAAGTTATGCAGAATTATACCAACCAGTTGATATGGAGTACCTACTCAGCTCTCTATCCCTAACGGGCTTCATCCTTGGGCAAGTTATTGATCCTCTTGGGCCATCAGATTCCTAAGATAAAGTGAGGGGTTTGGAGTAGATGATGTCCAATTTCCCTTCTATCTCCAACGGTCAAAGAGACTGAGTATTTGCCTGAGATTCAATTATTCTGCTCAATTGATCTTTCTTAATAATAAACAAAATCAAATCACTTGAACAAACTTTCAGATTAACATGGCAGCAAATTAGCAATACCTAACAAACATCTTCTCAATTTCTTTTAAAAATACCCATGAGAATATACTAAAAGATAAAAATCTGGCACCAGCATTGTAAAGCAAAGAGAAGATGTGTCAAAGTTCAGAGGGACTTTCCAACTTTCCACCAACTACATCATTTATTGGGAGGGATTGAGAAACATATTCCTGGATGGCACAAACTCTACCCTTTGAACCAGAACAGCAAGAACTACCACAAAGTAAGAGGAAGACTTTGACTCTCCCCCAGTGCCTGCCCTTAACTCCAGGGCAAGGGGATCCACTGTCCAGAAAATGGAGAGTTGTCATCTGAGCCAGCCAAAGTCATAACCTCTCTTTCTTCTCCATCAGCTGTTCTATTTCTATATCCATTTAGAGGCTACATTTCCCAGTGTGCCCCTCAGCCTGAAGTAGAGGAGGTTGGGTAACAGTGTAATAAATATCAAGTACAAGTGGGGATGGGAATTGTACTGAAAACTGTGTGTGGTAAGTGCTGGGGGGCAGGGGGAAGGGCTCTATTTTTCATGTGCTACACTTTCATAGGAATCACATTTCAATCGCTTTCATACATCCCAACTCCTTCCAGCAGATGTACGATGTGCCATACAGGAACTTGGACCTTCTTTGGGTAGATCTGGGAAGGAGAAACTGTCAGGCCCAGAGCGAGCAGTAAGGGAGACTAAGGTCTACTCACCCACGCTGTCTATTGGTAACCCAGTACCAAGGCCTGTGAAATTATTTAGTAACATCAAAGAAGAGGATATTTATACTAATGAGTCAAGGAAGAGCTATTTATTTATTTTTTTTTTTAATTTTTTTTGGCGGTACGCGGGCCTCTCACTGTTGTGGCCTCTCCCGTTGCGGAGCACAGGCTCCGGACGCGCAGGCTCAGCGGCCATGGCTCACGGGCCTAGCCGCTCCACGGCCTGTGGGATCTTCCCAGAACGGGGCACGAACCCGTGTCCCCTGCATCGGCAGGCGGACTCTCAACCACTGCGCCACCAGGGAAGCCCACATCAGTATTTTTATTAAGAGCCCCAGGTGATTTTGGTGTGCAGCCAAGAATAGGAATCACTAAACTTGATGGTCTCGCATATCCCTTCTAGCAAACATTTCTGTGATCCTAAAACATATCGAGATTTGAATAGTGTATGGAACCCTTGAGTGACTTTTAACATAGTAAAATGGAGATTCTACTCTCGACCACTGCGCCAGCAGGGAAGCCCAGAGCTAATTTTTTAAATGATTGCTACAAAACCCAAAAACAACGATTCTTTATTTTAAAATAATTACTTCAATGTTTTCACTAGCTAACTATTCTCAGGCTCTTTTAATGTTTGGAAACCATTTCCTGGTGACCCTTATTCACATGGGTTGTTTTGAGCATAGCGTTTCACAAGAATTATCCAAGAGACTGGATTAACTAGCGTAACTATATCACCTTGAAGGTTCTGTCAACTGGAATATAGCCGATGTAATTCGTCATTTCTATGATTGAATGTATTCTTAATTTGAAAGTAAAAACCAAATGGAAATCCCTGTCATGATCAATAATTCATTAGACACAGTGTAGACTGTTACCAGAGGATTTTGTTCTGCTTTCTCTTCAATAGCTCACGTTGAAAGAATGGCTGTAATATTCTAGACAGTTATATTATTACAATCAAACTGGGGCTGGAAAGACTTAGAGTCTAGATAGTTTGAATAGATGAAAGGCAATTCAGAATTTGCCCACTTTCCACTTTACCAGCAGGATAACAGCTATATTTTAGATCCTTTAATTCTCCCCCTAAATTTAGAAAATAGAATATTTTAGAAATATGTTAATAATTAATAGATTTCTCCCCATTTTCTGTACTTTGAAAACTTTCCTTATAGAAGTCTAGAGGTGGCTGCAGCCACAGCAGTGGTCAGAGCTAACATTTGTTAAATGCACGCTGCTCTGTGACCACATACCATGCACGGTGCTCAGCATTTCGCATACATTATCTCATATAATCTTGATGATCATTCTAGGAAATAGGTATATGATTACCCGCATTCTACAAATAAGGGATGCAAATATCAAACACACTGGAGAATGCTCTCTGAGAAAGAAAACCTGTAAGAGTGGAAAGGTATCGGTTCACAGAATGTTGTGGTAAATTAAATCTTATGTGTGACCAAGAGAGTTTCTGTCTTAATTAATTAGTTAATTAATTAATTAAAATCAACAAATATTTATAGTGTGCCTAGTATGGCAATTTTCTAGGCAATTAGGGAAATAGCAGTGAATAAAACATAATACAATCACAATGAATATGGGTTATGGGTAGACACAGGCCATGAGTAAACCAATGAACAAGTTATAGGCCCTATGAATAAAAATGAAACATGATAAGGGATTAGGCAGTGATGGGAAATAGTCAAGAATGTGGAGGGTATGGAAATGGTGACTACAGATGCTTTCTCCGAGAAGACAGGTTTTAAGTTGAGAATTCAATGAAGTGAGGGAGTGATACGTGTGAAAATCTGGGGGAAATATTCCAGACAGAACAAACAGCATTTGCAAAAGCCCTGGGGTGAAAATAGACTTGGTAACGACAAGCAACAGAAAGAGGGCTGGTGAGCTGGCATCTAAATCAGTGGGAGGAAGATTAAAGTTTGTAGAAGTAGCCATGGGCTTTACGTCTGGTAAGGACTTTGGATTTTATTGGGTGTGAGATATGAAATCTGCTAGGTGTTCATCCAAATCTCTGTCCTCCTCTTCCTTCTGGGCACATAGTCAGACCAAATTTCACAGTATACGTTGTACTTAGCAGTGGTCATACGAATGAGAACTAACCAATGGAATGTGTGAATGGAAGTGATGTGAGCCATTACCAGGGCTGGCCAGTAAAAAGCATCCATCCATGCATCTCTGTGCCATTTCTCCTTTCTTGCTCTCTGGGATAGAAATGCTGATGGCAACCTTCAGATCCACATGTTGAAGATGAAAGAGCCTCCATCACCTGAAACCCTAATGACCACATTGAGAAAGTCACTCCAACTGATATTCATTTACCCAAAACTCTTATGTGAGAAAAAATTAACTTCCGTTTTGTTGAGCCCCAATGTATTTGGGTCTGTGTATTACCATAACCTAGTCTAGCACACTATCTCTGAATATCCATTCTCACCTTTTGCTATGGTAATAGAACCCTTAATTTCCAACTTAGTGTTAGACTTCATGGAATTAAAATTATATTTCTAAGCCTCCCTTACAGTTAAGTGCAGTAACACAACTCATTTCTGTCCAATAGAATGTGAGTGGAAGCAATATACACATTTTCAAGGTTGTATCCTTAAGGGAAGGGGCATGCCCTCCTCTTTTCCACCTCCTGCTGGCCTGAAAGCAGATGAGGTCGCCTTTGTGAATCAGGATGAAGATTACACATTATACACAGTGAAGTGATAAGATATATGTAGACTGGGTTCCTGACCTGTGGAGGCATCATTAAGAGCCCTTTTATCCTGTTGAAGCTGTAGTTATCTGGGGGTCTCAATTTCAATAGTTACCTATATGTTAAATAATCCAGCTGTTGGAAGATTTTTAAGGAAAGGTATAATTAAACATATTTTGCTTTATATTTTAAAACTCTGATTGCTAGGTGGAGAATCATCTGTGGGGGCCAGAGCAGAAGTAGAGAGACGAGTTAAAAGGCTATTGCAGTAATCAGGGTAACAGATGATGGAGCAGGCTGAGGGGGAGAGAAGTGGTATGATTCAGGATGTTTCTGGAAGACTGAGCAAATGTTATCAGATAGAGATGAAATTAAGGTGGTTGCCAGAAAGAGAAGAGGAGAGAATGACTCCATAGTTTCTGACTTGAGCAATTGGGTGAATGATGGTGCCGCTAACTGAGATGGGGGGACATTGAGGAAGGAGCAAGTTTGGGGGAGGAAATCAAAAGTTCTTTTTTGGCTACTTGCCCAAGTGGAGATGCCTAGTGAGCTTAGGAGTGTTCAATCTGGAGTTTAGAGAAGGTGTTAGGGCTAGAGTATATTCGAGGAAATCAAATTAATACTACTAATACAATGTACTAGTGTAATCTCAAGAGGTCTTTTTATAGCCAAGAATACAGGTAAAACAGAGGCAGTACCATGTTGGACTGGCCCAACATGACGTTCGATATTTTTCTAATTGGCAATAAAATAGGACTTAATACATAGGATATTTGTTTATTTTTAATTGACATGTACAACAAGAATTGGTATCCAGCTCTGAGACCTTCAAAAGATGACATAATATTTTTTTATTGAAGTATAGTTGATTTACAACGTTGCGTTTGTTCCTGGTGTACAGCAATATGATTCAGTTATATATATATAACTGAATATATATATAATATATATATTCTTTTTCATATTCTTTTCCATTATGGTTTATTACAGGATATTCAATAAACTTCCTTTTGTTATACAGTGGGACCTTGTTGTTTAGTTTGCATCTGCTAATCCCAAACTCCCAATCCAATCCTCCCCTGCCCCGCTCCCGCTTGGTGACCACAAGTCTGTTTTCTATGTCTGTGAGTCTGTTTCTCTCTCATAGATAAGTTCATTTGTGTCATATTTTAGATTCTACATATAAGTGATATCATATGGTGTTTGTCTTTCTCTTTCTGACTTACTTCACTTAGTATGATCATCTCTAGGTCTATCCATGTAGCTGAAAGTGGCATTATTTCATTCTTTTTTATGGCTGAGTAATAGTCCATTGTGGTGTGTATACATACATACATATATATATATGTGTGTATATATATATATATATATATATATATATATATATATATGCCACATTTCCTTTAACCATTCATCTATCAATGGACTTGTGGATGTTTAGGTTGTTTTCATGTCTTGGCTATTGTGAACAGTGCTGCTATGAACACTGGGGAGCAGGTACCTTTTCTAATTAGAGTTTTGTTCAGATATATGCCCAGGAGTGGGATTGCTGGATCATGTGACAACTCTATTTTTAGTTTTTTGAGGAACCTCCATACTGTTCTCCATAGTGGCTGCACCAACTTACATTCCCGCCAACCATGTAGGAGGGTTCCCTTTTCTCCACACTCTCTCCACCATTTCTTATTTGTAGACTTTTTAATGATGGCCATTCTGACCAGTGTGAGGTGATACCTCACTGTAGTTTTGATTCGTATTTCTCTGATAATTAGTGATGTTAAGCATCTTTTTCTGTGCCTATTGACCATCCGTAAAAAGATGACGTGATGTTTTAAAACATTTAGAGAGGGAAAAGAATTATTTGGCCTGATGCCCAAGAAGAGCATAGTTAATTGTCTTCTACTTGTTTTTAATCATGTTAACTATAGAAGTGTTCCTTTCTGTCTTGCATTGTCTCCCAAAGAGTGGGAAAGCCTTTATCACTGGGAGCCATACTTGCTAAAGAATAGAAGAAAGTGGTATTTGTACCTCCAGAGGCACAAAATAAAAGAGCTACTTTTCACTGTTTCCCCTCCCTTTATCTCCCACCTTCTTAGTGGATACATATTCTCTGGCTAATTGTTGTCTTTTTTGTTTGTTTGTTTTGTATTAACCTCACCACTAGCCACCTAAGAAGGCATATAATGGACTCATAAAGCCCACATGCTCAATGGGTTTAACTACACAGACTTGAATGACCTTTCCCCAGTTAATGTAAATACAATTTACAAGAGTATGATCAATGCATTTGAAATTGTTAATGATGTATAGATGGAGCTTCCAACGGTGAGAGACCAAAATCATAATAGCCTGTTAAATTGTGAGCATCCCTAAATAGCAAAAAGATGTACTATATTATTTCCAATTATTTTCTCTCTCATTCCCACATTCAATCTTGCCTTAATTACTTTTGCTACTTTCTGTCACCTAAGTCCTGTCCTTGTATTTGTTTCCTAGGGATGCTGTAACAAATGACCTCAAACTTGGGTGACTTAAACAACAGAAATTTATACTCTCACAGTTCTACAGGCCAAAAGTCAGAAATCAAGGGGTCGGCACGGTGGCACTCCCTCTGAAGGAGAATCCTTCCTTGCCTCTTCCTGCTTCTGGTGGCTCCTGGCATTACTTGACTTGTGGTTGCATCATTCTAATCTCTGCCTCTGTCTTCACATGGCCTTCTCTTCTTCTCTGTGTCTCTTATAAGGACGCTTGTCATTAAATTTACGGTCCACCTAGATAATCCAGGATGATCTCATCTAGAGACGCTTAATTGCATTTGCAAAGATTCCTTCCAAATATGATTACATGCAGTTTCCAGACAATAGGACATGGACATGTCTTTTGAGGGAGCTACTCTTCTACCCATCACAGTCCCAAACCTGGCTAGGTTATTTTGGTAACTTTATAAAATACAGATCCCTAAGCCCGATCCTTAGAGACTCTGATTCCATGGACCTGGTTGGTTTGTACGTTTGTGTTTTATGGTGGAAGATAAGAACTACATCAGTGTTAAAAAAACAAAAACAAAAACTCTCCAGGTGATTCTGATAGTTGTTATCCCCATCCTTTCAAGATCTTGATTTTTGAAAATGTCATTTTGATCTGTTATTTCATCAGTGCAGTGAAAGGCAATATAATATCAAGAATGGTAAGATGGTACGGGGGAATTTCTGGACTGGGGAATCTTCTAAGTCTGAATTTGAAATTGGTCTTGTACTATCACCTGAATTCTCCACGCTTCAATTTTCTCATCTGTGGAATGGAGATCTTTACATTATCGTGTTATTGTGAAGGTTAATAAGGTAAAATGTATAAAGCCCCAGCACATGCCCAGTGATCAATTAAATCAAGACTATTATTGACAAAAGGTGGATTGAGCTGCCCACTTTATTCCATATAGTTATAATACATTTACCTGAAAGTAACTCATTAATCGTGTATCATGACTTGCATAATTTTAATATATCAAAAGAATAGTCTTGATCAGTTTTAGGATTATGGGAAAGTTTGACAAAATACTGAGAAAATGTGGTAGAAAATATCACTTCCTTACCTGCCACAATGATGATTTTGCAACTTCCATGTAGTTTCTAAAATCCTAGGTAAGTGAAAAATCTCCAATGTGCAATTGATTGAGTGGCTATATCTAACCCACCGTCATGGACTGAATGGTGCCCCCCAAATTCATATGTTGAAGCCTTAACCCCCAATGTGACTTATCTGGAGATAAGATCTTCAGCAGGTAATCAATGTTAAATGGAGTCATATTGGTGGGACCCTGATATAATAAGGCTGTTGCCTTATAAGAGGAAAAATGCCCTCTCTCCCTCTCTCTCTCTCTTTCTGCCATGTGAGGACACATCAAGAAGGCAGCCATCTATAAGCTAGGAAGAAAGCTCTCACCAGAAACTGAATTGGCTCGCACCTTGATCATGGACTTCCCAGCCTCCAGAACTGTAAGAAATCAATTTCTCTTGTTGAAGCCACCCAGTCTGTGGCATTTTATTGTGGTATCCAGAGCAGACAAACACAACCCCCCACCTAGCCTACACACTTTTTAGCACCATTCTGAAAGGGTATATCTTCAGAGTTTTGCTGCCCATTCCCCAGACCTGCTACTTCTCCCCTATTTTTGACAAGGGGCAGTGATAGGGCCACGGGGCAGGCAACAAGACATGTTTCCTAGAAATGAGTTTGTAAACTCATCAAGCATAAACTGAAGTCGTCATTATAGACTGTTTAAAGGGAATATCAGATCCATAGTTTCACTTAAATCAGAATTTGTCTTTTTCCTTGAGTAAATTTTCTTTTCCTTTTTCCATGAGTAAATTCCTTGATCATGGGATGGCTCATCAATTCATGGTGGCAAAGACCTACCATACCTTAGCCCCTCCTCTTTATGTGAACTTTCTGTCAGGTCCAGCTGGTACACCGAGATGTCTTACTGACCGGCTTTGTTCTTCCCCCCTCTGCACATTTCTGCATCTCATTTCCTGTGTCTCACATGCTCTCCTAACACAGCCGCCCAGATCCGATCTAAACAACACTTTCTACTTTACCTCCTACCTTTTCTGAAAAGGCTTTGCTGCCCACTCCAGACCAAGGCTCGATTCATGGGGATTTTATTCTTGTCCCAGCACATTGCACAGGGTAACTCTTTAAATACGTTTGTTGATCTAAACGTATTTGTCTGTGTAAAGATAAAATGGGAAGAGGAAAGACAGATTTAAATGACCTTATAAGGCCCCTTCTGACTTGAGACGCCCTGATTCTATGAACTTTAAAGTGTATCAAAACACATCGTACAGAGGCCTCTCAGTGTTGAACAATATGCCCTTTAAAGTGGTGGCTGCATTTCCCACATTTCTTTCATTGTCCAGACGAAGGCCTGACAAGCCCACTAAATGATTTGGAATTGTTTCAGGTCTTGTGATCCCATTGTTTGCCATTATCTAATCAGCATTTTATAGTCGTTGGACCCAAAGGAGACAGTCTGAAAACTTGTTGGAAGGGATGGAAATTTCCAGTTGTAGAGAAGAATGCTAATAATTTAGAGACGTCTCACTCCTGTTGATGTCCCAACAAAAGGTTAACGTGAATGTTGCCTGTGGAAAATTTCCAAATATAGTTACCTTTCTTGAAGATAGTTGAAGACCGTTGTATAGAGATGCAAATTAATATTTTATTTAGATGATCTTTACCTAAAAATGAAGCCCCAAAGAATTCACTCTCTTGACTTAAATTGGAATATTATAATCTTTTTGAATCTCATTTCCATATATTATTTCCATACATGAGAGGTCAACGCCTTTGTGGGACAGTGACATGGAGAGATGTCTGTGTTGGCAGTACTGGGAGGCACGAAGGCTGAGTGATTTCAGGTATATCAGAATCCCTGTTGCTTCCAGATATAACCTCTTCTGGTTTTCACTCAGCCTGAAGTTTCTACTTTTGGAATCCTATTTTTGGAGAAAATCAGTTTTATACACCTGTTATAAAAAGTATACACAAACACACATACAGAAGTGAAATGCAAAATTTTTAAAAGATATGGAGGTCCAAAAGGTCTACAAAGTCATCATGGAAAGGAAGAAGAAAGTAACATTTTAAAATCCTGTTTGAAAATTTTATCTGGTGTGGCCCCGTGTGAAAACCAAAATCTTCTATGCCAAAATCTTAAGAGCCAAAAGCATGTGTCTAGGTTTCAATATGCTCAGGGCTGTATCAAGAGTTGTTATCCTATGAGCCATTCAGCCTTCACAGAATCTCTCCACTCTTGTCTTCACTCCCCTGCTCAGTGCCTTTGTTCAGCCCAGCCTCTCTTGTCAGAATTTTAAAAACAACTCTCTGATCTCACAGCCTTTGCTTTCTCTCCACTTCCATCCAGAGCTAAACCAGAGGACCTGCTCTGCTTAGCAACCCTCAAAGCTCTGTGTTGCTGCAGGAGAAAGTCTAGGCCCCTTCAGGGCTCTTGTGTGGAGTCCTTGCAGACTCACCTCTGCTCTTTCCCCAGCACACTGTCCTCCATTCACACCTTCATCTTCCTAGTCTCTAAACAACTTCCAAATGCTCAAGCACTCTGCAAACATCTGTGCCTTTTCACACATTCCCTGGATGTCCTTCCCACCCCCCTTCTATGTCCGGCCAAAGCATCCTAATGTTTCCTGGCCTCACTCAGCTGCCACGCAGACCCTATAGGCAGAATCAGGCTGTCACCTAGATGCATGTGATTTCAGAGTCCCAAGCTCTTCCTCCCATCACGTTACACTTACTGGATTGTGAAATGCAAATTGTGACTCTGAGGCAAGAGGCACAGAGAAGCCCTGGGCCACATGGCTCAGGTTTCTCCCACCCCACCTCATCCAACTAGCCCCCCAAACTCTGGTTACAAGGTACCCCTGCTCTCACCACCACCTCTGGCATCCTGCTTTGAAGTTTCTCCATAGGGCCCAAGGCTGGGAAGTCAGACTCAAAGTTAGAGTTCCCACATTTCTCAGAGTCCCGCACAGGAATTTTAAGGAGTTGCCCCCTTCTCCTCCCACACCACCTCTGTCTGGTACCATGAGGACCCTCAGGCCCAGGCACGTGGATGCCCTCTCCTGCATGTCCAAACTCAATCTATACCCACCCCCAATCACCATTGCTTGGAAAATGGGGCTAAAAATTCCAGGGTCATGAGTGCCTAGAATATGGTAGAAAGGAGGGCATGGGCCACACGTGGCCATATCCCTGTGGTCCCAAGACCACTTGCATTATGGGAGGGGTACAGCCGCATCCACCTGGGCCTTCTGATGAAAGCAAGGATGGGGGTCGGGGGTAGAGGGAGAGAGGCTTCTCTTGTCCTGATCTAAGAAGATGAGGCAGTGGTGTGTCGTCAAACGAAAAGTTAAAGGCAAGTCTCACTTGGTGAACCGTGTGTTTCTCGAGAATAGTGGATCTCAACCAGGGCTGATTTTGCTTCCCATGGGATACTTGGCAATGTCCAATGTCCGGTGGCTGTCACAATGTGCAGGGGGTGGGAGTTGCTACTGTTATTTAGTTAGTAGAGACCAAGGATACTGCTAAACATCATACGATGCACAGGACAACACCATCTCAACAAAAAACCTTCTCTAGGGAATTCCCTGGCAGTCCAGTGGTTAAGACTTTGAGCTTCCAATGCCAGGGGCCCAGGTACAATCCCTGGTCAGGGAGCTAAGATCCCACAAGCCGCACAATGTGGCCAAAAATTTTTTTTAATATATATAAATATATATATATGTATTTTAAAAACCTTCTCTATAAGTCAATTTGTAAGTTGTCTATATATCATACTGTTGCCAAATAAATCTTAAAGAAGAGTTTGGTTCATGTCACTTGACTACCCGCCCCTGTATTGCTTATAGACCAAAGTCCAAATTTCCTAGCTTTGGATTCAATATCATTCTTTATCTGGAGTCTACTCTATCAATTTCATCTTTCTCTATTATCTCCATATGGAGCCCAAAGCCTGTGTCTGCACTAGAGCCAGACTTAAATGTTGTAGAATGCCATATGGCCACTTCCCATATTTTCCCTATCAATCTTTGGCTTACTCAACCCTGTATCCAGTAGTGAATTAAATCCCCAGCTGGACCTTCTAATGTAAAATGTTCACAAATCAGAGACTGTCTACACTTAAACATAATTACCCAATAGCATACATCAAGGCTGCACCAGTAACACAGTGATGACTAGCTCTTGAAGTTGGGAAAATTAAAATGTATAAATCACTAAAGCTGTTACCATTATGATGTCCTTAGCATATAATAGGTGCTCAATAAACAGTCTCTGTCCCCCACCCCCCTAATGAAAAAAGCATTCCTGTTAGGAAAATAACTTTTGCAAATAAATGAAGGTAAGCCTATTTGCTATTTAAAAAAACATCTTAATGTCTTAGCACAATAGAAGCTTATTTCTCACTCACATAAAATCCAAAACAAACGTTCCTGATGAGGTGGCAGGAGTGGAAGGACAGGCACAGAATTAGAGGAAGGCTCCACTCCCTATGACCATTCAGAGCCCTAGGCTGATGGAATCTCCACCATCTTCCATGTGGCTTCCAACATCATCCTGCTTGTTAATATCCACTTGGCGGAAGGGGAAGGAGAAAGTGCAGAGAAGGTACTACCACTTCTTACTCTCTTGGCCAAGAAGTGACCCACATCATTTCTACTCATATTCCACTAGCAAGAACTAGTGACGTGGTCCAACCTGGATGTAAGGAAGGGTGGGGCTGGGAAATGTGGGCCTGGGCTGGTCAGGGCTTTTCAGCACCAGCCCTACACTATGGAAAGGGATTTCCCATCTTTGCCACAGCAAAGTACAAGGCAAGAGAGGAGATGAAGCGATATCCAGCACAGCAGGCAGGCTTGCCCGGAAGGGCTAGGAATTGGGGACCCCCAAGGTACATGAACACAATTAGGCAGCTGCAACTAGAGATGAACATACAAAGTGAAGTAAGTCAGAAAAAGAAAGACAAATACCATAGCATATCACCTACATGTGGGATACAACATACGGCAAAAATGAACCTATCTATGAGACAGAATCACGAATATAGAGAACAGGCTGGTGGTTGCCAAGGCGGAGGGGTTGGGGGAGGGATGGGATGGGAGGTCAGGGTCAGCAGATGTAAGCTTTTCTATACAGAATGGACAGACAACAAGGTCCTCCTGTATAGCACAGAGAAGTATGTTCAATATCATAGGATAATCCATAATGGAAAAGAATATAAAAAAAGAATGTATATAATATATATATATATCTATAACTGAATCTCTTTGCTGTACAACAGTAATTAACGCGACATTGTAAATCAACTGTAGTTCAATTAAAAACAGGAAGAGTTAGTCAAGTGCAGAGAGCCAGACAGAGAGCCAGACCTTTGATCCTATCATTATGAATTTTATTTTGATTTAAGAGACAGCTGTAAATCAGATCTTGATGAACAAGTTACTTGATGAACAATACTGTTTAAATCAAATAGTGTAGCTTCAGAAAAATGTTCGTTTCATTATAAAATGAACCTGGTTTTCATTCAGGCACGCCTTCATAATTTAAAAATCGAATCATTACATCATTAAGGACGCTTTTCACGGAATTCTCACATCCCTTCCAACGCTCCCTTTCGATGAATGCGCTTTCCCATGGTTTCAGTTATGCCTACAAACCTGTAGGGTCTGCCGCTGTGTTTCTTTATTTGCTGTTCTGTTTTCATTGCTGCCTCTGCTGTGTTTAGTTCTCCTTCTTTCTCTTGGCCCAGACTATTAATGTCTAAAACCCGTCAGCATCCTGTGACTATTAGGAACCACTTCAGAGAACCTCAAAGGAACTATGCCTGAGTGACTTTTAGCCCATATATTTGGTTCCATTAAAATTCTAGACTTATATGATGTTGTGTCAAACATGAAATTAACCTTAACTGTACAACATCTAAATCTTGACATTTCAATACCTTTATTGAGATGTTAAAATAGAATTTTCCTTTAAATATGTCAATATACAAGTCTTGGTGCTTTCCTACCTGATAGTTTATATCTCCCACGTCAACTTTCATCCAGAGAAACACATCCGATTTTATGATAGCAGTCAGTGGAAAAAGGAACTATGTTGTATAGAAATTCATATTTACAGTCAACTTTTTGATGTTTTCATTCAGCCAGTTATATAATGTACACCCATATAATCTACTGTTTTAACTCTACAGATTTCAAAAATGTTATTTTGTCCTCCCGTTGCTAGAGTATCACCGCTACTCGTGCGCCATCTAGTGGCTCGTATTGTGATATTTTCTATTCTTTGTTGAGGTAGAAGACACTTTAAATGACATTTAAGAGGGTCCAATGAGATTCTTTCCTTGCTACAATGGAGGGACAAGATTGTTATATAAAATATCCAATGGCAAAATGCTGAGTCATCCACAAACGTATAGGAGGTCATTGTAAGTTCTTATTTAGCCAATATAATTAAGAAATGGAGCTTTTGGGACAAGTGGACATGTTTGTTAAATTATTGTATCATAATATACAAACCATATGTGCATGGGCAATATACCAAGAACCAGAATGCAATAAAATAAACTTGACCCTAAACCTAAGGTAGCTTTAATTTCACTTTTGTTATTCATATGAACTTTAGGATCCTATAGGTGTATACTTTGAATACATGAGAATAATTTGAATACTTTTTAAAATGCACATTTGGGCTTTCTGGTGGCTTGGACTTAAAGTGATTTTCTATCTATAAAGGACCAAACCTATAGGAATCAATGTGAGTGGTGTCAAGTCCACCATTTTAATTGATCCTTTGTAGAATTATAACCACATGGTATTATATATTGCCTTATTCTTTATGTGTAGTAAATAAAGAGTGAGATAATGATAATGGTTTTTATCTTGTAGTTTTAGAAATACCTTCAAATGCCTTGTTTTCCAACCATCCCAAAGTGATAGAAGAGATTCTTTTCATTACTACGTACTTTTCCAGAGGTAAGTTATGAAAGAATGAGTGATTTTGCTGTTGAAGATGAAAGGACAAGAAAGCAAAATCATATTCTCCAAGCACATATAGATAATATTGGAAACATTATAAAAAGTAGTTATTGCATGTTGGCCCTTGGAAACAGCAATTATTACAATAAAAGGCATGTTATATTTATTATTATTAAAGGGACAGTTATCATAAATACAATCATTTCAGAAAAACTTTTTTGGAGTCAGACATGGGAAAACAGCAAGTCTCACTTATTAAGTTCTTAATATATACTAAGCACTTTACTTACTTTGCTTCCTTTAATCCTCACAACAAAAAGTGTCATTTTACAAAGGTAGAAACTGAGGCTGAGTCGTTAAGTAACTTGTTCAAAGTCATGTTGCCAGCAAAAGGCCTCATCTGGGTAGAACCTGTGTGC
Organism: Phocoena sinus; assembly: GCF_008692025.1. Taxonomy (NCBI): domain Eukaryota; kingdom Metazoa; phylum Chordata; class Mammalia; order Artiodactyla; family Phocoenidae; genus Phocoena; species Phocoena sinus. The sequence goes on along the minus strand of NC_045772.1, from coordinate 66,125,596 downwards.
GTCTGATTCTAGGTCTTGTGCTCATAAATGTGACCATGCATTTGACAGCCATGTTACAATAAAGCCTGCACTGCCCATGCTTCTCAACAACGCCCAGCCAAGTGCAGACACCATGCATTCTCCTAGTTGCCATAATCAGATCAATGGGACAGTGAAGCGGAATCGGTAGTTCACTGTCTTGGGGTAACGTGATGGCACACCCACCATTATTGCCGAACAAGGCTACCAATCATTGGAGTGACATGATTCTTAGATGCCAAGGTAGGTAAATGCCATGTCAGGCTTTTTCAAGGTTACAATCATCACAAGAGAAAACTGTACTTCTTTTTTTTTCTGGCTTCCTCCAAATAGCCAGCATCAGACTTTTTCTTCAGAAAGATTTGTAACATCTGTTTTGTCATTATCTTCTTTCAACTCTCTGTTAGAACAACGTGCCGAGTCATTGATTCTACCTTAGTCAAGGCCCCTCTTAAGCAAAGAAAGATTAAAGGTCACAGTCCACAGCTGTAAACAGACCACTGTGGAGCACAGAGACCGAAGTCTGAAGGCTGAGCTTTAAGAATGAACTATAGGGCTTCCCTGGTGGCGCGGTGGCTGAGAGTCTGCCTTCCGATGTCAGGGGACACGGGTTCGTGCCCCGGTCCGGGAAGATTCCACATGCCGCCGAGCGGCTGCGCCCGTGGGCCTTGGTCGCTGAGCCTGCGCGTCCGGAGCCTGTGCTCCACAACGGGAGAGGCCACAGCAGTGAGAGGTCTGCGTACTGCAAAAAGAGAGACCAACCTGGAAACACTGTGTGAGGTCAGTCTATACTTTTAGGCTAGATGCTGCCAGACTGTGAACCTCCCTCATCAAATACCCCTTCCCCCCTCTCCCCCAGTAGCCGTTTCATCTTTTGTGCAGTTGATCAGTGCATTAATGATTTGCTTATAAGGATGAAAGACCAGGAGAAAGGTGTCACGCCATATCAGTATCATAGCCCAGTTTGGAGGGCACCTAGATATAGATTGTCCAAAACATTTTTACTTAAAGTATGTTAAACGAGTGTTGAGTGAAAGACATTATAATTGACAAAGGTGTGGGAATTCTTTGGACGCCAAGCATAGCATAAAAGCAGAAGGTAACAAACTAGTAAGAACCACAGGCCTTTCCTCTACTATAGAATGCCAGAAATACAAATATTTATGAAGTCATGTAGAAGCTGCAGCTTTTAGAAAATGGTTAAGTCTTATAAACTTTTACAAGACTTGCAACATTGTGAACACATTTGGGCTGAATATTAACTATTCTTATTTGGAGACTAGTCCCCTTTCTTTTGTATCCCCTCTGTATTTAAAGGGCTAGAAGTCTAAAAACTACATTTTTCAGAATTGCTTGGAGCTAAAGTTTTAAATGTGATTTGGATCAGGGTAATGATATAGACTCATAGAGATATAGAAAGCATAATGGCAGGAAAGCCCACCTCTGTGGAGTATAAGACGGCAAGCGAGTTCCCTAAAGCATAGGTGTTTGTGGCAGCCGGACGCTGTTCTCATGTTTAGTTCTCAGCTTCCCGGACGTGAGCAGGTGTGGCGGCAGCTTGACAGCGGCAGCAGTAGCAGCAACGGTGGTCCATCTTGGAACCAACAGATCAGTGGTAGCCCCATGACCTTCCAAAAAATTTGTAAGTGCCTAATTGTCTCTGTTCCATTCCCTCCTAACTGAAAAATCTAAACTGGTTTCTATTTCACGTGCTGAGCTCTGGAATAATATCTAAACAGCAACTTGGAAAAGCTGATCTATTAAAGAAAATGCATATAACTCAACATCTATGACTAACCCTGTCATATCCCCACTATGCTAAGTCAGAAGATGGATCCCAAAACTGAGGTAAGGGTTACTGTAGGTCTGTTTTTGAGTATGGTATTTCCATATATGTCTTGTGTGAATATGTGAAGCAGAAACTGAGGAATCAATGAGGAATCAATTGTTATAAGAGGGATCCGTAGAAGGAGTGACCTCCGAAGAAGGAGTGACCTCTGAATTAATAAAAAGCCAGCAATGAAATGGCTTTTTTTAAACAATCGTTGGTGGTTCTCGCCCTCCCCTCCCCCATCATCTCCTCTGCTGGATTCTTCTTTCCCAGACCTCTGAATGTGGGAGTACCCCAGGCTCTCCACCTTGGACTTCTCTCTGCACCTGTACTCCTCAGGTGATCTCATCTGGTCATATGGCTTTAAATGCCATCATTAAGGTGATGACTCAAAGTCCTCAAGTCAGACCCTTTCCAGGGTACCACATGGTTCATTTCTTCATTGATGGGTTGAGGAGAGGATTGTGGTAAGAGGTGGATAATTGACTAATTCTCAGGTGTTTGAGTTTTTTGGAATCCATATGACTGATGAATAGAGTGTTCCAGAAACCATCCACAAAGGGCCTCTCTCAGGCTGAGAGGTGCCGACTACTCATACTGAGGCCCCTGGTAACGTTAAAAAAACATAAAAAGGACAAAGCAATGTTACAAAATTGAAGTGTATTTTAAATCTTTACATTGAATAAATTAATGCCTTTAAAGCACAGGCAAATACAATGCCTCTGCTGACAGCCTCATTTGCCATGGACCCAATGGCCTCTAGCTCCCTCCTACCGCTGGTCCTGCAACCATGTGAGCTGCTGACACAAATCAAGACTCTGGGGATGTGGGAGAACTTAAACTGGAGGCCGTCCTTCTTTTAGTAAAGGGAAGTGAAGCTGAGTTCACCTCAATTGGACTTCTTACACTCATCTACTCATTCCCAATGTTATCTTCAAATATTCCCGTTTTTGACAAGGACCATCTCTTTGACCAAATTTAGTCAGGTCTTCTGAGCACTCTGCTTGACCGGGCCTTGTCCTTGGCCTGCTAAGCCAGCTGAACCACAGGACTTCCCCTACTATAGGATGTCAGAAATACAAATATTTATGAAGTGAAATCCTCCCATCCTTGATATCTAATCATGTCCCTCTTCTCTCACCTCTGATACATAACCAAGTCTCTCTTAATAATCCATCCACTGAACCCCTCACCTTGACCCTTGTCTATAATTCCACAGAAACCCCTGCTGTTTCTGCAGTTAAGCTCAGTTGTGTATTGAAGTCTCTCTCCTCTACTGAAGTAGCTCAAATAAACTCTGTCTTGCCATTTTTGACGAGTGTCTGGTGCAATTTCTCTTTGACATCTTGTGTCCTTCCTCTCTCAAAACACAACTTACTTGAGACTGGAAAAAGCATGTTAACTTCAGAGATGGGGCTGATAGACTAACACGAAGTCATCATATTAGCCGCCAGTTGGGAGTCCTGCTAGTTCTACCACCAGGCACTTACGGGTAGGACACTGAGCTCTGAATCAGAAACAGGACGAAGGTGAACCCTGAAGCAAAACTAGAGACGATATTTTGTCTTCCACTTACTGCATCTTTTATAACATTCTTTAGTGCACACAAAATACTGCTTTTGGGAAGCCATTGTGCTCTGCATGGGAGCCCTGTAACCCTGAACTCTGGCATCCTACCTACCTGCCAACTTTCTATGCTTAAAAATGTCTATCTTTTATCAATATCAAAGCTTGGTAAAACTATGTCTATTCTCTCAGAGAACTGTTTTCATTAGGATATTTAATCCTAATAGGAAACAATCTTAAAACATAGTCACTGTAGAGAGCAAAATGCTTATAGTAGTTAGAGATGATATTCCTCTAAGTATTTGCATTTTTAGCAGGGAATATTGCTTTGACACCATGAAGGCATCTTAATTGTGGAAGACTGCTAAGAACTGAAACTGTCCACCCTGATACTCAGTCTGAACACCGAGAACCAAAAACACACCTACTGTCTACATCAGCATCATTTTGCTGTTCCTCTATCTTTACTAACATTGCTTCATTTGTCCAGGAGTCTTCTGCCCAGGGAAATGGCTTGATTGTTCATTATAGGATCTTCCCAAAAGACCCATCACCTCTGGATAACATCAACAGAGAGTCTGCACCTAAGATTCTTTGAACACCTTGCCTTGATGTTTCCAGCTATCTTGGGTGGTTGTATTGAGATCCTTAGCGCCATCTTAAGAGACTCACCTTACATCACCCTTTTAATTCTCAATAAATTCTGTCCTCGTCTTTCCCCACTCCAAGACAACAGCAGGGCTTCGTGAGGTGGTGGTCACCCTTTCTGAGGTAAGCAATAAACTCAGATTTGTCTTATCAAAAGTTTCTGTTGGTGATATTTGGGGAGCCAGCATTTAATAGCTCAGGAATCTTGCACTGAGAGAAGTCTGTAGCTGTTTCTTTAAATCGTTGACATGACTTAAATGTGAGGCTGTTCCTAGGCTGAATTCTTTCAAATTGGATATAACAGTCAGACAGAGAAAGAGAAATATCATATGATATCACTTATATGTGGAATCTAAAAAAATGATCCAGGGCTTCCCTGGTGGCGCAGTGGTTGAGAATCTGCCTGCCAATGCAGGGGACACAGGTTCGAGCCCTGTTCTGGGAGGATCCCACGTGCCGCGGAGCAACTAGGCCCGTGAGCCACGACTACTGAGGCTGCGCGTCTGGAGCCTGTGCTCCGTAACAAGAGAGGCCGCGACAGTGAGAGGCCCACGCACTGCGATGAAGAGTGGCCCCCGCTCGCCATGACTAGAGAAAGCCCTCGCACAGAAACGAAGACCCAACACAGCAAAAATAAATTAATTAATTAATAAACTCCTACCCCCAGCATCTAAAAAAAAAATATCCCAATGAACTTATTTACAAAATAGAAACAGACTCACAGACATAGAAAACAAACTTATGGTTACCAAATGGGAAAGGTGGGAGGGATAAATTAGAAGTTTGAGACTAACATATACACACTACTATATATAAAGTAGATAATCAACAAGGACCTACTGTATAGCACAGTATTATTCAAATGGGAAAAGAATCTGAAAAAGAATGTGTATATATATATATATATATATATATATATATATATATAACTAAATCACTTTGCTGTACACCTGAAACTTACACAACATTGTAAATCAACTATACTCCAATATATAAAAAAAAAAATTTAATGCATATAACAGAAAGGTACAAAGGTTGGTGCCATAAAATTCTCTTAGCTGTCAGGATAGATTAAAACTCCATAACCAACCCAGAAGATGCCAAAATTCCATCGTTCCTCAAAAATCCAAAAACTCACATGAGTCTTTACTGTGTGCACATTTGAAAGAGCCAATAAAAAAAGCAAGATACGTCTTACAAAATGCTGTTGCACTAGTGTTGTATGTTAATTTCTAAATATGAAAATATTCTATCTTTATGTTGTAAGATACCCTTCAGCAAGGAGCTATTTTCACACGTAAACTACCGTGGGAATGCAAAAACAGTAACAAATTTCATTTTGGAGAAAGAGAAAGGATATATGTGAGTTACTACAAGTTTTCCAATATCTGTCTTTAAAGCTTCTGAGAGCTGATGTGTAGCAAATTTGAAGAAATTTTTTTTTCTCTTATTCAGCTTAAAGGTCATTTTTACTATTTCATATTCAAGAAACCACTAGAGGGCCCTAAAGGCCACCTTAAATCCAGAAGTTGTTCCTTTCAAGGAGAGGGATCAGTGCACGCGCGGTTATGTATAAGCTGGCAAGAAGCAGAAGAAACACTCTAGTCATTTGCTCAAAAACTGGAAAAAGAGAATTCATACAAAGGTATAATATCTAACCTGTATCTACTTAAATGCTTAATAGAATGAAGTTTTATTCCTCTAATATAGCAGCATTTTTCTTTCTGGGAACATATAAGTACAGGCCATAATAACGACTTGTCTTCAACATGAGTGATTTTTGCAGGTACTAATACAAGTAGTTTGCTTTCCAATGTTGACCCAATTGTTAGAGTTTCTTAGTAGGAATTTTATAGTAAACAAATTCAACTTATAAGAAATAGTGAATTACAATGAGGCTGCAACTCAGATACTACACAGAACCTCTTACAAACGTGCACCTGCACAGGGTACATGGAGTGTCACTGGCTCTCATGGCCCATGGTACTTCCACCCCTCATTGGTATCCCCGCTGGCAGGGGCAGGGGCTGTGGCTCTCTTGGTCAAAGATACCTGCCCATCACCTAGTTCAGTGGGTCATTAAAGTGTCTCTGGCATGACAGTGCCAGGGATAAAGTAAGTACTCAACACGTATTCACGAAAGTTTTATACTTTGCTCAGAAGGAAGCAGTCACATTTAGTGCTATAAATTAGTTGGCTTATTCAAAAAAGAAATACAAATTAAGTAAATGTCCAGAGTTCCACAGCCGCATTGATGCTAAAGTAGAGAAAAGGAATTAGCACAGGTGCAGAGTGAAAAGCACCAACTCATCAGCAGCAGGAGGTAGGAGCCAGGGGTGTCTGTGAGACCCAGGTGAGCCTCCTGGGCATTAGGTGGAAACTTGGAGAAGATACTAGATTTTCCACAAGGCATGAAATGGGGACTCACTCCAGTCTGATTAAAATCTTCAAGACTCAAAAGACCCCAGTGGGCCCAAAGTTGTTACATAAGCATCTTAAAATAGAAACTATATAGAGAAGTGGGCAGCTGAAATGCAAACGACAGAAAGGCTCTGGGCAAATTGGCCCATGAGCCTCGTGATGCTGGAGAAAATGAAATCAGCCTCAGGCAAAGAGGAAAGGCAGAAGAGGAAAGACAGAGCCCTGAGAAGTAAACTTTTGCAAAGGCAGCCGGCTGAGTGTTGCCTGAATGAAGCCGATAAGGGTCAAGAGTGAGCATTTCTTAATCAGTCATGGCTCTGGATTCTTTAAAATACAAACGTCTGGATTTTTCTGGCAAAATAAAGGTCCATTTTATGAGTAAGCAGCCACGTGAATAAGGGGAGAAAAATTATTTTGCCCTTTTCCCTCTTTTGTTATTCCTATCACTCCTCCTATTAAGGTTAATTCTATGTCTGAGAAGGGCATGTGTTTTCATTATCTGATAAAATGTCTGCATTTTTATACGTATTAGCATGCTTTATTTGCTTTTGTCATAAAAGATCCAGAAATAAGTGAAACCACAAGAGTTCAGTTGATGGCTCATGAGTTTCATTTCTCAAGATGCCCCTGGTTTCTTCACAGAGCATCACCCTTCTCCTGGCTGGACCATAGCACCAGCTCCTGACCTGCAAGCTCACTCATCACAATACATCCAATGTAATGGATTCACTCATCAAACTCATCAAACATCTACTGAGTATATGCTGCAGAGAGAGAAATAATTCAGCCCAGATCGTTACCCTCAAGGAACTCAGGTCTAATAGAAGAGAAAGAAAACTAAGTGATGATAAGATACTGTGGTAAGTGTTGCAGTTGGGGTGCACATGGTCTAAAGGTTTGGGCTGCAGGCTGTATTTATTTATTAGTATGTATGTATGTATGCATGCATGTATGTATGCATGCATGTATGTATGTGTTAGGAGTCCATTCAAAGGCAGGAAAACCCAACCATCACTCACCTCAGTCTATTTGTCTCAGACAAGGGCAGAGGTGGGCAGTCCAGGGCTGGTGCAGGAGGTCCATGATGTCATCAGGGATGCAAGTGTTTCCATCTTTCCCTCCACCATCCTTAGCTTAGAGGCATTTGCCTTCATGCTCACTGCCTTATGATTGCAGAATACCTGCTACACCTTGAGACATCACATCTGTCTATGTTCTAGGCAGGGAGAAGGAGGAAGAAGAAAGGGCAACATGAAGCATCCTAGCTGTAAGTGAAAAATACTGCCTGCCATATCAGTAAACAAAGAATGTTGCCGCCACCAAGCCATCACATTACAGCCGCCCCAATGGTGAGCCCTGCAACGATGCACCCTGAGGAGACTCAAGATGGGGAAGCACAGGAGACTGGCCCAAGATAGCTGAGGTGCATATCAAAGGAATGATTTCAGTGAGCCCAGATTTTGCATCTTCCCATACATAGAAAAGCACTAAATTCCTTAACTTGAGATGTCTGGTTTTCTTTAATTAACAGTAATCCTTTGATGCTCCGATACTTGGTCTTTGTTGCAAAAACTCCTATGTACCCTGGCTCCCCCTTGTCTCTTCGGAGCAATCTCTCAGAGCTATCTGAGATGCTGTGTCCCAGGATTAAGTCCTCAGTTTTGTCCACCAGATAAGTAACTCTCAACTTTTAGGTTGTGCATTTTTTTCAGTCCACATACCCCATTCGATCTCTTCTTTATCAAGAAAGCAAAAACCTTTCCAGAAGCCCCAACACATAAATATTCTCTTATATCTCATCCACCAGAGCCGTGTCACAGGCTGAGAGTTGGCTGATGAGAAGGGGGTGGGGGATGGGAATTAGGGTGGCCAACCCACAGTGTAGGACATGTTAATGCATTCCACATCTCCCACTGTTCTCTCTCACCCACCTGAGCATCCACTGTCCTCTCTAGTTAATCTGAACACTGGCAGGGAAAGACTAGGGGATAATTCTGGGATGTGCTTATGGTTACTGCTCTTTCAAAACAGTTCCCTGAGACTTCCCTGGTGGCGCGTTGGTTAAGAATCCACCTGCCAATGCAGGGGACACAGGTTTGAGCCCTGGTCCGGGAAGATCCCACGTGCCACGGAGCAACTAAGCCCGTGCACCACAACTACTGAGCCTGCACTCTAGAGCCCTCAAGTCACAAATACTGAGCCCCCGTGCCACAACTACTGAAGCCCACGCACTTAAAGCCCGTGCTCCGCAACAAGAGAAGCCACTGCAATGAGAAGCCCGCGCACCGCAACAAAGAGTAGCCCCGATTGCCGCAACTAGAGAAAGCCCGTGCACAGCAACGAAGACCCAATGCAACCAAAAATTAAATAAATAAATTTTTTAAAATAACAAAAAAAACAGTTCCCTGGAGTAAGATGATGGATGAGGAAGTTCATCTTTTTGAGAGTTTCCCCGTTTAAGTATTGAACTATAAATTTAAAGAGAAGTCACTGTGTCTCCCTAAATAGGTTTCCCCTTCCCCTCTTTGGAGCCCAGTATCAGTTTTATATGGCAGGGCACCCAGTAGCCCCAATTCTATTTTCAGCTGAGGTGACTGAAACTTCACCCTTTCACTGATGTCCCCATAGCCTCTTAACAAGAGAACTGAATATTTCCTCCCAAGGGGATCCCCTTCCGCATCTTCCTGGGGAAGCCCACACTACAATTATCACCTGACTTACTGTCAAGTAAAGGCATGGCATTCCTTAGGTATTCACTGTATACCAGGCACTGTGGTAAGCTCCTTTACTTCAACAACCACCTTATGAGAGGTGCTGAGGCACACAAAAATTGTCACTTGTCCTAGGTCACATAGCTCGTCAGCAGTGGAGTGGGGATTCAAACCCAGGCAGTCTGCCTCTCAGTGGACAGTGGGCAGGGGCTTTTAGTACTAAATCACCTCTGTTCATCTAGGGGGAAATTATATTCTCAGGAGCTCTTCAAGCTACAGACGTGAGACCTCCTGGAACCCGTTCTAAGTCAACTTAGAAAGGTACCTGGCTAACACTAATAATTCAGGAATATAAGCCAGGCTAAGGTTTTAATTGTTCATTCATTCCATTCATTCAATAAATACTTATTGAATCCCTGATATATGCTAGTACTACTCCAGGGCCTGGAGATTCAACTGTGAGCAAGACAGTATGGACACTTGCCTAAGAGTTTATAGCCTCTAGGGAAGACAAGTGGATAAATGACATTTGATGAGTGATATGATAGGAAAAATTCAAGGAGCTATAAAATAACACAGGGGCCTGGTTCCTATTTTGGGGGTGGAGGTGGGAAGTGATATTTAATGCCTCTGAAGGGTTGAAGTTGCCAGACAAAGAAGCTGCTGATGGGAAAGAGTGATCCAAGGGGAGAGAGAGAGAGAAAATATGTGTCCCTGTGTGTTGGGGTTGGGGTGGGGTGGGGGGAGATGTACCTCTACTGTCAGGAAAACCTGCCTTATTGGATAATTGGAATGAATTACAAAACCCCTGGGGCAAAAGTTCAAGGAGAAAAATGGAGGAGTGGGCAAAGGAGTCATGAAGAGCTCTGTAACCTAAGCCAAATTAAGGTCAAATACTTTGTTTACGGGTTTAGTCTTTCACAATTAGAATTGTAATTGTAATTACACAATGTCACCAGTAAGGAAACCATAGTATAGCGCATGTCATTTTTGTTCCAAATGAGCTTGTTAACTTCATGGCACATTGATCATTTTAAAATGAGATTTTTTTTCACATTAACTTAAAAATGTTTGGAAATGAAATGCTTAACATTCTAAAATATTTCTTATGCTTTATAATGGAGGATAACAGGTGAGTATCTATGTGTCATCAGACAGCACACTTTGGTCTTGGTTCTTCTTGTTTTGTGATTCCTGATGTAAAACATATGTCTCAGCTCTTTTATTCTCTTTCAAGAGTGACTTCCACAGAAGAGATGAGAGTTCTTCCCCAGAATGTAGGATTCTAGTCATGATCTTTAGGGTGATACAAAGGTAGCTGCAGTCCCTCCACCTTCTCTCCTTGTCCCCTCTCTGGCTCCTAGGCAGCTGTGCCATTGGGTGAACTGGGTTGGATGCCAGTGAACAAGTGACTCATTTATCCACTAAATACTGGATAAAGAATGTAAGGGGTCTCAACACGTAGGAAGGACCGGGAGATGGGTAAGGAAACAGGGTGGCTTTGGCAAGAAACCAAGAGAGGTGTTGTTTGGATATATTCTGTCTAGAAAGTGGGGTGAATGTAGTGCCCAGTCCTGGGGAAATATGACCCCTGTGCAGCCAGGAGAAAGGACCCCACCCCAGGTAACCAGGGGATCAGGGCTCTCTATTCACAGGCAGAGGATGTCACAGTTCTGAGGGATTCCTTCATTCATTCACTCAACAAACATGCCATGGTAACAGAGCAGCGAATAAAACAGACAAAAACCCCTGCATTCATGAAACACATTCTAGTGCTGCTGAGACAATCCAGTAATATGCAGAAAGTGATATTTCATGACTGAATTGGACTATTCCAAAAATAAAATTTTGAATTTTGGTCTTCCATTGAAAAACAAAGCAACGTAATTCACTGCATTTATAGAATGAAAGAGAAAAAACACACATCATCTCAATAGTTGCAGAAAAAGCATTTGGTAAAATCCAATATCCATTCATAGCTTTAAAAAGCAAACACTCCTACCAAACTTGAACTACAAGGGAACTTTCTTAATTTAATGAAAGATATTTACAAGGCAAATTCTGATGAGTGTAAAAATTAATGGTAAAATGTTGAAAGTTTTCTTTTTGAGATCTATAACAAGACAAGGGATCACTTTTGTTTAACATACGCCATTGAAAGTCCTAGCCAGTACAGTATGAAACAAAAATAAATAAACTGCATCACAAAAAAGACACCCCACATCCAAAGACAAAGGAGAAGCCACAGTGAGATGGTAGGAGGGGAGCAATCATAGTAAAATCAAATCCCACAACTGCTGGGTGGGTGACTCACAGACTGGAGAACACTTATGCCACAGAAGTCCACCCACTGGAGTGAAGGTTCTGAGCCCCACGTCAGGCTTCCCAACCTGGGCGTCCGGCAACGGGAGGAGGAATTCCTAGAGAATCAGACTTTGAAGGCTAGTGGAATTTGATTGCAGGACTTCGACAGGACTGGGGGAAACAGAGACTCCACTCTTGGAGGGCACACACAAAGTACTGTGTGCATAGGGACCCAGGGGAAGGAGCAGTGACCCCAGGGGAGACTGAACCAGACCTACCTGCTAGTGTTGGAGGGTCTCCTACAGAGGCGGGGGTGACTGTGGCTCACCGTGGGGACAGGGACACTGGCAGCAGAAGTTCTGGGAAGTACTCCCTGGCGTGAGCCCTCCCAGAGTCTGCCATTAACCCCACCAAAGAGCCCAGCTAGGCTCCAGTGTTGGGTTGCCTCAGGCCAAACAACCAACAGGGAGGGAACCCAGCCCCACCCATCAGCAGACAAGCAGATTAAAGTTTTACTGAGCTCTGCCCACCAGAGCAACACCCAGCTCTCTCCACCACCAGTCCCTCCCATCAGGAAACTTGCACAAGCCTCTTAGATAGCCTCATCCACCAGAGGGCAGACAGCAGAAGCAAGAAGAACTACAATCCTGCAGCCTGTGGAACAAAAACCACATTCACAGAAAGATAGACAAGATGAAAAGGCAGAGGGCTATGTACCAGATGAAGGAAAAAGATAAAACCCCAGAAAAACAACTAAGTGAAGTGGAGATAGGCAACCTTCCAGAAAAAAAATTCAGAATAATGATAGTGAAGATAACCCAGGACCTCGGAAAAAGAATGGAGGCAAAGATAGAGAAGATGCAAGAAATGTTTAACAAAGATCTAGAAGAATTAAAGAACAAACAAACAGAGATGAACAATACAATAACTGAAATGAAAAATACCCTGGACGGAATCAATAGCAGAATAAGTGAGGCAAAAGAACGGATAAGTGACCTGAAGACAGAATGGTGGAATTCACTGCTGCAGAACAGAATAAAGAAAAAAGAATGAAAAGAAATGAAGACAGCCTAAGAGATCTCTGGGACAACATTAAATGCAACAACATTCGCATTATAGGGGTCCCAGAAGGAGAAGACAGGGAGAAGGGACCTGAGAAAGTATTTGAAGAGATTATAGTTGAAGACTTCCTTAACATGGGAAAGGAAATAGCCACTGAAATCCAGTAAGCGCAGAGAGTCCCATATAGGATAAACCCAAGGAGAAACATGCTGAGACACACAGTAATCAAACTGGCAAAAATTAAAGACAAAGAAAAATTATTGAAAGCAGCAAGGGAAAAATGACAAATAACATACAAGGTAACTCCCATAAGGTTAACAGCTGATTTCTCAGCAGAAACTCTACAAGCCAGAAGGGAGTGGCATGATATACTTAAAGTGATGAAAGGGAAGAACCTACAACAAAGATTACTCTACCCAGCAAGGATCTCATTCAGATTCAATGGAGATATCAAAAGCTTTACAGACAAACAAAAGCTAAGAGAATTCAGCACCACCAAACCAGCTTTACAACAAATGCTAAAGGAACTTCTCTAAGTGGGAAACAAAACAGAAGAAAAGAACCTAGAAAACAAACCTAAAACAATTAAGAAAATGGTCATAGGAACACACATATCGATAATTACCTTAAACGTGAATGGATTAAATGCTCCAACCAAAAAACACCCGCTTGCTGAATGGACACGAAAACAATACCCATCTATATGCTGTCTACAAGAGACCCACTTCAGACCTAGGGACACATACAGACTGCAAGTGAGGGGATGGAAAAAAATATTCCATGCAAATGGAAATCAAAAGAAAGCTGGAGTAGCAATACTCATATCAGATAAAATAGACTTTAAAATAAAGAATGTTACAAGAGACATGGAAGGACACTACATAATGATCAAGGGATCCATCCAAAAAGAAGATATAACAATTCTAAATATATATGCACTCAACAGAGGAGCACCTCAATACATAAACCAACTGCTAACAGCTATAAGAGGAAATTGACACTAACACGATAATAGTGGGGGACATTAACATGTCATTTACACCAATGGACAGATCATCCAAACAGAAAATCAATAAGGAAACAAGCTTTAAATGACACAAGAGACCAGATAGATTTAATTGATATTTACAGGACATTCCACCAAAAACAGCAGATTACACTTTCTTCTCAAGTGCACATGGAACATTCTCCAGGATAGATCACATGTTGGGTCACAAATCATGCCTCAATAAATTTAAGAAAATTGAAATCATATCAAGCATAACTTCTGACCACAATGCTATGAGATTAGAAATGAATTACAGGGAAAAAAAGTAAAAAAACACAAACACATGGAGGCTAAACAATATGTTACCAAATAACCAAGAGATCACTGAAGAAATCAAAGAGGAAATCAAAAAATACCCAGAGACAAATGACAATGAAATCACGACGATCCAAAACTTACGGGACGCAGCAAAAGCAGTTCTAAGAGGGAAGTCTATAGCTATACAAGTCTACCTCAAGAAATAAGAAAAATCTCAAATAAACAATCTAACCTTACACCTAAAGGAACTAGAGAAAGAAGAACAAACAAAACCCAAAGTTAGCAGAGGAAAGAAATCATAAAAATCAGAGTAGAAATAAATGAAATAGAAACAAAGAAAACAATAGCAAAGATCAATAAAACTAAAAGCTGGTTCTTTGAAAAGCTAAACAAAATTGATAAACCACTAGCCAGACTGATCAAGAAAGAGAGGGAGAGGACACAAATCAATAAAATTAGAAATGAAAAGGGGGAAGTTACAACAGACACCACAGAAATACAAAGCATCCTAAGAGACTACTACAAGCACTCTATGCCAATAAAATGGACAACCTGGAAGAAAGGGACAAATTCTTAGAAAGATATAACTTTCCAAGACTGAACCAGGAAGAAATTGAAAATATGAACAGACCAATCATAAGTAATGAAATCAAAACTGTGATCAAAAATCTTCCAACAAACAAAAGTCCAGGACCAGATGGCTTCACAGGTGAATTCGATCAAACATTTAGAGAATAGCTAACAACCATCCTTCTCAAACTCTTCCCAAAAATTGTGGAGGAAGGAACACTCCCAAACTCATTCTATGAGGCCACCATCACCCTGATACCAAAACCAGGCAAACATACTACAAAAAAAGAAAATTACAGACCAATATCACTGATGAATATAGATGAAAAAATCCTCAACAAAATACTAGCAAACAGAATCCAACAGCACATTAAAAGGATCATACACCGTGATCGAGTGGGATTTATCCCAGGGATGCAAGGATCCTTCAATATATGCAAATCAATCAATGTGATACACCATATTAACAAATTGAAGGATAAAAATCATATGATCATCTCAATAGATGCAGAAAAAGCTTTTGACAAAATTCAACACCCACTTATGATAAAAACTCTCCAGAAAGTGGGCATAGAGGGAACCTACCTCAACATAATAAAGGCCATATATGACAAACCACAGCAAACATCATTCTCAATGGTGAACAACTGAAAGCATTTCCTCTAAGATCAGGAACAAGACAAGAATGTCCACTCTCACCAGTATTGTTCAACATAGTTTTGGAAGTCCTAGCCATGGCAGAGAAGAATAAGAAATAAAAGGAATACAAATTGGAAAAGAAGAAGTAAAACTGTCACTGTTTGCAGATGACATGATACTATACATAGAGAATCCTAAAGAAGCCACCAGAAAACTACCAGAGCTAATCAATGGATTTGGTAAAGGAGCAGGATACAAAATTAATGCACAGAAATCTCCTGCATTCCTATACACTAACGATGAAAAATCTGAAAGAGAAATTAAGGAAACACTCCCATTTACCATTGCAACAAAAAGAATAAAATACCTAGGAAGAAACCTACCTAGGGAGACAAAAGACCTGTATGCAGAAAATGATAAGACCCTGATAAAAGAAATTAAAGCTGGTACAAACAGATGGAGAGATATACCATGTTCTTGTATTGGAAGAATCAATATCGTGAAAATGACTATACTACCCAAAGCAATCTACAGATTCAATGCAATCCCTATCAAATTACCACTGGCATTTTTTACAGAACTAGAAAAAAAATCTTAAAATTTGTGTGGAGACACAAAAGACCCCAAATAGCCACAGCAGTCTTGAGGGCAATAAATGGAGCTGGAGGAATCAGACTCCCTGACTTCATACTATACTACAAAGCTACAGTAGTCAAGACAATATGGTAGTGGCACAAAAACAGAAACATAGATCAATGGAACAGGATAGAAAGCCCAGAGATAAACCCACACACCTATGGTCAACTAATCTATGGCAAAGGAGGCAACGATATACAATGAAGAAAAGACAGTCTCTTCAATAAGTGGTGCTGGTAAAACTAGACAGCTACATGTAAAAGAATGAAATTAGAACACTCCCTAACACCGTACACAAAAATAAACTCAAAATGGATTCGAGACCTAAATGTAAGACCAGAAAATGTAAATCTCTTAGAGGAAAACATAGGAACAACACTCTTTGACATAAATCACAGCAAGATCTTTTTGACTCACCTCCTAGAGTTATGGACATAAAAACAAAAATAAACAAATGGGACCTAAAGAAACTTCAAAGCTTTTGCACAGCAAAGGAAACCATAAACAAGACGAGAAGACAACCCTCAGAATGGGAGAAAATATTTGCAAACGAATCAACAGACAAAGGATTAATCTCCAAAATATACAAATGCAGCTTATGCAGCTCAATATCAAAAAAACTAACAACCCAATCCAAAAATGGGCAGAAGACCTAAATAGACATTTCTCTAAAGAAGACATACAGATGGCCAAGAGGCACATGAAAAGATGCTCAACATCACTAATTATTAGAGAAATGCAAATCAAAACTACAATGAGGTATCACTTCACACCAGTTAGAATGGGCATCATCAGAAAATCTACAAACAACAAATGCTGGAGAGGGTGTGGAGAAAAGGGAACCCTCCTGCACTGTTGGTGGGAATGTAAATTGATACAACCACTATGGAGAACAGTGTGGAGTTTCCTCAAAAACTAAAAATAGAATTACCATATGATCCAGCAATCCCACTACTGGGCATATACCCAGGGAAAACCATAATTCTAAAAGACAAATGCACCCCAACGTTCATTGCAGCACTATTTACAATAGCCAGGTCATGGAAGCAACCTAAATGCCCATCGACAGAAGGATGGATAAAGAAGATGTGGTACATATGTACAATGGAATATTACTCTGTCATAAAAAGGAATGAAATTGGATCATTTGTTGAGATGTGGATGGATCTAGAGACTGTCATACAGAGTGAAGTAAGTCAGAAAGAGAAAAACAAATATCATATATTAACGCATATATGTGGAACCTAGAAAAATGGTACAAATGAACCGGTTTGCAGGGCAGAAACTGAGACACAGGTGTAGAA
The DNA here is from genome assembly GCF_008692025.1 of Phocoena sinus. Taxonomy (NCBI): domain Eukaryota; kingdom Metazoa; phylum Chordata; class Mammalia; order Artiodactyla; family Phocoenidae; genus Phocoena; species Phocoena sinus. Next base: position 66,108,580 of record NC_045772.1, on the reverse strand, counting down.
AACAAATGTATGGACACCAAGGGGGGAAAGCCGCGGGGGGGTGTGGGTGGTAGTGGTGGGGTGAATTGGGCGATTGGGATTGACATGTATACACAGATGTGTATAAAATTGATGACTAATATGAACCTGCTGTCTAAAAAAATAAATAAAATAAAATCCAAATTTTTAAATAAATAAATAAATAATAAATTTTTAAAAAATTAAAAATGAGTTTAGCAAAGTTACTAGAAACAATATTTTAAATTCTATATACTAGTTATTTAAAAATCAAATGAAAAGATACCATTTATAATAACTGCAAAAATATCAAATATCATAGAATAACTCTAACAAAGTATATGCAAAACCTGAGTGCAAAAAAACCCTATAAAACACTATTAAGACAAATAAAATAATATCTAAATAATTGATAGGAAATACATTCATGAATTAGAGTAATCAAAATTGTAAAAAATAATATCAGATGGATCTACTTATTTAAAGCAAACCTCCTTTGATTGTTATTTTTATTATTACTATTATTATTAAACTTGACAAGCTGAAATTTAGTTAGCTATCCAAGGACCAAGAATCGTCAAGAAAATTTTTTAAGAAGAAAAACAAAGCCAGATTCCTGATTATCAAGACCATGAAACTACAGTTGTTAAGACACTGGCACAGATTTAGAGAATGGTACAAGGAGAGACAAACAGACCAATGCAATAGAAAGAGAGCCAAAGCAGACAGCTACACAGGGATATCTGATTTATGAGAAAGGTGGTATTATTGACCAATGGGAGAAAGGGAGACCTCTTCAATAAATATTGGAACAATTAAATATACACATAGAAAAAGAAAATAAATGTGACCTCTACCTTACACCATAAACATATATTAATTCCAGACTTTTCTAGTCATAAATGTGAAAAAAAATGAAGGAACTTTAAGAAGATATGATAGGAGTATACCTTCATGATTTCAGAGTAGAGAAAGACTCTAAAAATAGGACAACATAAAAAATGCAAACTATAAAGAAATCGTAAAAGCACAAATCACATATTTAATTACATTGAAATTAATAACTTCTGTTCATCAAAAGTACATTTAAGAGTGAAAAGGGAAGCCCAGAGAGAAGAAAATTTTTACAACATCAACAACAGTTAGAAACTTATGCCAGATATATAAAAGACGTCTACAAATTAAGAAGAAAAAAGATACAATCCAACAGAAAAATGGATAAGAACAAATCACAAAAGAGGCTATTCAAAAGGCCAACAAATTCTTCTATCATATTACAATTCCTCAAAGGCAAACCAAAAACAAAAGACAAACAAGACACAGAAAAGTGGAGGTCTTGGCTGATTGGCAAGCAGGGAGTGTGGAGGGGAGAAAGCAGGGTGTGCCAGACCTTAGGCTAAGAGAACCTGGGTGATAGTCAATAAAGCTCCGCTATTCTTATCTGTGATTCTTGGGACCAGCCCCTGACATTGAAAAGTTTATCAGTTTTCTGTGGGCCTTTGGATTTTCATTAAATCTTTCCCTGATCCCACACACCAATTCTGCCCTCAATCACAGAGCCCAGTTCCTCTCTGTTGGCTGCTAAATGTGATCACCCTGAAGAAGGCTTAAGGCTGTTTCTTTTCCCATGCAAAGTGCCTTTTGGAGCTGAACAGAGATCTGCAGTTGATTTGTTAGTGGGCGGAAGGGAAGTGTGGAAAATGTAAATTGCAAATTGAATTTTTCTTGAAAAGACAGCTATTGGCTCGAATTTTCAGGTAATCAGTTATGATGCTGTCAAATAAAAATCACTCACAATAGGGTCCACCTAATAATAGCAAATGCAGATTACCTCGTACACTCCTAACTCCTTGAAAACTCTCGCTTGTGGCTTCAGGCAGAAGACCTCCAGAGAGAAAAACTTGCAAAAAGATTTGACCTGAAATCAATGATGAAATCCTTTGCAGCATTTTAAGAGTAACTGTGTAGAGAGAAAGCAATTACTGTCGTTCCTTTAATCACTTCTCTGAAAGTGAGCTGAATTCTTCATTTGGGGGTGAAAGAATCCACTTGAAAATATTACTTTGCAATAGCTTTTACTACAAATGGCCCCAGAAACACTGTCTGGGTATAACAAATTACCAAACACTTGTGAATATTTTAACTCCAAACATAACTTTATACATTGGGCCTATTGGTGAAGTGGAAGCATTTACACATATTATAATAATAAATAAGAATGCAACCAGTCTTTGGAAGATTCAAAATAATGTAGTGGAAGCTTCTATACATTTATATTTTTCAAAATATCTTCTATAAAGTAGGTTAGATTTTTTTATTTTATAAAAACTAATTTTGAGTACGCTTCAACTCTACGCCATTCTAGAAAATCAATTTTTAGGAATTACCAATTATTCAACTTCATACATTACAATCTCTATAACTTTAGACACTGATTTATTCATTCTATTTGACAATAAAAAATAAAGTAACCTAAAATAAAGTAACCTAGTATTACCTTGGTGAAATGTTCTATTAATCTTTCAAGTTCGAAAATGAATGCCACAGGAAAATGTCAAACAACAGAAAATTTATTAGGGTAATGGAAGAAAATTTAAAGTACTCTCCTAAGTGTCTGGAACTAGGCTGTGCCCTGCAACTGCCTTTGAGTTGAAACTTAAATGAGGTATTGAGTTACAAGTGTGTTTGAGTTAACATAACTGGAGAAAAAGTAGAAAATTCTTTGCCCTAATTCCAGAGAATATTGTGTATAGCTGTAAGTGAAAACAGACATGATAGAACTTTTTTCACATTAGTTGACACCCACACAGTTGATAGCAATGTATATATGATTCGTGATCATCCATTAGTCAAACCCTGCACTGCAGAGAGACCTGTAGGATATTCGTTGGTAGGGCTGGCTTCATGGGCATGTGACATGTGCAGTCACACATGTCCCCAGGCTTAGAAGGGTCTTGCACTTTGTTGGATGTTCGGCTGTCATCGTCTTGAAATTATTAATAATTTATAATAATTTATAATATTTATCTTGTAGTGGGCCCCCCAAATTATGTAACTGACCATCTTTCTTGATGTGAAAACTGAACTGTGACTTGGGCCACACTCGATGTCCCCCCATTCCTTAAATATTAAGGAAAATAGTTTTGGCTGTGGTCAAATGTATACAGAGACAAATATTTCTCTTTTCAACCATTTTCCTTTCTTTTCTCCCTCTTCATCCTTAGATGTTTTCTCCTTGACATTGACTATTGTCCACATATATGTGGGTCTATTGTTCCTGGGCTCTCTAATCTGTTCCATTGATCAATCCCTGTGCCAGACACTGTGTTTTAACTACTACAGCTTTATGATAAATCTTGATATATGATTGTAGAAGACCCCATCTTCTTCAGAAGTGTCTTGGCTATTCTTGGCCCTTAGCTATTCCATATAAATTTTAAAAGCAGCTTACTGTATTGTTGGGATTTTAGGAGAATTAAAATCATTTGATTGATTTGATAATTTTAGGACAGATTAAAATCAGTCAAGAAGAACATAGGCAGAGTCCAGGATATACCAAATATGGAGCTTCTGTTGTCCTCTCCCCCTGGAGTCACGGATGCATTACTTTCCCAATTTCAGTGTGTGACAATGTGCGCAAAGTACTGTCAACCAGGGAAGCTCACCTGGGCCTGGTGTCCAGGGTTTTTACTGGGGCTCCACTACATAAGTAGGAGTGATCACCCACATGGCTGATTTCAGTCTCCAGTTCCCATTTTTCCAATGTAGTCACCCTTTGCCCTAAATTATCCTGTTAGACTCTCCAGTTATCCAAAGTTCCCAGGCAAATAAAGACATTCCTATCAGGCATGATGTACTAAGTGCTTAGAGATTATCTCCTAGAAGCTAAGGACAAAGGCCAGACCTCTTTGGGGGCAAGTTTACAATCTTTACTACACATGAGATAAATAATATAATTTTACCTTCTGACATTAAATCAGCTTTGTATTCCTGGAATGCATTCAACCTGACCATAAATTATTTACTTTTTTATAGATTATGGAATTAGGTTTTATAAGCTTCTGTTTAGGATTTTTACACCTATGTTCAGGAATGAAATTAGACTGTAAATTTTCTATTTAATATCGTTGTAGGGGAAGCAGAACTTTACCTCTACCCTCTTCAGGTCTCTGGCTGGGCCTGAGAATTAAATTAACGTAGGACAGGGCTTCCCTGGTGGCGCGGTGGTTGAGAATCTGCCTGCCAATGCAGGGGACACAGGTTCGAGCCCTGGTCCGGGAAGATCCCACATGCCGCGGAGCAACTAGACCCGTGAGCCACAATTACTGAGCCTGCGTGTCTAGAGCCTATGCTCTGCAACAAGGAGGCCACGATAGTGAGAGGCTCGCACGCCGCGATGAAGAGTGGCCCCCACTTGCCGCAACTAGAGAAAGCCCTCGCACAGAAACGAAGACCCAACACAGCCATAAATAAATAAATAAATAAAATTTAAATTAACGTAGGACAGATCAACAGGGGGAAAGCACATAGGTTTATATATGTACATGGGAGCCCCCATAGGAAAATGAAGACCCAAAGAAGCGACTACACCTAAGTGTTTGAACAAAGAAGAGCCATTGTGGAAAAGTAACTAAAATATATGGAGAGACTAAAGGAAGATAAGAGTGGATTTTAACAAGGTCTGTTTGTGCAGATTTCTCTCTACCTTGACTCTTCATCTCTGTTGATAAGAATGTTTCTCCTTCTTGGTACAGAGAGGGAACATTTCACATGGGAATTTTTATCTCAAGCTTCAAGGTCAGAGTGTCCTTATCGTACCGGCTATTTTTCAAATGATTTTGGCTCAAAATAATCCTTAAGCCAAAGTGGCATATTTGGGGGCAGCACATGCTGGCACCCTTCACTGTTCTTTTCTAGTTTTGGCATCAAGATTATGCTTGGCACCAAGATGAATTGGGGGCTAGTCTCTCTTTTTGTGGATCCTGAAAGAGTTTTTGTAAAATTGGAATTTCATTTAATAAATATTTGGTAGAATTTGTCTTTTAATATTTGTTAGGATGTGTTAGGTTTTTCTTACAACTTAAATGAGTGTTGGATTTCATCTTTCTTAACGCTTTTCTATTAAGATTATTATACAATTTTTCTCTTTAGAATGTCAGTATTGTAAATTATATTAATGGGCTTCTAATGTTGAACATTTTATAACTTTTGGTTTTGTATGTTGCTGGATTTGATTTGCAAATATTTTTATAATGTTCATAAATATAATAGGCCTACAATTTTTATCTTGAATTCTCATATGTTATTATCAAGATTATACTAAATGTATAAAATAAATTTCCCTATTTTTCTATAACAGTTTGTATAAAATAGAAAAGATCTATTCCTTAAAGGATTGGTACAATTGGTTTATAAAACTTCCTGTAAGTGATCCCTTTTTGGGAGGAATAAGTTTGATTACCGATCTATCATTAATGGATAGTGGTATTTTGGCATTTTAAAAATACCTTTCTTGAGTCATGTGTTGGTGATTTATATTTTTCTTAAAAATACTTATTTCATCTATGTTTTCAAAATTATGGTCATAACTTGCTTATTTTATTCTCCTATGATTTAAAATCTCTAATGGAGCTTACACTTCTTCATGTCTAATATTGTTTGCTTATATCTTCTGCCTTGATGAAAATGGCCAGAATTTTTCTTTTCAAATAAACACTTTTGTGTTGATCATCTCTATAGGTTTTTTAAATGTTATTAATTTGTAAACTTATCATTATTATTTATTTTACTGCCTTTGGGATTATTGGGGGTTTTCTTCTGGTTAATTGAGTTTTAACTTTAGGCCATTAATTTTCTATTTTCTTATTCTATTATAGATATTTTAAGTCTATTAATACCTAAGTACTGCTTTGGCTACATTCCACAAATTCTGACATGTGTTTATCAGTAACAAATGCAAATCCCCTGACTCAGTAGTCTACATGTGTGTTTGAGTGTCAGCAAGGAGGGCAGTTGGACAAGACACCGGGCTGTGGGATCAGGGAGGAAATGGGTCACATAGTGTGGGGACTTGGGGGCCACTGTAAGGACTTTGGCTGTTGTTATTCAGAGTGAAATGAAAAGGATTTTGAGCAGTGAAAAGATGTGATCTGACTCACTTTAATAGGATCATTCTGGATGTATTAATTACATATGTGAATTTTACAATAAAAATGAATACAGATAGGGAAAACTTTGGCTCTGCCAGTTTTCAAGCAGACTCATGACAGTATTTCCAAAATCATCTGTTCCATATGTACATAAGTGTAAATTGATAGGATAGCTTTTCATCCAAATAGAATACTTCTTAATATGAAAGCGGACACATTTTATTTTTTTAAATTTATTCTATTGACGTACAGTTGATTTACAATGTTGTGTTAATTTCTGCTGTACAGCAAAGTGATTCAGTTATAATATATATACATTCATTTTCATATTCTTTTCCATTATGGTTTATCACAGGATACTGAATATGGTTCCCTGTGCTATACAGTAGGATCTTGTTGTGTATCCATCCCATATATAACAGTTTGCATCTGCCAACCCCAAACTCCCAGTCCATCCCTCCCCCATGCCCCTTCTCCTTGGCAACCACAAATCTGTTCTCTATATCTGGAAAGAGGACACTATTAATAATTATGCCAGGAAAACAGGTGCACACAAGGACCGCTATTCATAGATAAAGCTGGATACATGTCCTCCTATCTATTGAGCACTTACTGTGACTTATGTGTCAGTCCCTCTGCTAGGACACAGAGCCTCATCTGAGAATAAGAAAGGGCCCTTGTGGAAGACAAATCACCTCAATACAATGCGATCAGGGCTATGGAGAATAACAGAGAGAACAAGCCAGGCAGTCCTTTTGTCTTCACAGGCTATTTATGAAGAAGGATGGTTTTTAATTAAGGCGGCAGCCTATTTTCAGACTTAGTAATATCCTCCACCCAATCCTTTTTCCTTTTCTCAAAGCATCTTGTTCGATTCAGACACCACATATTGATAAACATTTATGCTTTATCTGTTTTAGATTGTTGTTACATCACTGTATTAGGTTCCTAGCATGGTCATAACAAATTAGTACAAACTCAGGGGTTGAAAATAACAGAAATTTATTCTCTTATCATTCTGGAGGCTGGAGTCTGAAATCAAGGTGTCAGTAGGGGTGGTTCCTCGGAGCCTATGAGGGAAAGATCACTCCACGCTTCTCTGCTAGCTTCTGGTGATTGCAGACAGTCCCTGGTGTTCCTTTGCTTGTACATATCTCCAGTCTCTGCCTCTATCTTCACAACTCCTTCTTTTCTATGGGTCTCCTGTGTCCTTTCCTCTACTTAAAAGGACTCCAGTCATAGGATTCAAGGCCCAGCCTAAATCCAGGATGATTACATCTTGAGATCTTTAACTAATTACATCTACAAACTTCCCAAAAGGTCACATTCTGAGGTTCCGGATGAATTTTTAGGAGACACTATTCCATCCACTGCACTTGCCTAAAATACAAAAAAAAAAAAAAAAAAAGAAAGAAAGAAAGAGAGAGAGAGAGAGAGATGTAATTCTAAAGTATAAGGGAAAAAACTTTTCTAAATGAGACTTTTGAATTTCTTGGTACTTTATCCTGGATCTGAGGAAATGAAATGTATTTGAGGTGGAATTGCTTTAAAAAGCACTCAGTTGGAAAAAGTAGATGGGTCAGAGGCTAAAGGTCACAGAAAAGAAAATGTTAACCACTATACGTGGTGGCTTCTGGGGGGACAATTACGTATTGGATCACCCACCAAGCCTGCTTTATAGTTTAATGTGAAAATGTAAATAAGAATGACAGTGTCTCTGAAGCATTTAAAAATGCTTACCCAACATTTATTATTATTAGTGTGTTAACAATTGTGTTAGATGCATAATAGAAAATGGATTGGTACCAATAAGTATTTCACTAGGTCAGCCCCCAACCCTTCCAGTGGCAAATGATTTAGAGTAATTTATCGGCATGATTTAACCCTAATCAGTGCTTGAGAAGCAAGTAGCTATATTTTAATATTTAATAATATACTTAAAGATATAACTATACAAACCTCCTAGGTTATTGCCCTTTGTTCAGCATGCTTCTTTGGAAAAAATTTTCTTGGATTTTATGAGAAGTGCTTCTAGAAGAGGAAGTAGATTAACAGCAGGCATGGAACAATGTGTACAAATTACAAAGTGACAGCATAGAGCAACATTTTTAAAACTTCGAATTGCTACAAGCACTTCCAGTCAAGGAAGCACTGAGGCAGAAAGCAGATGGGCACCCACTGGGGATGCTATAGTACGGAGACTCTCGGGATCCCTTCCATCTCTAAGGTTCCATGATGTGCTTGAGATATGGAGAAGTGAACACTGCTGAGGAGGCCAGCAGGCCCCAGTGAAGGAAAATGAGGCAACTGACTTAGAAACCTGGAGGGAAATGCTCCGAGAGCTTCTTGGAAATCCATACCCCAGGCCAAGAGGTGGGCCAGGCAACCATAAGGCAGAGTAATGGAATAGAAATATACCAGCTTTCCAGGCAGGTAGATCTGACTCTTGTAGGTGGGTGTGTCTCCATTCCTTCATATACAGTCATTAAAATTCATATGAGATTAAATATGCAAATTACCTGAATATTAGATGCATGACAAATGGTTGCTGGTATTAAAAACTAGGAAAGAGAAAAGAAATTGTTGCATAAATGGCAAAACTTCTAATCATCAATTAAAACTATTTACATAAGATGTATGAGCTTTTAATACTTATGAGCATATCTTTTACCATAAAGAGGAACTGTATTAGCATAAGTGATTACCGTAACATGGGAGTTATTTGCACATATCACTGTGGCAGCCCCACCCTGCTGATGTGCTATACACGAAAGTATGTGCTGCTGATATGGGTACTGAGAAATCAGGTTATCACTGGCCCTTCCTCCTCCGTGTCACCTCCCAAACAAGACAATATCTCATGTGCACTGTGTGTTAAAGAGAATATTTTTTTTTCTTTCTTTGGAAGAATGAAATACTTAGAAAAATAATTTTTAAAATTATCGGGATGCTCTCATTAGTACTGAGTTGTTTTTGCTGGAGGGGGTCAAAAAATCAGCTTTCTTGCTGCAAGGGTTTACTGAAACAATATGAAATTGATGTTTGATTATCAAGGAATTCAGCTACCTCTGGCACTTTAAAAATAGCATAACGGGGCTTCCTTGGTGGCACAGTGGTTGAGAGTCCGCCTGCCGGCCGATGCAGGGGACACGGGTTCGTGCCCCGGTCTGGGAAGATCCCACATGCCGCAGAGCGGCTGGGCCCATGAGCCATGGCCGCTGAGCCTGTGCGTCCGGAGTCTGTGCTCTGCAACGGGACAGGCCACAACAGTGAGAGGCCCGCATGCCGCAAAAAATAAAAAAATTAAAAATAAAAAAAAGCATAACGTTCAGTGACTTGAATAGGGCTGGTTTTGATAGATTACTGTTGTGGGAGACAATTCTCCATGGATCTCAAGCCTGCTACATGTTCTCTCAACCACTCTGCACATCTTGCAAACAGAGGCACTGACTGCCTTTTGTTACACACTATCTTTTCAAGGATGTTTGTGTAGAGAACAACCTTGACAGATAGAGACTGTGCTTCCCACTGGAGCAAAGGACAGGCCTATCTACTGCCCAGTGTAATGAATATAATGTCTCTTTTTGGAGCAATGAATAGGCATGTTTACTGCCCATTACAGAAGATTCCGGTCAGAGTTCTCCTGGGTCACAACCTGCTGGATGCGCAGGTATCATCTGGTCTTTTCCTATTGCCCTTTGGAAGTTGGGGCTTAGGGAGCCGGTGCAAAACGTGCTAACATCCTGGCGACAACAGTTGCTGTGAATAATGACACATTCTGAAGCCAAACTACAGGGCTTCCTAACTTGCCCTGCCCCTTACTAGCTGGGCGATATTACATAAATTACCTAACCTCTCTGTGCTAATGTCCTCATGTACAAAATGGAGATAATTATCATACCTACCTCACATAAAGCAATAGGAACAGGGCTGGATACAAAGTAATTGCTGAACCATTGTTAATTATTTTCATGAGATCATACATATTCCAGGAAATAATTTATCCAAAATGTTCAGGGAAACAAAGGCACAAATCAACCATTCTACCACCGTAGACCATTGATCCACTGATCTACTTCTCAAAAGCTGATTAGCCTAAGGGGAGGAAGAAATAAACATTTTCTGCAGCCCCATCTGTTGGATGGGGGGGATGGGTGCTACTCAAGTCCGACTCACTTTCTCAGCCACTTTGCAGAAATAAAGATGAGGTAAAGGGCTTCCCTGGTGGTGCAGTGGTTGAGAGTACCTCTGCTGATGCAGAGGACATGGGTTTGTGCCCCGGTTGGGGAAGATCCCACATGCCGCGGAGCGGCTGGGCCCGTGAGCCATGGCTGCTGAGCCTGCGAGCCTGGAGCCTGTGCCCCGCAACGGGTAACAAGAACTAAGTCCTTTTCATAAGCTTACAAGAGCCTTTCCTTTTTCATCTAACACTTACTCACTGAGGTTTTTCAGAGTAGTAGGCGGGGCTGCCGCCCTCTGGTGGTGCTGTCGTGCATTACGCCTTAGGGTCACACAATCTGGGGTATTAAAACCATAGTAGCGATGACTAGCATGGCAGTTTGCCAAGCTCTTTCAAGTGTTTCGCATTCGAGCCTCACAAAAACGCTGTGGGGCATGAGGTAGGAGGAGCGAGTGATTTGAAGTCAGAATACAATTGTTTGGTAATTCACTAAAAATATACTAAGTACCCACCAAGTACCAGGCACTAAGCTGGTCTCCCAGTGGCCTCTGCTTTCTGGCTCTTTGGCACTTACCAGTTAAGCCTCACCAAAAGCAAGCCCATTCTTGTTTCTAACCTTTTTTCTTTCTTTTTTGGTTAAGAGGGGAATGAGTGTTGGGTGGTATAAGCATAGGTGGGCCAGGAGAGTTCTGTAGCATTCTGGTTATGGTGCTTTCCTGATGCACTTCATATTTGCAGTCTGAGTGGTTAAAGATGCATAACTCAGGGACTAATTCTAGCATGCCTAGAGCAGCCCAGTGAAGAGTAAGTGGGACAATTTGTAAAGTCGTGTGTGTAGAAAAATTATATATTTTTAAAAGCCAGAGGAGTGTCTGACTTCCTAGAAGCTGGGATTTTTCTGCAACGAGGTATCAGGTGAGGTGACATTTCCTATCAACTCATAAATTCAAAGAAATCAAAACTACAGTAAACAATATTTAAACTAAGGGTAACTAGAATGTTACACCTAAAACACATAGGGGACAATAATAGCGATAAGCAAATAAATAAATGGAGAATTGGCTCTAAAATGGAAGTCACATGTATCTTGAAAATACCTGTAATCACTCATGGAGTATATCGATCATATTGATTTTTTAAAACAAATAATGCATTTCAGGGCTTCCCTGGTGGCGCAGTGGTTGAGAGTCCGCCTGCTGATGCAGGGGACACGGGTTCGTGCCCCGGTCCGGGAAGATCCCACATGCCGCAGAGCAGCTGGGCCCGTGAGCCATGGCCGCTGAGCCTGCGCGTCCGGAGCCTGTGCTCCACAACGGGAGAGGCCAAAACAGTGAGAGGCCCGTGTACCGCAAAAAAAAAAAAAAAGAATGAAAAGGTTAAGAAAATAGGAGACTGGAAAACAATTCGGCTTTTTGGGGGGGTGTGTTTCTGTATACTATTGACATTTGCTTATTCTTTGCACAAGTAGAGGAGAGACAGAGAGTGGGACCCAGCAGAATATTTAAGTGCCAAGACTAATGGTGGCAAATATCACTCCTGCCCATATTCTAGGGACCAGAGCTGTTATTTGACTCCTTCCAAAAGCAGTCGGGGCTGGGAAAGGCAGTCTTCCTAGTCCCAGGCAGAAAATGCAATGATTTGGTTTCTCTGCAACAGACAAGGCCTGGAGTTTCTCTTCTCTCCCTCTCAACGCTAAACATGGTCTGTCTGGCTATTGGGCCTTTACACTCCATGTTGTTTGCATCTCTCTTAGCTTATCTTTTCCAACCAGGTGGTAAGATCCAGAAGAGAAATCATGGCTTAAAATTCTTATACTAAATCACACCCAGCATGGGGCCCTGTGTGCTCAGAAATTCCTTACTCCTACTTAGTGCATTTCAATTTACAAGGTATCTTCACAGATTTATGGCATTGTGGATTGCTGAAACGCAGGACCACTATTTCTGACTTTAGGGTATACAAATGTTTGGATAAGTTGCAGAAGGTTGAGCAAAGCAAATGTTTTCATTCCATGCAGTTCAGCCAGGTCCACGTAGATACACCCTCTCTCTTTCACTACTAAAATAAACTCTGTTGGGTCATATGCTGTATTTTTCTTTTATCGCTGCTGGCATTTTATTTGAATGTGTGCATCGATACTCATAAGTAAGATGGAGGTTTCCTTTTTTTGTACGCTATCTTTTCTATGTTTTGTATCAGGGTTATACTCATTGGAAATGAATGATCCCATATAGAAGAGCGCTGCACAGGAGTCCCCATCTCTGAGTCTCTGATTGGAGGGCAGCTGTCAGGGGGGCCGCCAAACCCAAATTTTATACTGGGAAGCCACAGAAATGTGGGGACTTTTGTTATAGCAGCAAGCATTGCTTTTCCCAACTCATACATCCTTCTCATCTCAGGTCCTGCCAACAGCCTAGGTGACTTCTATGGCCACATGGATGACCTCCAAGCCTTAGCCTCACCATTCTTCCTAACCTCACTAGCCTTCATGACCTCATTTCCTCTACTGCCATTTAGCTACAGTCCCGAGCTTGTTATCCCCTAGAGCTGCTATTCCTCAACAATTACAAATTCTAACAGACACTCCCTTCCACAACTTCCTTTCCTTGCACTATAGCCGCTGCCTTGCTCTTCAATACCCTCAAGAGCTCTTCCCCACTTTTCTGCCCTTCCTGCCTTCACCTTCCTTCCCTGACCACATGTATTAGTCTACTAGGGCAGCCATAACAAAAGCTGTAGGCCAGGTGGCTTAAACAACAGAAATTTATTTTCTCACAGTTCTGAGGGCTGGAAGTCCAAGATCAAGGTTTTGGCTGATTCAGTTTCTGGTGGTGAGAGCTCTCCTTCTGGCTTGTGGACGGCTGCCTTCTCATGTGTCCTCACATGGCCTTTCCTTGATGTGTGTGCATGGAGAGACAGCTCTCTGGTGTGTTGTTTTTGTTTTCTTTTTTATTTAGTTTTATTTTTGGCTGCATTGGGTCTTCATTGCTGCACGCAGGCTTTCTCTAGTTGTGGCGAGCGGGGTTACTCTTTGTTGCGGTGCACGGGCTTCTCATTTTGATGGCCTCTCTTGTTGCAGAGCATGGGCTCTAGGCGCGTAGGCTTAAGTAGTTGTGGCACACGGGCTCAGTAGTCGTGGCTGTCAGGCTCTAGAGTGCAGGCTCAGTAGTTGTGGCTCATAGGCTCTAGAGTGCAGGCTCAGTAGTTGTGGTGCATGGGCTTAGCTGCTCCTCAGCATGTGGGATCTTCCCGGACCAGGGCTCAAACCCGTGTTCCCTGCATTGGCAAGCGGATTCTTAACCACTGAGCCACCAGGGAAGTCTGTTGGTGTCTCTTTCAATAAGGACACTAATCCTATCAGATAAGGGCCCCACACTTATGACTTCACCATACCTTAATTACTTTATCAGAGGCTCTGTCTCCAAATACAGCCACATGGGCATTACAGCTTCAACATATGAGCTTGGAGGGAGGGGGCACAAACATTCAGGTCATAACACCACCTTGTTATCAATAATCCATAAGCTCAGTTACTCCCAAGCTAACTACCACCCTGAATTCCCTTGACCACTTGTCCTTCCATCCCACCAGTTTGGAGAAACTAAACATAGATCAATCCCAGGGCCCACTTGCTCTGCTCCTACACCTACACTGCTGGGGAAAAAAAAAAAAATCACACAGAAGTGTAGACATGTTGTTGTCTTCAACTTGAAAACCCTCTACATTTCCCTAGTTATATCTCTATCTTATTTTCCATGAAGGGGTCCAGAGTATGCCACTGGGACATAAAAATTATTTTGAGCTGAAGGCATTTGAGAATTAGCAGATGCAGGAAGAGATTTTTTTTCTGAACTCCCCTTATCTGCCTGAAAGCAGAGCCTCCCAAAAGAACTCAATTGTCATCAATCCCTTTCCCAGGAGTTTCACAGTTAGACAAGATTGACTGCTAGCACTGGAGAAGGAGAAATTGGCACCAGGATAAGAGAACACCTAAGCAGGTATTGTCATAAGACTATCATATCTGCCATTTAGCCTCCTAAGGACCCATTTATTTTCCCTAAAATTATTTGTTTTCCTTTCTCCTTCTCCCCTTCCCTTATCAAGATGGTATATAAGCCCCAAATTCTAACCCTCCCTAAGTCACATTTTTTTCTGGGAACTTCTTTGTATGTATGTGAATAAAAATCTGTGTTTTCTCTGTCTCTTGTCAGCTTAATTCACAGGACTCCATGAATGAACCTAAGAGGGTAGAGGAAGTTTTTCCTCCTTGGTACCCACAATGACTATTTTAAATCTTCTCTACTTTCTTTAAGTTCCTCCCCAATCTGTCACTTCCCCTCACCCTCATCAAATGACCTCCTTTCCTATTTCACATAGAAATTGAGATCTTCAGGCAAATATCTCCTCAACTTCCTACCCAGTCCTCCAAATCTCTTTTTTCCCCTTCCCTCTTCATTGAATTGAATTGATGTCCCTTCTGTCCCCCCGATGCATTCATTGCCTCCCTCCCTGCCTTCCTTGCTTCCTGCTGTCTTATGCCTTTGCTTTGCTGTCTTTATGCCCTATCTTAGCTAGATCTTCAGTCTCTCCTCTACTGGCTTTTCTCCTCCAGCATTTAAATATGCCCATGCCTTCTGAATTTCTTGATTCCAGCCCTCTCTTGATTCCACAATCCCCCTGCATAGCTCAGGCTCTATCTTTTGTTCTCCTTCCCTCACATACAAACTTCTTGAAAGAGATGTCTGCACTTCTTTATTCCTTATGCATTCCTCAACCCACTGCCATATGCCTTCCTCCTCCACTTTACTTCTGCCAAGGTCACCTGTTTCTAAATCCAGTGACATTCACAGGCTTCCTCTTCCTTGATTTCTCTAATGTATTTGGCCCTGCTAGAAACACCTCCTTCTCCCCACTTGGCATCACTGATACCATCCTTCTCTGCTTTGGCTCTTGCTTCTTTGGGTCCTCCTTTTCTGGCTCCTATTCTTCCAACTACTCAGATATTTTCTCCTCTGTTCCATCCTCTTCTCTCCTCTTGCTAAATATTCTCTGATACGTTTCATCTACTCCCATGGCTTGAACCGCTAACTAAATGTGGACTCAACACCAAAATCTAAATCTCTGTCTCAGCACTTTCTTCTGAGCTTTAGGCATCTTCATTCATCTTTGTACTAGACATTTCTTCTGTAGCCCTACAGGCTACTCAAACTCAACCTGTCCAGAACAAAACTCATTTTCTTCTTCCTCAAATATATCTCCCATCTTGGAGATTAGCACCATCCTTTACTGTACCACCCAAGCTATAAATCAGAAAGTAAATCTGATGCTCTCGTCAACCTTCCTCCATCTAATCAGGCAGCAGTCTTGTCAATCTTAGCAGCTTAACATCTCCCAACTGTAGCCCCTCCTCCATCTCCATCACCATATCTCAGTTCAGACCTTTATCATCTCTTCCTTGGATCATTCTTATAGTCTCCTAACTAATCTGTTACTCCCTCCTCACTGCAGTCAGAAATCTCTTTCTAAATTATGCAGGGGAAGAAAAATTGTTTTCCCTCTACCCATCTGAAATTCGACTAACAAAAGCAGATTAATAAGAGAAAAACAAACAGAAGTGTATCAACACGGACATCATGCATACACATGCGAGTTCTCAGTGATGAGTAACTCAAAGGGGTGGTTAGAACTTGGGCTTATATAGCTTCTTAACAAAAGAACAATACGTTTTTAGAGAAGTCACAAGACAAAGGTGAAGGACTTCAGGTTTCTAAGGCAGCAACTTGTGGGAAGGTAAATATATGGGAGAACTAATAGAAGACAAGGGCTAGTTAATAAAGTTTGTTATATAGATTCCTCTGGTGCTGTCTCTGGGCTAATAAGAGTTAGAGTTGTCTCCAGTGATCTACTTCTGTCCTTCCTGGTAAAGAGGGGAGGGGGGAACACCTTTATAAATTTACGTTCTGCTTTAGGTAAATAGAAGCAAAGTAGAGAGCTTTTCTGATATCTGCTTCTTCTCAATTGGCTTCAGCACAAAATAATCCTTAAGCCAAAGTGGCATTTTGGGGGTGGCATATTCTGCTACCCTTCAGTTACACATCTGTTCATAACACTGCAGTTGCTGAAATTCACAGATTGACCTCAGGGCTTTCAGAATAAGGTTGAAATGACTTGGGGTGGCACATAGGATCCTTCATGATCTGACTTCTGCCTTACCTTTCTAGCTTCCCCTTTGCGGGGTTCCTACCTCTACCCATCCTCAACTATAGTTCTGGCGAAACCAAACTACTGGTACTGAATGTATCACATTCTCTCTAATCTCTCAGCGTTCACGCATGCTACTCCCTCCAACTGGACTGGAATCCCCTCCCTCCGACTCTACTTCACCTTACAACTCATTCTCCAAGGATTGTTGTGGGGTATTATAGCCTGAGGAAGACTTTTCTGGACACTCAGTACTACTACCACCCTTCTTTGTTCTCCTATAATGCTTTGTGCGTATCTTTATTATTACCCTTGTGTGAGCTGGAAATGACTTGTCTAATTTCAATCAATGAAATCCTAAAAATTGTGCCTCTTCAATCTCTCTAAAAACCTGTCCTACTTTTGCTACTGGGCCACTGTAAAGTCCTCTATTGGTTTCCCTGTTTCCATTCCTCCCTTCTCCACACCCAACCCATCTCAGCATCATTACCAGAAGCATCTTTTTCAGATGCAGATTGAATTAATATGCCTTCTCTGCTTCAAAGGGGTCTTTCAAGGAGGGCTTAAATCAGAAATGGTTCAGAAAATGTTACTTTCACATATGAATGAATGAAGTCAAAGATGGCTTCATAGAAGTGGGATTTTGCTAAAACATTTTAGGATTAAAAGACTATCCATCAGTGGAAAATACCAGGGAGAATACTTTAGATGCCTCTTTAAGGACCCTGAATAGGCTAGATTTGAATGCATTGTTGAGAGAGAAGAATTGTGGGAATGAATACTGGAAAAATTGCCTGGAGACAATCTAAGGAGAATTTTGAGTGCAATCCGACAGGGTTGCACCATTAAATGTGTTTTATGCAAGACAAAATTGGGTTCTGCATCTACTTTCCCTGCTTCAGACTGATACAGTTTAGGAAACTTAAATGGGAAGTGAAAGGAATTATTTTTCATTATCATTATTAAGTGACAGATCATATTATTGATCCCAAAAGACTGACGGAAATCTCAGTGTCATGGCAATGCCACCCCACTCTCTGCCAGAAAAGAAGCCAAGAGATGTGTTGGGAGGGAAAGAGCTGAGGGGGCAGATCGAAATCATTTTAAGAGCTGCAATTTTAATGTTCTGCTATGAAAATTACTGAGATATACACTGACCTAGGAAACATTGTTTAAAAGAAAACTATCAATTACTATCATATTTAACCAAAGCCAGTGCCTGTTTCAATGCTTAATTTTTAAAATGTGTATCAATTATAAGATAATCATATTCTTATAAGAGAATCTAACCAATAAGAATAGGAAAAATTAGGGGGGAATATGCCATTATTTAAAAAGGAAATAATATGCTACAAAAATTTTGTCTTCAGAGAATATGATAGGCTATTTAAGAGGATGCTCCAGTGTAAAAGCTTGGTTATCAAATTCAGATGCTTCAGGGAAGGACTCTTCTTTTGTACCACAAAATAAATAGTTTGCATTAGGGCAAGGTTCCCCTCAATGGTCTGAATCATCTTTGACTGGCTAATAATTAAGCCAGTGATTTTTAATTTTTAAAGCTACTTTGAGACAGGGAAAGGTTGAATTAATGTAGATTCTGTTATTATTCTTAAATGCTTTTAAAACAATGAATTGAGAATAGCAATGCCTGGATTAGATTTCCAGACCTACAGTGATTGAAGAACTTCCACTGCATTATGTCAGTTAGTCAACAAATACATCTTGCTGCTAAAAACAAACAAACAAACAAAAAACTGAGTACAATGTGCTGATGGGCTACATGTTTTGTAAACCGAGTTTAAGTCATATAATTATTTCTCAGGAACATATTAAATATTAGCTATCATGATTTTGAATGCGGGCTGTGACAATATTGTGGGATATTTTACGACACTTAAAGGAATATTTAAGGCTAGTGAAAGGGAGGTCTGTTGAATTGAATGTAAGTATCTTCCTCCTGCCCTCTGTTAGAAGGACATTTACTGATAAGACAGCAGCCTTAGGAACAACATGAAAGGTGATCTCTACTGGTTACATACCATTTAAGAAAGACTGGTGGTGGTCAGCCATAAAAAAGAATGAAATACATAATGCCATTCGCAGCAACATAGATGGACCTAGAGATTATCATACTAAGTGGATTAAGTCAGACAGAGAAAGACAAATACCATTTGATATCACTTATACGTGGAATCTAAAGTATGACATAAATGAACTTATCCACAAAACAGAAACAGACTCGCAGACATAGAGAGCAGACTTGTGGTTGCCAAGGGGAGGGGGTTGGGGGAGGGATGGATTGAGAGAGTTTGGGATTAGCAGATGCAAACTAGTATATATAGAAAGGATAAACAATAAGTTCCTACTGTATAGCATAGGGAACTACATTAAATATCCTGTAATAAACTATAATGGAAAAGAATATGAAAAAGAATATATATATATATGTGTGTGTGTATGTTTGTGTAACTGAATCACTTTGCTGTATAGCAGAAACTAACACAACATTGTAAATCAACTATAGTTCAATAAAATAAATTTTAAAAAAAAGAAAGACTGGTGATTCAATGAGTTGAATTTAATGTTAGAAATTGAGCTGAATGATAAAACATAAAGTGTTTTCAGACTATAAAGGCACATATTAGCAGAGTCTAAACTATGAGATTCTAAAGAATGTATTAGTCTAGGAGAGTAGTACTAAAGCTTTTCTAGACTAAAATTAAAATAACTATTAAACAAGTAGTGATTTAATAAAAAAAAGAAAAAGACAAAAAAGAGAGAGTGAGAAAAAGGAAGGGAGGGCGCAAGGGAGGAAGGAAGGAAGGAAAGAAGGAAGGATGGAAGGAAGGAAGGGAGGGACATGGGAAAAGGAGAGAAAATTTAAAGGAACTGACTTAATACTTGGTGCCAAATTCAGTGGGATTTTTTTCCCATGAGAATAAAACCAAACATGAGACAATAAACATGCATAATATGTATGGACACAAATTTTGTAAGCGCTGCCAAAATGACAATGCTGCTTCTATTTTCAGAAATATTTTTATTGGACACACTCAGTTGATTTTATCCAGCTGTCAGCGAATACTTTCTTGAAGTTGCCAGAAAGTGAATTGATTGTGAACATTTAAAACAATGAGTAAATAATCTTAATCCATCCATGAGCATAAAGAAGGGCCTGTGGGGCTTCCCTGGTGGCGTAGTGGTTGAGAGTCCGCCTGCCGATGCAGGGGACACGGGTTCGTGCCCTGGTCCGGGAAGATCCCACATGCCGCACAGCGGCTGGGCCCGTGAGCCATCGCCGCTGAGCCTGCGCGTCCGAAGCCTGTGCTCCACAACGAGAGAGGTCACAACAGTGAGAGGCCCCCATATCGCAAAAAAAAAAAAAAGGGCCTGTGGGCCAAATGGCTTCCATATCTGCTTTTTGGCACAGGTGTCGAGGTGTTCCTAGACCTGGTTTGTGTCGGATGTGCTTTCAGAATTGTTTTTCCAATGGAAAAGCTAGGTTTATGATGAATATCTTCAGTCTTAAAAGGTCTTCCTGGTGGCCAATAGTAGCATCTTTTCCTGAGATGGCTGCCTGGGACCGGAGAACGTCTGCTGCCTGTGCTAGATGGATTCAGACAAGCTCAGGTAGGGATTTGGCCCTTGAGTTCAGACTCAAAAGTTCCCCAATGCAATGATGAGCATTCTTGGTTCTTCTGTTACAAAGAAAAAATAATGGCATGGCTAAGATGCCTGGTTACCCAGCAGCACGTGGCTTTTGTACCAACCCCGGGCGGAGGGAGGACCGTGAGCCAGGCAGGAGTTTGGCCAAGGTTTGTGGAATCACATCCCATCTCAGCTACCTGCTAGCTCTGTTAAGTAACCTCAGGCAAACTTGCCCATCTGAGAGTGGGTCTACTGATGCCTGCCTCCCAGGGATGGCGCACTTCAGTGCAATTATGTCAGCAAGAATCTGTATGCCAAGCGCACAGACCAGTCACGGTGCCTAGAGCCGTCATTCTTGGAGACTCTGAGGTGCCGCAGCTCAGACTTTGATAATTGGTTGTTTTTTAAAATGAAGCTAAAAATGATAGAATCTTTACCTAACACCTAGGGATATCTGGCTGCCTGCCTCCAACAAAAGTTACACTAATACCAAATTCAGACTATTAATAATGAATCAGAAAGAGTGGGCTTTACCCCAGAAACCAATTAAAGTACAGCCAAGGGCTTTGAAACCAGACAAACTTGGGTTCGGATCTTAACTTCTTAATAGTCATGTGGCCTTGGGTAAGTAATCCATTTCTGTCAATTTTCTCCTACGTAAGATGGCTTCATGGTACTTACTTCAGTATGGCGTTGCCTAGATTAAATGAAACGATGTGTATGAGTGCGCTGGCTCTGCCGTTGACTAGCTGGATGACCTTGGGCAAGTTTCTAAATCTCTGTGCTTCAGTTTGCGTGCAGGTCAGAGGCTTTCAGTCATCCCTAATTCAGAGGTGGTTCAGAGGATTACGTGGAAAACAATTAAAACAGGGGCTGCCACATGGTGAGTACTCACTAAATGTTAGCCATTCATTTTTCCATCGTCACTTCTTTTTTTAAATAAATTTATTTATTTTATCTATATTTGGCTGCGTTGGGTCTTCATTGCTGCCCATGGGCTTTCTCTAGGCGAGCGGGGGCTACCCTGTGTTGCGGTGTGTGGGCTTCTCATTGCGGTGGCTTCTCTTATTGTGGAGCACGGGCTCTAGGCATGCGGGCTTCAGTAGCTGTGGCACACGGTGTCAGTAGTTATGGCTCGCGGGCTCTAGAGCACAGGCTCTGTAGTTGTGGCGCACTGGCTTAGCTGCTCTGCGGCATGTGGGATCTTCCCGGACCAGGGCTTGAATCCGTGTCCCCTGCATTGGCAGGCGGATTCTTAACCACTGCGCCACCAGGGAAGCCGTCATCATCACTTCTTATTCAGCGATGTTATTATAATAGCCAGAAATTAGGTTGATTAGATGACAATAGCACAGACTTGAAAAAAATGCTTTAACCATATAGAGTATAAAACGGCAAGAGGAGTAACCTCCTAAAAGTAGCATGCATATTCTTGCTCTCTTGAGTTTAGCCTTACACAGACTCTCAGTGGAACGGAAAGAGGAGTCCAGGTGGAGGAGAGAAGCAGTAGCTGTTTTGGAAAACACTGAGAGAGGAGAGGACCACTCTACAGGAGCGAACCACCCATGAGCCAGCAACGCTGGCCCCGCTGCTATCTTTTTTTTTTTTTTTTTTGCAGTACGCGGGCCTCTCACTTCTGTGGCCTCTCCCGTTGCAGAGCACAGGCTCCGGACGCGCAGGCTCAACGGCCATGGCTCGTGGGCCCAGCCGCTCCGCGGCATGTGGGATCTTCCCGGACCGGGGCACGAACCCGTGTTCCCTGCATCGGCAGGCGGACTCTCAACCACTGCGCCTCCAGGGAAGCCCCGCTGCCATCTTTGAGTATCACCATCATCTTGCATTTCACTGTTCACCAAGCACCTCCCATCACACACTTGACCCTCACCTGAGTGGCCAACCCTCATGTTACACACCCACCCCTTTCAGGTTTTTCCTTTTGCCTGGTGTTCTCTGTGGTAATGTAACTTTTTCCTCATACCAGGAACTAATTCAGAAAATGTGTTGCCATGGAAGTTTCTGGAAGTTTCCACATATTGACAAAGAAAAGAGTTAATTGACCTGTCGCACCACACCACCTCCCCAGAGCTCATCTTTAACTACACTCAGGAGTCACTGAGTAAACACAGCATCTCTGCTGTGTGGCCTCTCAAGCAGGCAGGATGCCTCTTGATGGAACTAGATTCAAAAACAACCCAAAAAACACCTGCTCCAAAGATAGGAGACAGCGTATTAAAGCTGTGTCAGGCTTACTGACTGATACCTTTTAAGCCCAGTCTGATTCTTTTCCGGCCCTTGACACATGCTAATTGGCATCACTCACTCAGCAGATGCTGAGAGGAGACTGGCTCGTTTCCTGCTTCTCCTGTACCCAGCAGGACATCTTTCTGTAAACACCAAACGGGATGCCTTAAATAATGAGAAAATATGTGAAATGGGACTTAGATGTATTTAGACCGTTTATTCATCACTGAGTATGGCCAAGACCTTCTTGCGCTCTTCTGGGGGGTGAAGAAGAGTGTCACAAACGGTGGGACAAAGTAGAAAATGGGACACGTGGCAACCAACTGTTGTCAGCACTATTTGCCCGCTGTGGCCTTTCCTCACCTCAGTGCGCAGCCTCACGGCTCCTTCCTGAGTGTGTTTCACTCATTGGATAAATATTTATTTGCAGATATTTATTTCTACTGTTCTTGGCGCTGGGAACACCACACACACACACACACACACAAACCTGCTAAAAATTCTTGCCCTCGTGGAACTCCACAGTAACATTCAAAATACATGGGACGTCAGTTGGCGATGAATTTGATGCAGAAAGATAAAACAGGAAAAGGGGAGAGGGAAAGTGGGCTTGGGGTGGGACATCCAATTTTAAATAAATTGGTCGGAGGCCTCGCTGAGGCAACACTTGAGCAAACACCCGAAGGAGGCAAAGCCAGTCAGGCAGGAATCGGGAAAAGAATTCCAAGCACAAAGTGGTAGCGCACCTGGTGAGCACAGAGACCGACGGGTGGGCGCAGAATGAGGGGGGATGGGGCCGTGGCAATGAGGCCAGAGAACTGGCAGGGGGCGGGGAAGGGTTGAAGACCATCATGAGGACCCAACCGTGGCTTTACAGTCACCTGTGGAACTTTTAAAACCAAGTGATGGGGTTTCCCTGGTGGCGCAGTGGTTGTGAGTCCGCCTGCTGATGCATGGGACGCAGGTTCGTGCCCCGGTCCGGGAAGATCCCACATGCTGCGGAGAGGCTGGGCCCGTGAGCCATGGCCGCTGAGCCTGCGCATCCGGAGCCTGTGCTCCGCAACGGGAAAGGCCACAGAAGTGAGAGGCCCGCGTACAGCAAACAAACAAACAAACAAACAAAAAAATACCAAGTGATGGTTGGATGGAGCCGAGGCCTAGGAGTGTTTTTGAAGTCTCCACTGGTGCCTCCCGGGAGTAGTCAAGGGTTGAGACACACTGAGTCCAGAGGAAGGACATGAGCTAGCTTACGCTTCAGAAGGATCATGGTGGCTGTAGTTTTAAGAACAGGCTGTAGGAGGACAAGGGTGGAAGCAGGGAGACCAGCAAGGCTACGGCAATAATTCAATGAGGGATGCTGGGGGCTTGGATGGGGATGGAAAGGAGCTGGTGAGAAGAGGTCAGATGCCTCCAGCTAATTTTGAAGGTAAAGCCACGGGGACTTCCCCACTGATGGAATGGATATAGGGTATGAGAGCAAAAAGGAGTCAGACTTGACACCAAGCTTGGGGGCTGAGCAATTGGAAGGATGGGGTTGCCATTTGACTGAGATGAGAAAGACCATGGGAAGAACCGCGTTTATTCAACAACCCAGAAGGCATTTCTAGGTCCAATATAAACACATTGCATGGAAATGCCCATAGATAGTGACGTACTCTGCGCCTGGCACTTTCCAGGGGTCAAGAATGCCTTTAAGAGGGACAGGGTGGGGTGGGGCTGGAGGGCAAGTTTCTATAGCCAAGTACGGTTAAGGTAGTTTGATAACAAATAATAAACACGTGTTCCAAGCATTTTCCAAAAATAAACTGAGGAGATAAAGACATAGCCAGGAAAAATTTCCCATAAATGCCTCTGCCGCCATCTCCTCTAAATCTTTAGGACCCTGTGGGAAAAGGCTTTGCTGCCTTGCAGGAATCCTGGCAACGGCCCTAAATTCAAGAGATGTAAGGGATGCTTGCTGCCTCTCCCTTCTCCCCAAGTGTGCGGTACTGAAAACTGAACAGAATTAAGAGAATACTCTGAGTGACAAATGGCAGGGGAGTTAGTCAGCCACCTTATGGTGGTAAGCAGCCAGTCCTTAAAGGGCGATGCCTGAGTCCAGTTCCTCAGGGAAGTCTCAGACCCTTTACAGGGCTGCATATAATCTCATTTTCCAAAACCCTGTCAAATGTGTAAGATGCTTAACGTTGACCATTTTTTCAATGAGAAGAAAAAATGTAATAACATTCTTTTAGCAATCAGTAACAATCAACATGTGATTGGATTTGTCATTTAAATCACTTCATTTAGGACTAATGAAGTCCTATTTAAGGTCCTTATTCACATTATATATTATGATTAATGATATAATTTTTTAAATTGAATCCTTACGTGAATAAGATTTATTAACACAAATATTTCCTGACAAACTTGGCCCGGGATCAAGAACGACATTTCCTCTGGGTTTTAGGAAAGAGTCAAAGTTATTATAAATGGTCGCTTAGGGGAGATAGGGCTATTTTCTCCACTTATTTGAAGTAGGTCAGATTGAGAGCTCAAGGCTTCCCTAAGGTTGTAATTAAGTATGAATATTAAAAAACTGAAAACAAATAAAAAATAAACAGCCTTCTTAGGCATTCACATCACAGGCCTTTCATTAAGTTTGTACCTCAGGCGAGATCCTTTTCTTTGGAAAAAAGAATACAGTTTAAAAAAGAGAGAGATTAAAGAAAACCAAAACAAACAAAAACCCCTGTGCCATAGCTCTGGAAGTCTAGGCTTCTAGAAAGATTCACTCAAGCATGAACGCTTTGGAGAAGTATTTAAGAGGACAGAGCTGAGGCAAAAATGCACGCACACACTCAATAAGCAGCCTGAACTGCTGTAATCCAAGCCTGCAGGTCGGTCACATCTTTCTGTCTCTTCCCACCCAAATCATTTACTCTTATAAAACTGGCTTAGTCAAATCAATATCTAGGCTAGCAATGTAAATTTAGTTACAGTGAGGCTTGGGTAAACATTAGCCCTGAGGTATTTCTTGGTCCATAGAGTGATAACTGAATTAAGTAGCATCATTTCATCATTACCGTACGAAGCCCACATTGTTACACAAGAGAAGCTAATATTTCTAACTTTTTAGCTTGGCCAAATGTGCTATAAGCCTTTACATGAGCCAATTTGCTATGCATCCTCCTTGAAAAGCTACGAAACAGGACCACACAGCAGCTACGTTTTCAGCGAGGATGGAATGCGGAATGAGAAGGGTTCACGCTGGGCCACGTCCAGACACCAAGTGATCAAACTACCGAAGGGGGCCCACTGCAAGGTAGTTCCGAGCGCACCAATGCTGTGTGTCCTACAGCCGCTCTGGTTGAATCCCCAGGGCCCCAGAGTACGTTCACAATCCTGCCTTCCATCCTGTCTGCATGTCCAGCTGTGGAAAACAAACCAGACCTCTCCAAACACAGAGGCCTCCTTGGAGCCCCCGCTCAGGCATCCTTTCTTCAGGAAAACTTCCCTGACCTCCCTGTCTTTGGGCACTTCTCTAGCAGCGCGCTTGCCTCATTAAAGCTGTGTTTCTGCCTCTCTTCAAACACTGGGAGCAGCTGGATCGTCGTTGATCTCTGGGTCGAGCTCAGGGACAGACACATATTAGGTATTCAATACTGTGTGTTGAATTAATGAATGAACATAATTGAAAAGTTGACATGCAAACACCTACTATGGGCTAGGTGCTGGATAAAGGGATAGAAGACATCTCCTCAAGTAGCTGAGGATCTGGTCAGGAAGATGAGGAATGTGAATAGAGACAGAACGATAAAAGCCAGCATCGCTTAAGGGCCAAAGCAGCGAGCTGCCAAGGGGAGGGGGAATCACAGCGGGACAGGGTACAGAGTCTTGAAAGAAGAGCCAGACCACTGGAGGAAAGGTCTCCTGAAGCCAGATAAGCAGAGGGCAAAGGGGACATGATGAGCAAAGCCCTCTTATGGAGCTGGAAAGTATTACAGTTTAGTATATTACAGTACAGACATTAAGAGGCTGGGTTCTGGATGGATCCAGACAAAACCGGATCCAAATGGACGTAAAAATACCTTCCTCATAGGTATGGGGACAGAATATGTAAAGCCCTTATCATGGAGCTTACATATAAAAATGTTTTTTTTTTTCTGTTTTTATAATTTTATGGGAGTCTAGTTGATTTTAAATGTTGTGTTAGTTTCTGCTGTAAAGTGAGTCAGTTATACATATACAAATATCTACTCTCTTTTAGATTCTTTTCCCGTGGAGGTCATTACAGCGTATTGAGAAGACTTCCCTGCTGTAATTGCTATTATTCTCATTCCTCGGGACATGGCTAGGACATTCAGAAGTCTTCTTTCTAACTGTGATGGACGTGAAGTTTGGGGCTGTGAGTGTAGATAAAGGACCAGTGTGAAATATTAAGGTCTCTTTCTCCTCTAGATTTGATCACAAATGGTAATAAATGAGCAGTCAAATTTTAAATAGAGTCCCTGACATTCATTTTAGAGCACTATTAACTAAGTCTGCACCACCTCCTTACAATATTGTCTTTCTGAGGTAAGGATCCCAGCTAATGTAACATTCAGAGCATCTATGGGTTGGCTATTCAGTGTTCAAGCCTGTGTCACATTAGCCCAACAGGGTAAAGCAAGGTCTCTGCTAATTATCTGCCTTTTCTCATCTCTTATTTGCCAGTCTAGTCACTAGCAGACAAATCAACTCTTACTCCTGAATTGTTTCAGGTTTTTTGTTTCATCTCTCAGTTGTACTGTAATCTCCTTTAAGGGGAGAGAATAGTTATTATACATCATTTACGGCCTCCACACTATGTAGAAACGCTTAATAATCTTCTCCTGGCTACCACTGGCCACTCATCACCAAGGGTTTGGCCCTTGATCCTATGACACTCCACTCCACGACGCCAAGATCCTAGTGCATAGCTGTTAGTGTATCTGACACCATCTTGGGCCCTTACAATTTCTTCTGTCCTTCCGCTGACCCTACCCAGGACTATACCGTGCAGTAAATCACTTCTCTGTCGTCAAGGGCTTTGTAGTTAAAAGATATTGTTTAAATAATCATTAGGACCAGGTGGCCTCTATGCTCTGTTAGGCCCCAAACAATGATGGAAACCTTCACTGACGTATTCTTGGCGCCCATGAGACTAGTTACCCATTCATGGATCTTGACTTAGGAATGCATGTCCTGTTTTCCAAGCACCTACCCCCTTACCCTAGGTTAACTACAAAATTGCCTCAATGGCCCCTCAGTGGTACGGAGTATGGCTGCAAAGGCTTCTGGATGGTTACCTGCCGGATCCCAATCCCACCCTGTAAGTTACCCTATAATTGACTGATCCATTGATTATACGCAGCCGTCTGCCTCATTTTTCAGTCTCAGTTCGTGGGTACTTTTCGTTCCCTCCGTCCTATAGACACTTAATATATATACACATACTCTGAGTATGATGTTTGATACTTTGCTGATACATTACCTAATAGAGAAGTTTAACCAGGTAAGCTGATGATGCTACGTTCTGCAATAATTTTTATTATTTTGAGAAATCTAATTTGAAAATTAGCTGAAAAAATCCCCCACTGGCTCTGAACTGCCTCCTCCATTCTTCTAGACATTTAAAGCAAATTTTCAGATGCCCCCTCCAATAGGATTATTTTTTCCTGTAAATTGGGGTCATTTTTAATTTTAAAAAATTGAACCCAATTACTTATTCATTTAAAAATCTTAAATATGTCGCTTATGATGATAAAGCAGATATTCGCTTTGCATATTAAGCAGTTTCATGCGTGAAGGGCAACCAGACTGAAAAGAACCCGCAGACTAAGGAGGCTTCGTCTATTAAACCAAATCTTCTTAGGTAGATTTCTAATTTTGCTACTCGTGACTCATTGTGTTTTAAGGGAAAAAATAATAATAATTTCCATCTTTATTATGTTTGAAGGACTTATGATCCCCCGACCCTCCTTCATTCCTCTTCTCCCAGATTTGCTGTGAGCACTAATCACATTTATGAGTTTACTTATGGCCCGTGCTTTACATAGTTATTCTGTTGGTAGAACATCCCTAAGGGTTCTGTGCAGAGATATTTTTTAAATGATTCTCATGATAAAAACGACTTATTAGCTGAGTCACCTGGGAAAATTATTTATCCCTTTTAAGCCTCTTTTTCCTATCTGAAACAGTTGGGGGGGGTTAATATTTCCCATTTCAGGGCTTCTGTAATGAGGAATAATAAACCCCAATTCTCACACTTAATAAATTAAAGCCAGTATAAATTCCATATATATGTATATATGTATGTATATATGATATATACACACACTGTATATAGATATATAGATATCTATCTAGATATAGATATAGAGATATATATATCTCTATATCTATATCTATATATCACCTCTTACAATTTATAAAAGGATCTGTGTTTCCATACTCTGTTTACTCTGATCCTCACTGTAAAAGGATTCCCCTTCTGGAATCTATTCACAAATAACAATGGTCCTGTAAGCAGTCCTCTCAATTAGTCAAGAGGTCATTATAAGAGTTTTTGGTTCTACATTTTATATGTTACTAACAAATAATACTTGCAAGGGCGAACTACCATCATCTTTCCACACTAATTTTCATATTATAAAAAATAAAAAATATGGGTTGGGGGCTGGCTCTTGGGCAAAGAGGGATGAGAAAACCGTGAAAAGAATTTCACTGCTCTCTTTTAAAAATATTATTCTAATATATTGAAAAAACAAAGAAGTTTGTTCTCTGTAGCTGAAATCTGCACTCATATCTTTGGAATATGCCTTCACTTTACTATGATCTAATCAAATTTGAAAGCCCCAAAGCTCATTGTTAGGAATCAGATCTGCTGTTGCTGCTTTCAAGCCAAAAATAGTTTTAATAAATGAAAGAATCAGAGATCTAGTCATCTCAAAGTAGTTATTCTGTATTTCATAATTTAGAAAAATAGAAATCACAAATTATAACCAACAATTTACTCTAGAGCTTATTTAGTATCAGAGGATCACTCTTTCGTTTTCCCAACATATTATAATTTTTTTAAGTGAGCGCCAAAACTCTTTTTATTAATAAATCCATTAGCAAGTAATAATAATGTATTTTGATAGAGCCCCAAACACAAAATTTGCTACAGCCCCATTTTTTTTGGCTGTGTTTCAACAAAATAAGCAGAAGCATAATTATTTGGAAATTTCAAAAAAATATATGATATTCAGGCCTTACCTCAGGTGGCCTGAACCAGAACCTCTGGTTGGGCAATGTATAGAGGGTACCTGCTAGAAACGCTTGTTTATCTAACTTTCCCCTGTGATCCCATGGAGAAGCCTGGGTTTAGACCTATTGTTAGACCACTTGGTACACCAGATGACACTAAAAGGTGACAATCATAAAGCAGCAGTCACGGCAAAGAAAAAAGCCAGCAATATTGCAGGGTGTTTAGGCTATATCCTCTTTTAACAGTGCTTAGCAGGTTGATCCAAATCAGACGTCTTTTTAAAATCTGGACTGTACGTCTTCTTGTCCCTCTTATGTTTCCACCCCCATAAGTTTCACCTATGTCCCTTCTGATTAACATTTCAGAAAAATGTTTATTTAGAAAAATGAAAAAACAACATGTTTTCTGGGCAAATAATTCAAGCAATCAGAGCTAAAAATTAATCAAAAATTTTTTTAATATTTTAATCTCTCTAGGCCAAACGGTGAGGATTCATGAAGAAGTTAACTATAAATTAATGTTTTAGGTCATCAGTTCAGATTATAACTCTTAAAAGTGTATTTTAAAAATGTAACTCATGATTAACTAGACAGTCTGTTATCATGAACCTAATATCTCCTAATTATAGTGAAAAAATATTGTAAGCCCAGGAAAATTTCACATCAATGATCTTTGCTTGATTTTTCCAATGAGTATCCACCTCTCTCACAACTGTGTAATAAAAAATACTAAGTACCTTAAAAGAATAACGCAGTTACATAAATCCAGATTATTACTTAGAAGGAAAATTATATAAAAGTTTTGAGTGGAACAAATTTATAAAGTACAAATTAGTTCTGTTCCTATATTTAAAATACATGTGATCAGGCTACTACCAAAAAAAAAGAAAAAAACAGGTACATGTAAGAACTTAAAATTCCACATCATAACAGTCAGTTCTGTGCTTTACATCACCGCGCCTTCCTATTCCTGTCCAAAACAAAGCTTTGTTTTGCAGCATTCAGGATTTTTGTTTGTTTTCTTTTTTATTATTTTTATTTTTATTGAAATATAGTTGATTTACAATGTTGTGTTAGTTTCACACGTACAGCAAAGTGATTCCGTTTTTTGTATATATATATATGTTTTGTTTTGGTTGTAAGTATGTTAGTTTTTTTTTTCTTTCTTTCTTTTTTTTTTTTTTTTGCAGTACGTGGGCCTCTCTGTTGTGGCCTCTCCCATTGCGGAGCACAGGCTCCAGATGCGCAGGCTCAGCGGCCATGGCTCACGGGCCCAGCCACTCCGCGGCATGTGGGATCTTCCTGGACCGGGGCACGAACCTGTGTCCCCTGCATCGGCAGGTGGACTCTCAATCACTGCGCCACCAGGGAAGCCCAGTATGTTAGTTTTTATCTCAGCTCAGCCCATCCTTTAACCAAGCATCTGGATTAGGACCAGCCAAGATCAGGCTCTCCAAACTCCCCACTCTAGCACAGTCCATGTCCCCTTGCCAAAGGCAGCATGCGTTTCCTAGGAGCAAGGGTTTGAGGGCTGAAGGACCCTAGAGAAAAGGTTGAATTCAGAGATCCTCTGCAAACTCCCTGCCAGCCAGGCTCTTTCACACTCAGCATTGGGGTCATCAGGGCCCCTGGAGGCAGCCCCTCCCCTTGCTGGAGAGTGTCAGTGGTTCGAAAGAGTTTTCCCTTGTGTCCAGACTCCCATGTGACCTTGAACAAATCACAGCATCTCTGAGTCTGAGATTCTCCAAATATGAATGATGAAAAGAGTGATGATTTCAAAGGTTACACAGATCACAGAATTCTTCCTAATTACTTAAATGGCAGGAACTGGAATAAAATGTTTTCCTATAGGCACTTCCCTGGTGGTGCAGTGGTGAAGACCACAGGCTCCCAATGCATGGGGCACGGGTTTGATCCCTGGTCAGGGAACTACTATGATCTCGCAAACCGCACAGTATGGCAAAAAAAAAAAAAAAATTAAATTAAAAAAAATGCTTTTCCTGTAATATCTTTGGGGCTGAAGGATCTTATGTAACCGGTGAGGTCTGTGTTTAAAAGGCAGTGGCAGGGACTTCCCTGGCAGTCCAGTGGTTAAGATTTCACCTTCCAAGGCAAGGGGTGCGGGTTCGATTCTTGGTCAGGGAGCTAAGATCCCACATGCCTTGGGGCCGAACACCAAAACATAAAACAGAAGCAATATTGTAACAAATTCAATAAAGACTTTAAAAATGGTCCACCTCAAAACATAAAAAAAAAAAATAACACCGGGCAATAAAGAATTGTCAATGTGACTGAGCAGTGGCTAACATCCTATTCCCTCGGCACACATCACCCACTCCTTGTTACCCAGATGACCAGCATCTGCCACTGGGAGCCTAGCTTGGCACTCATCAAGCTGTCACCAAGTACCCAGTTCCCCCAAAACCTCCATTGCCAAAGTCAGTCTTCCCTCCTCCTCTGGTTCTCCAGTTCTCCAAATATTTGTTACTGTTGCCTAATTCCATCTTTTAAAAATTCTCTTCTCTTGGCCCCAGGGACAACACATCCCTGATTCATTCTCCTTTGCCATTTTCTGACCTCTCTTTTGTCTCATTCTTTGGCTCCTTCTCCGTCCCCATAGTTAAAAATAACCACTTTTTGACCCTCTTATCTTCGCCAGGAAGAATCCCAAAACTGAGCTCTCCTCGAAACCCTGTCACTAACTCACTGTGTGGCCTCAGACAACCCACAACCCTCTCTGGGTTTCCTTTATCCCTGAGAAAGGAAAGGAGCTGGACTTGATGATCCAAAATCATAGTCCCTCGGAGTTTGGCAGTGCTACACTAGTCTGTCCTAATCCCATTCCTGTCCTCCATCAGCATATGGTACATTTTCAGAAAACCAGTCCAAGTCTGTAATGGAACTAAGACCACCAGGAAGTCATCAATTCCAGGGTAGAAGAAACCTTAGACATCATCTAGTCTGAAATTTTCATTTCATAGCTGAGGAAACTTAGGTCAAGAGTGGGTACTCGGGGCTTCCCTGGTGGCACAGTGATTGAGAGTCCGCCTGCCGATGCAGGGGATGCGGGTTCGTACCCCGGTCCGGGAGGATCCCACATGCCGCGGAGCGGCTGGGCCCATGAGCCATGGCTGCTGAGCCTGCGCGTCCGGAGCCTGTGCTCCGCGACGGGAGAGGCCACAGCAGTGAGAGGCCCGCGTACCGAAGGAAAAAAAAAAAAAAAAAAAAAAGAGTGGGTACGCGATTACCTCACAGCAGGGATAGGAATGAGGAGGAGGTCTCCGGGGCTCTCACATGTTCCAATATCAGAGCTTAAATATCTTCCAAACCTGGTTGAAATGTATAATGGTATCAGAGTAAAATGTGATATAGAAGGTATAAGCTGGGTAGGGCACTTTAGAGCCTTTTTCCCTCTTTAAAAAAAAATAAACTCTGTACTGTAACTCTAAGAAATTTGGAGAGGTATTTGCTATAGAGGGTGCTTAACACAAAAGTAGCAAAATCAGATCACATAAAACATCTTAGATGTATATTTTTAAATAGGCAAATAAAACAGAACATCAAGTCGCAGAACACATATATTTACAATAATTCAAATGTCCAAAGCACAATACAGTGGTATCTCTTTAACAGTTCATATAATTTAAGACATACATTCACACAAGCATATGAACAAATACTAGTCTCCTAGACCAAAGGCTGAAGAAGCTACTCAGACGTTTTGGCACTGACGCCTACATATTTATGGCAACAAATAATGATGGCTTTAAACTTTCAGTAAGATCTTTTGCACAAAGATAGGAAATGTACAGAATGGGAAAAAGACAGTCAAACAAATGTACCTTTACTGTACTATTTATCTAACACCACATGGGATGAGGCACCGCTCAGTAAATTTGATCAGGATAGTCTATTTACTCTGGTCTGCAATGATGACATGAACCGAATTATTCCCAAATCTAACTTTACTTTGCGCTTTATAAATAATTGCTGCTTGGTTCTTCCTTCTGCATCTTTTAAAAATGAACACAACACTTTTCTTTAACGTAACTCAACTTTGGTGCCAATAAGTTAGTAAAATCCCTTTTTTAAGAATACGAATACTTGGAACTTATTTTTTCTTTTAAGAATCCTGAGTGAAAGGACAGTGTCAGTGATATCACCTCCAGGCCAGCTTTGAAATGATCAGTGGTGCTAAAGACTAAGATATTATCTAGAACTTAAACTCTGAAAAACAGCCCCATCTTTCTCTGGCACGAACCTAAGTGCTTCAGCACATTTCCTATTAACCAGGGAAAGAGACCCTTTGGTTGTATTTCAGAAAAACAAAAACAACCCCATTTCTGTCCTTCTGTTTATTTCTGCAGACCACACACAAAGCTGAATATGAAGAGATTCGATCACTACATCATAAAAATACAGGCACAAAATTAAGTGGACGCCACAAAGGGTGTGTCTGAAAACACTGAATTGACTGAATCTGAATCAGATTTCACCCTCGTGGACTTTAAGATGCCCTCAGCTATGACCGTTTCACTGGGAAAGAGCCTGACTTTCCCATTCTGCCCTGTTGCAGTATCCTTCAGGGGTTCCAAAAACACCACTCTTTTCCCGGCCCCTGCCTTCCGTTCATCGGCGGGGGCATCGCTTTCAGGGCCAGAACTGAGAATAGATGCATGGGCATTGCTTTGGTTTAGCATATTTTTTCGTCTCTTGGGTTTACATTTGCAGGGACACGGTGTCAGATAGAGGTACAGAAGTACCAAAACAATGCTGGCCACACAGGCTGCAAGAGTGGTAAAAGCCGTGTTAAATGCCTCGTGAGCATGGGATCTGTTTACGGTGAAATTGCTCACGTTTATTGTGATATCCACAGTTTCATTTAACAGACGTTGCCGATTCATTGCAACACAGGAATACACTCCAGCATCCTCGAAACGAGGACTTTCTATAACCAGACTTCCATTGGGAAATATGTGAAAGTTTTCTATCTCTTTATCGGGCTCCAGCACTCTGTTATCTGGACCGACCCACATGAAATCGGTATTCACGTTACCAGTCTTGCTATCACAGTGGACAATCAGCCTCTCCCCCACTTGAGCCTCATGAATAAAGCCAAGGGCACGGAAGGAACCATTGATGATACTGTCAGAGCAGTTCATAAAGCTATCCTGGAGCAGAAGCACCTGATGGAAGTGCCTAGCGTCAGACCACAAGCGACAGGTATAATCATTCTTAAAATCCATCACTGAGCTGAAGTGCCTACGATACCAAAAGGTCAGCAACGAGTAAAGGGAACAGTCACAGACAAATGGGTTTCCATGAAGGTAGATGCCTCTCAGCTGCCTTCCTGGCACTAAATTTATATGATGCATCGGCAGGGAGGGGATCCGGTTATAAGAAACATCTAGAAACATCAGTTCTGCCAACTTGAACCTTCCAACGTACAAATCCATGGGAAACTGCGTGAGAAAGTTTCCACTTAAGTAGAGTTTCTGCAGTTGGGAGAGCCCTCCAAACGCTGAAGGGTCGAGATAGGAGATGTGATTGTTGTAAAGCAGGAGCACTTCCAGAACCTTCAACTCCTGGAACACTGCACTTTTCACAGTCTTCAGCTTGTTGGATGATAAGTCAAGACACTTCAGATTTGGAGTGCTGGAAAAACTGTCCGTAGAAATGCTCGTGATGTTGTTATGCCGAATAATGAGGGTGTTCAGCTTTACAAACGACACGGGAATCCACTCAGAATCCAGGAGCCCGATTCTGTTATAACTCAGATCCAGTCTCTTGATCAGTCTGAAAAGGTTCCCAGGCACCTTGGACAGGTTTTTGTTGGTGCAGCTGACGATGTCAGTGGCACAGATGCAAGCGGTGGGGCACACCCCGGAGGCCCCACGGCTCGCAGTCACCGTGATCACCAACAAACACAGCAGTTCCCTGCAGCCCGGTCTGACAACTCCAGGCAGGGTGGGCAGTGCGTGTAAACGTAAAGACATTATGGTCGCCTCTAAGGCTCTTCCAGGCGCCTTTTCCACCAGCTCAGCCTCCCACCAGTGAACCTGGTAAACAATCAATATTTAAAGAGGGGTAAAAAAGCAAAGTTAACTAGCACTAGTTAGCCCTTAAGAGTAATATCTGGCTTTCTTTCCAATAACTTTTGAAATGGAGGTTGTTGTTTTTTTCACACTGGGGAGCCTACGTGTCCTTTTTATTGTTGGATGCAATTTTTCCTGAGTTACTCCTGCTTACAGACATTTACAGTCCCATTCTATCAACACAACCGTCTCAATATCAGAAACTCAATTGTTTTTTAAGGTGCATCCTGCGTTGTTTTTTTTAACTCTCTCCAAGAGTCACAAAAATATACAAACGCATCTTATAAACAATTACACGGAAATACTTAGCAAGCCACCCGTCCAGAAAGCAACTCACGGAGCTGGGAAGCCTCACGGGCTCCGGAGATAGGCCGCCGACGGTGGTGTCTTCTGCAGGTCTGTGCGTCTGTCTGTCTGTCACTCCGGCATCTTACGCGTTCCTTTCCCTTTAGCTCCCGGCGGGCGGCAGCCTCTCGTTGGCTCGCAACTTTGGGGAGTTTCAGGCAGCCGCAGCGGCGGCAGCAACCCCGGGCGCAGGGAACGTCTCGGCCGGCTGCGGTTGCTTCTCCCCGGCTCTCTTCATTTGCTCTGCTGAAGGTACCGCCTGGGCGCTCTGGCCGTCGCGTGCCCGCGCGCGGGGCGCCTTGCTCCCGGAGCCTGGTCCAAGGGGCGGAGGCGCGGGGAGCGGGTCGGACCCGGCCCCGCCTCTCCGCGCACCGGAGGCTGCAGGGCCCGGGTTCCCGGGCGGCGCCGGCCGGGTTTTATCCCCGCGCGCCCGAGGTCGGGTGCGGGGCGGGGAGACCGGTCCCGCCCCCGCACGTTCTCCCTCCAGCGGGAACCAGCTCCCGGGCTGCGGGCCGGGGGCGCGCGGCGCGGGGAGGGGGCGGCAGCACAGCCAATCGGGGCAGCGGCCGGCGCCCCCTTCGCCCCC
This sequence comes from Phocoena sinus, assembly GCF_008692025.1. Lineage (NCBI taxonomy): Eukaryota > Metazoa > Chordata > Mammalia > Artiodactyla > Phocoenidae > Phocoena > Phocoena sinus. The sequence continues at coordinate 66,071,887 of NC_045772.1, read as the reverse complement.
ACCCGGCAGACCCGCCGCCAACTCCACCACCCTCCCCCCACTCCCGGGTCCCGGGAGAGCGGCCGCGCGGGTGGGGCGGGTGGGGCCGGTGGGGGGTGGACACCTGAGGCCGTGGCCGGCGTCCCCCGGCGTGAGGACGCGGTTTCGCACTCCTGCCAGTCGCGTCCGCGAGCCCAGCCGGGGTCAGCAGGGTGATAGGGTTGGGAGAGGTTAAGGGACACGCCCAGTCCCGGAGGGAGAGGTCGCACCCTTCAAGACCCACTTCGTCGCGGCAGCGCAGGTCGCCTCCCTCTCCCACCCAGTCCGTTGAGCTCCCCGACCTCTTTACGGCTTGCTTTGGGCGAAGGCCAAGGGGACTCGCAAAGCGCTAAGTGCAGTGGGTTTTAAAGGTTTACAAAACAAACACAGAAGCTGCCTTCCGTCTTCGCCGTCATTTGGGGGCGGGGGGGGGGCGCAGAGAAATGGGGCACGTTCCCTCCGGTGCAACAGGATCTCTTCTAGGGGAAAGGAACCGGGAAAGCGCAGCGGGGACACTCCGCACCTCCCTGGGAAAGTTCTATCCCTTTCCCAACTCAGGAGGAAGCATCAGCGATGGTCCCCCGTTCGCGAAGGAGAAGCTCAGGAAATAAGGGTTGGAACCGACCTTCCGCCTGGAAGGCAAAGATAACAGTATTCAGCGTGAAAGAAAAAGGAAAAAATCCCGGATCCAGACTTTTTTTTTTTTTTTTCCAAATGTGTTCGCGCCGGACAAGGACTGATCCCAGACAGAAGGGGTGTCTTGCGCGGAGGTTCTTCATCCCTTCGGGAGAGGCAGGCTAGGAAAGTTGCAAGCAGGGTGGACAAGGCCAGGTGACAAGATCAGGCAAAATGAGGTGGGGGAAGGGGAGTGGAGCTGATGAGCTTTTCGATTAAAACTCCATTTTTGGTTGATTCCGAGATCTTTTTTAACGATGGGATTTGACTGAGCCAACTGACCCATTTAGCCGTTATATCCGGATTAACAAGAACTAAATTACTGCGCTGACAAGAGATATTAACCAAAGCAGAAGGGAGGGGGGCATTGAAAAGAGGACCAAATTGAGAACAACAGTTGGGGGCAGGGCACATAACTTGTAATATTACTTAAAAAATAGAAGCGATGACGTAGACAATCAACTGCCCCCCCCCACACACACACACACACTTGCGGTACCGTGAATTTAGTGAGAGTTGTTCTCTACATTGTCCATGAACGGATTCATGTGGTAGCACAGATCTGCTAGGCTGGTGCCAAATCTAAATAGAATTGTATGCATCGTTAATTTAGTTAGGCTTTTTGTGGGATGAATCTGAAATAGCACTGGTAAATTACGATTTTTCAGGTGAGAGCAGCTTGATTCAGATTAGTTTCAGTTTTATGAAAAGTTGAAGTTTATCATAAGACTACAGCCTGAAATGCTTCAGGAACGCATTCCTTACTGCGAGCTCCCAGGGGAGAGGAAGAGGTTGAGATTTTCTGAAGTTTACGCCACACGTCCTTGGGTTCTCAAAAAAGCTTGGTCTCCAGGCCATTTTTACAGTTAGAATGATTAACACAGAGAAATAGATTAAAATTACTCAGAGGTATACTTTTTAAATGACTCATAAATGACCAGGTGTTTGCAGTATTTTACTGAGTAACTAACATCCTATTCAAAGGAAAACATGAAAGTGGGAGAAAGACCTGTATTTAAAAGGAAAATAGTCTAAAAAGAAAAGTGACTTCAGGGGCTTCCCTGGTGGTGCAATGATTAAAGAATCTGCCTGCCAATGCAGGGGTCACGGGTTTGAGCCCTGGTCTGGAAAGATCCCCCATGCCCCGGAGCAACTAAGCCCGTGCGCCACAACTACTGAAGCCCGCGCGCCTTGAGCCCGTGCTCGGCAACAAGAGAAGTCACTGGAATGAGAAGCCCACGCACCGCAACAGAGAGTAGCCCCCGCTCGCCACAACTAAAAGAAAGCCCTCGCGCAGCATAGAGGACCCAACACAGCCAAAAATAAAATTAATTATTTTTAAAAAGTGACTTTCAAAAATGGAAACAGAATGGTAATGTTATATTATTAGGGCTGAAGGCACATCTTAGAAATATTATGCAAAGATTACACAGCCTAAATAAACTGCATGCACTCAAATCCACAGGCAAGTTTATTTATCTATTTAGAGACCTGATTTTTGGGATTCTGCACGTTTGCCAAGGGGAAAAGAGTTTTGAAAGGGATGGGTTTACTCGGCTTGGTGAAGAGAAAGCTAAGAGTTGACTGTAATAATGGTATAAGGTGAGACCTTACTTTGTGGAGGATAACTTTATATCTTTCTGGCATCCCTTCCCCTTCTTCTACCAGATCCACTCTTCCCACTCGAAGGTATATTCCACAAGGGTGGAATGTTATGTCTTGGACACTGCTCTTTTCTTAGCTTCTAGAACCCTGCTTGATACTTGCTTGTCATTGAAGGAATTTTTGATGAATCATCTGCTGAATGGAGAACCTATTCTAGGCTTACATGACCTGAATCTGCTCATAGCCCTCCTGCTCTTTATACCTCAAAAAGCTTTTCTGAAAAACAGAAGAGAGGAAAAGACGAGCCCTGCGAACATTATTTGAGTCCTGGATCCCGCAGTGCCTGAAGGCCACTGCACAATTTTACTTCCTTTCTAATTACATTCTCCACCCCGCATCCTTTTTCTTTTTCTTGTTCTTCTCCCGCCCCCCTCCTCCTCCTTTGCTTAAATTATTTTGAGTTGTGTTGGTGTCACTTATGACTGAAAGAGTCCTAATATATATAATGATGGTAATAATAAATAAATATGTAACGGGCTATTATGTTTCAGATCCGAGCTCTGTGTCTCACATGCATTATTTTGTTTACGGCTCACCAGAACCCTGTGACATTGTATAATCCTATAACGCAGATGGTAAACAACTGTGTTCCAAATTATCTGAGAATGGAATGGAACAAAATTAGCTTGAAGCTCCACTTGAAGGAGTTAGATTAAACAGAAGAGAGACGTTTTTGACAGGGTAGTTCCAGCCTGCAATGGGTTGCCAAGACAGATGGTTGAGTTGCCTTCTCAGGAGTTTGAAATAGGACACATAGATATTTCTCTGGTCTTTTCCACATGGCATAATCTATTGGTTTTTTTGACCATTCAGTGATGACTCCAACGGATAGGAGAAAGTGAATTGACACTCGATGTGATTCTGAATCCAGTGTGCTCAGGCACGTGTGGTCCTTTGAGTGTCTGGCTGGGATTGGAAGTAACTCCTGACTGGGTCAGGGATTTGAGTAGATGAAATCCCAGGGCATTTTCTAGCCCTATGATTTCCAGAATTTCTCAGGTTGTAATCAAAGATGTAAGGAATTAGGTATATGAGACAAGAAATTGTTACAGCACTAGTTTGATCATTTGGAGTCATTTTTACTAATAATGAACACTTTAATAGCACTTTATATGCTGTGAGGGGCTTTCACATTCTGTGTCTCATTTGATTCTAGCATGCCTCCTGTAATCAGGTATAGTTGGGACACCAATCTAAAGTCTTTTTTTAAAAAAAATTGTTTTATTCAAGTATAGTTGATTTACAATGTTGTGTTAATTTCTTCTGTACAGCAAAGTGATTCAGTTATACATATATATATTCTTTTTCATTCTTTTCCATTATGGTCTATATGGTTCCCTGTGCTATACAGTAAGACCTTGTTGTGTATCCATTCTATATATAATATTCATAGTTTGCATCTGCTAACTCCAAACTCCCAGTTCATCCCTCCCCACCTCCCTCCCCTTTAGCAACCATAAATCTGTTCTCTATGTCTGTGAGTCTGTTTCTGTTTCATAGATAAGTTCATTTGTGTCATATTTTAGATTCCACGTATAAGTGATATCATATGGTGTTTGTCTTTCTCTTTGTCTTACTTCACTTAGTATGATAATATCTAGGTCCATCCATGTTACTGCAAATAGCATTATTTCACTCTTTTTTATGGCTGAGTAATATTCCATTGTGTATGTGTGTGTGTGTGTGTGTATATATATATATATATATATGCCATATCTTCTTAAGCCAATCATTTGTTGATGGGCACTTGGGTTGCTTCCATATCTTGACTATTGTAAATAGTGCTCCTATGAACACTGGGGTGCATGTATCTTTTTTTTTATATATAATTTTATTTATTTATCTTTGGCCGTGTTAGGTCTTTGTTGCTGCGTGCGGGCTTTCTCTACTTGTGGCAAGCAGGGGCTACTCTTCGTTGTGGTGCACGGGTTTCTCATTGTGGTAGCTTCTCTTGTTGCGGAGCATGGACTCTAGGCATGCAGTCTTCAGTAGTTGTGGTACGTGGGCTCAGTAGTTGTGGCATGCGAGCTTTAGAGCACAGGCTCAGTAGTTGTGGCGCACAGGCTTAGTTGCTCTGCGGCATGTGGGATCTTCCGGGACCAGGGCTCGAACCCGTGTACCCTGCATTGGCAGGCGGATTCTTAACCACTGCACCACCAGGGAAGCCTGCATGTATCTTTTTGAATTATATTTTTCTCCAGATATATGCCCAAGAGTGGAATTGCTGGATCATATGGCAACTCTATTTTTAGTTTTTTAAAGAATCTTCATACTATTTTCCATAGTGGGTGCACCAATTTACATTCCAACCAACAGTGTAGAAGGGTTTCCTTTTCTCCACACCATCTTCAGCATTTATTATTTGTAGTCTTTTTGATGATGGCCATTCTGAACAGCGTGAGGTGGTTCCTCCCTGTAGTTTTGATTTTCATTTCTCTAATAATTAGTGATGTTGAGCATCTTTTCATGTAAGTTGCCTCTTTTTTTAACCTTGGAACACATCGGGTGTTCTTCAGGGACAGCTCACAGGAGTTTCTAGCTCTGCGGGAGCCTGGTTGTTGCATGCAGAAGCTTTCTGCTGAGAGCCCACTCTGGGGGCAGCACTCTTGGTAGGGTTTTTGCAATGTGACTGCAGCCTAGGCCCGCAGGAAACAGCTCACCAGCTCTGGAAGTGCACTCCACTCCTGCAACAGCCTTTTGACCTGTTCCAGTTGGTTTTTGTAAATTGCCCAAGATTTAAGGTAGAACCAGATCTCGAACCCAGTACTATGTCTCTGACTGTATGGAAACTTGAGCTCCAGCCCCTGTGCTCTCTTAACTCCAGGTGGCATGTGTCACCTTGTGGCTGGATTCTTTGGAAGCTCCATAGGCTAGAAATGGGGCAGGGAGTGGAGATGGAACGTGCAAGAAGTACCCACATACCCTCCCCAGGGAGAGCCCACAGGGGGGCAACTGTTCAAGTAATCACCATTCACCCACCTGCTCTTTCTATCTCCTGTCTTCACGGACGTGGACTAGATAGGATCTTTGTTGTTGTTCTTTTTAATTTAGCTGAAATAAAATTCACATAAACAAAATTCACTGTTCTGACCATTTGAAAGTATACTATTCAGTGGTTAATGTCGTGCAACCATCGCCACGATCTAACTCCGGAATAATTTCATGACTTCCCGAAAGAAGCCCTGGACCCATTAAGCAGTCACTCCCAGTTCCCCTCCTCCCAGCCCCTGGCAACCACTAATTTACCTTCTGTCCCTATGGATTTGCTTATTCTGAACATTTCATATAAATGGAATCATACAAGATGTGGCCTTTTGTGCCTAGCTTCTTTCACTTAGCATAATGTTTTCAAGGTTTGGATGGGTTTTTTTGGCTAAAGTTTGTAGAACCAGTTGGGATCATCCCTTTGAAAGTCTTGCATAGTTGGGTTAGTTGCACTTGAGCTTAGACGTGGGGCATCTGCCCCTGCCGTTGTCAGCCTCGAGGCCGGAAGTCCCATTTGTCCAGAGTCTTCAATTATGAAAGTATCAAGCCCCTATGTGATTATAGAAACCTAGCAGTCTTCTGAGCTAAAGACATCTAAGTTCTAGTCCTGGGCAGAACTGCTTTCAGCTCTCCATAAAACCCAAGAATCAATTAAGGATATGACAGTTAATGGTTTCTTAAATTCCTTTTAACTTCAAAACATGAATCTGATTTTCTGATCACAACCTGTCTCCTGTTGCCCAGGCCCCAGGAAGACAGACAATTAGAACACAGGTACTAACCAGTTAGAGCCGATCTGGGTTTAGTTCTTTCCTCCGGGTCAGTTATCGCTGAACCGGGCAGACATAAACTCCTCCTTTCTCCCCAATGATGTCAGTTTCATGGCTGCTTCAGGAAAAGCAACTGAGGGCAAGTTGTCTATAGTTGAGACATCACTTTAATTTATTACGTATTCGATCATGAAGGGGCAGCATCATTTCTCAGAGGAAAAACAAAAGTGTATCCTTAATGTGCAACAGGGATGTGGGTGAATAAATGACTGTGCATGCATCTGTCATTGTGCTATATTGTCATTAAAAGTAATGTGGGGCTTCCCTGGTGGCGCAGTGGTTGAGAGTCCGCCTGCCGATGCAGGGGACGCGGGTTCGTGTCCCGGTCTGGGAGGATCCCACGTGCCGCGGAGCGGCTGGGCCCGCGAGCCATGGCCGCTGGGCCTGCGCGTCCGGAGCCTGTCCTCCGCAACGGGAGAGGCCACAGCAGTGAGAGGCCCGCGTAACGCATAAAAAAAAAAAAAAAAAAAAAAAAAAAAAAAAAAAAGTAATGTGGCAGAGAAATATCTGGTGACATAACAAAAAATTACCAAAATTGCTCTTCCAATTTTTGTAAATGAAAATACATATGTATATTAATCATATGTATGCATCAAAGATAATCTGAAAGAATATATACCTATCCTAACAGTGGTTTTAAAATTTTTCTTCTCTTATCTGCATTTTCTATTTTTCTGCAATGCTTTTGTGATAAGAAAACTCAGAGACAACTTATCATTGTTTAAAGTTACCAATGACTAAGTCATGTGCATCAGTGTTTCTTCTTTACTGTGATTACTACTTAATATTCAGCAACTCTAGTTTTAGAGAACAAACCCTCTTCTGGCTTCTCAGGCAGGAAGTGACTCTGATTTCCCCTGGTTTGAGATAATAATTGCTGTCCCCTCTTAGCACAACTGTCATTTATTTGGCAAATATTTCCTGAGCATCTGCTATGTTCCGGGCACTATTCTTTAGCCTGAGAATTTTAGCAATACACAAGTGCTACTGTAGCTCACAAGTCTCGCGAGAATGAGGCACATATAGTCACTCACATATTTCTTGTTGGCCAACTGTCCATATTCCCAGGTTTGCAACTCAACATCCTTGGTTGGGATCAACTCCCAGCAGTTGTGAATCCTTCCCTCTCACAAAACATTTTTAGACCAGCCTTTGTAAGGAGCATGGTCCCCTACCCCATACCACCATTGGGTTTTCAATGAGAAGCAAAGAAAAAGTAGCAACTAAAAACCTTTTTTCCTAATCCTAAAGGTACTATGCATTCCTTGTAGGAGAAGTGGAAGGTACAGAAAAACTGTAAAGAATCAGAGAATGCCATTTATAATCTTACTGGTCAATTTATTTTTGCTGAAAGAATAAATCCATTGTTGTGAGGAGCCTGAGAATGTTGCAGAAGGATGTTTTTCTCTTTGTCATAATTATGTAACAAGAGAAATAAGCAGACCTTTCTTTTCTTTTTTTTAATACTCTGAATTCTCAGCCTTAGGGATAAAATAAGCAGATGAAAATTTGCTTTATAAAATTCAGTCTTAAAGCCATGCATCTAGCATTATGGTTCCTTTTATGACTGGTCATAAATGGTAGGTGCTCTAATTTTCACTTTGCTTATTATTAGCTGAAGGGATCGTCTATTTGAATTCTTAAATGCTGTTATATCTCTCAAAACTGGGGCTAATTTTCTCTCTCTGAAAAACATGGATAATTTTTAACAAACCCAGTTTAGAGAACTAGATGAAGCGTTCAGACTCCAGTTTTATGTCCTTTAAAAAATATGATTTCCTGTAACAGGAATTATCGTACCTTTGTTAAGGTGATACTTGATTATTCATGGAACTACCTGATTGGAAGCAATCATTATTTGCTAGTCAACATTTACACAAAATAGAGTAACATAAAATTGAGAGAGAAAATAATAAACACTCTATTATATAACCAGCACTGTTGCAAATACTAATTCAATTATTTTCAGCAAACCCTTGGCCCTCTCTAGTGAATGCTCTGTGAGTAATTGGCTCTGGAACTCTGAACTTTCAGTCTGTGCTCGTGGAAAGAAACATTGTATTCAAATGGGGAAAGGCAGAAGGACCTCTGGAAAGATCCAAGGAAGTGGGCTTGATAATAAGACCCAACATTCATTCTCAGCATCTACCAGGCTTCTCATTTAATTCTTACAAGTGTCCCAAGAGATGGCCATTAACATCCCCATCTTCTAATGAGGGCAGTGGGGCTTAGTTGATTTATATAACTTGCCCAAGATTAGTGGAAGAACCATATCTGTCACCCAAGTCTGCCTCTCTCTGATCTCATGCTCAACCATTAACTCTAATGCTTCCCATTAGGGAGTAGAAGGTTCAGCCATAATTTAAATTCCATTCAGCAAATATTGTTAGCTCTGGCCACACTCCCAGACCCATGATATGGTTGCTCTACTCTAGGAATTTGTAGTGTTATTAGAATAATTACAGGATATAAGACAGTATATAATTCAATTTCAAATTGGATATTACCAAGAGCTAAAATATTTGCAACAGAAAATATGTACTTTGGGCACTGAAAATTCCAATACAAGCAGAATTTTAGGTCTTACTTTTTCTAATTTTAGGTCAACCATTTCTTGGTTGACCAAGTAGCTGATTCAACAGAGCGAATTGGATGCAAATAAAACCATAATTCAGGAGAAACTATTTGAATAGTCAGAGATGAAAATGAACTCTCAGAATTAAGCAACAATAATATGAATCCTTCTGGCTCATTTTAGCCATGGCATTCACAATGGAGAATAACAAGCAAGGAAAGTAGCATCTCTCTCCTGACGTGTGCAAAGGGTCTGAAACATCCTCTAATTGTATGCCAAATGGCAATGTATATTAAAAAAATAGGGCAATGTGATAAAATTGAGCATTGAATAAAGAATCATATCTCTGGGTTCTGGTGCCAGAACTTACATTTACTAACTGTGTGACCTTAGGGAAGTTGACCTGGTCTTTCAGACTCTGAAGTCTCCCTATTGTGAAATGGAAATGCAGTACCCATGTAGGCTCTATTTGAGTTCACGAGGCCGATGGAGATGAGACATGTGAAAAGTGCTTTGGGAACTATAAAACTGTAAAAGAGTGTCACAGTGAGTCCTGTTCATGTGTTGTTCATCCTTATTGCCCTTGTGCCTTGGACGTGATCTGACACAGCACAGATGTTTAACAAATATTTGTTGAACCTAATGGAACCGAAGCTAGGTTTGCGTACAGAATAAACAGATCTGGAGAGGTGTCTCACCACAGTGTTGTTTGTACTAATTATATGGCTCCCCTGAGCTGGGCTGTACCAGAGCACAACAGGTCTTCATTTGGTCCTCGTTTGGAGAACCTGTTGTTCACTCAGCCCCGCCTTACTCTCCATGGTACTCTCAGCTACTGCAGATGGGAATGAGCCGCCAGTCTGCATGCCTGGGCTGCCCAGAGCCCCGGGGGAATTGAAGCTGGCAGGTTGTGGGGGAACATCCTGGGTGAAGATCTTTAGTTAGCAGAGATGACTGGCAATGTCAATATACACTGGAGGGTACCCAAAGGGGTTTTGAACTACAGGGAAAAAGAAAATTAAAAAAATAATAATCACTCTCTCTGGAGAGCAGTTTTGACATGCTGCTGCTTGCCTCTTGCATCGTGATAGAAATGCATGGTAGGAAACTAAGGAAGCGTTCCTTGGAAGCTGTTATGTAGAAGAGGTCAGGTGCAAATCTGAACAAGTTGCTGGAGGATGAGTCTGCTCACTGACATTTCCTACTTTACAGAAACAGCAGGATGCTGGGAAAACATGTTATTGTGGCAGCTGTCCACATTTCTCTCAAAGTGGAATTTTTTATTTACTCAATTATATTTATTAGAACTGTTGGACATCTGAACTCCTCTTTCCTAAATCTCCTTTGCTGGGAAGGCACTGGGCACCTTAGTTCTATTTTCATAAGCAGAATAACATTGACACAATGAGTATCAAATGTGTTTGTTTGCTTGTTTGTAGGGTGTGTCTGGGGGGGAAAGCTGGATGGTGGGCTCTCCAGATGGACAACCTTGAACGCATCAACATAGCCCAGCTTGGCAGGTCCAAGCTTGATATTTTTGATGTCCCAGAGTTAATTTGTTGGGTGGAGAAAGATTTATAATATAAACCAAAAGAATACCTACCTGTGAATTTAAAGCAAAAATCAAGTGGATCAGACCTTGATATGGTCCTAATCATAGTTTCTGCCTATAAGAAGCTTTGGGAAGCCAAGTTTAAAATCACAAACAAATTTACTGAGTGCGAAATAGAAGAGAAGAGTAGTTAGTTTGATGAGTTTAATGTTTAGTGGTATCAAGCATGACAAATCCATTGCCACAGGAGAGGTATGTCTGCCAACAAGTCCACATATTCAGGTTGGCTGGACACAGCACTGTCATCCCTGGGCAGAATATGCCAAGCAGTTAATCAGTGAAATCTTAAAGTACACAAGAAATACAATGACATCATGTCTCTGCCCCAATCAGAAAATTACTCTTCCTATTAAAGATAATCTCTCCCTGTTTCTTCATCAGTACAGTAACAGAGTAGCAAAGGCAGAACAACAATAAATAAGGCAGAATGGTGATCAGAAGAGAGGCAGATGGACAAAACACAGAACTCATTAGAAAGAGTTCTCAGAAAGCTGCGGAGCTACCTGGAGAAAAAAAGTCTCCAGAAATAATCCTGATAAGCAGGCATTTTGCAGAACCTCAATAAAACATAATGGTAAATATGCATATTGAGAGTAAACTGAATAATTACCTAAGCAGAAATTGAGTTCTGTCCAACCATTTTGAAAGAAAAAACAAGTTCCGGCAAAGACAGTCATGAGATAAGAATCACGTAGCACGTACAGAAGAGGATTAACAAAACAAAGGCAAGGTCCCCCAAATCAAGGAACAGAACATTTACCAGCGCCCACTAGGTCCCATGTTCCCTTCCAGTCTCTAAATGCCCAACGATAACCACTCTCATGACTGCTGGGTTAGTTCTGCCTGTTCTGATACATTGTATACATGAAATATATACTCTTCTTGTCCGGCTTCTGTTGTTCAACTCTATGCTTGAGAGTTTCATCCGTATTTTTGCCTGTAGTAGTAGATTATTCTCACAGCTATGTGGTATCCCACTGTGTGACTGTATCACTATTTAACCATTTAATTTTTGATGGATCTGTGGGTAGTTTCCAATGTTTGCCTATTATGAGTACTGTTGCCATGAACATTCTAATACATGTCTTTGGATAAACATCTGCACAAAATTCTATTGGGTATAACCTGGAAATGTATTCACTGGATCACGGGTTACGCACATAGGCAACTTTAGCGGTAACTGCGAGTTTTCCAAAGTGGTTGTACCAGAGTGTTCTCCCACAGGCGGTTTAGGAGAGTTCCTATTCATCCACATCTTTATCAGCACTTACTATTCTCCATCTTTTTCATCTTAACCATTTGGGTGGGTAGTCTTAATATTTCATTGTGCCTTGAATCTACATTTCCCTGATGACCAATAAACTCGGGGGCAATTTTTCATATGTTTATTGGCCGTTTACATATCTATCCTCTTTTATAAGTCTTTTGCCCATTTTGCTGTTGAAGTGTCCATCTTTTTCTTAGTGGTTAGTAAGAGCTTTCTAAGAATTCTGGATCTGTGTTTTTTATC